>NC_138862.1:38506151-39106151 GCF_965194805.1 Balaenoptera borealis
GATTGCGGGATTTGTTTTAGGTAAGAAAACCATAACTATATAATTTTACCATGAACAATAACCTAGGACACAGAGAAGCTAGGGATAGATCCAGTTCCTAAATTCACCTGCTTAGAAACACTCTCCGCTTTAGCAATCTAACAACGTCTGGTAAGAATATGGTAATTTATATATATCAAACATACTCAGATAATTTGTCAGATAATATCTCTGGAGATAGGTCTAAATGAAAGATGATTAATTCTAACAGTTAAGAGCAAGGGCTCTGAAGTTAGACTAAAGTGTTTAAGTCCCAATGAGTCCTTTTGGTTTCTACTTCTTAAAAATCGGCAACAGAATTATAAAAAATAGTGTGAATATTAAAATATAATATGTAGCACAGTGTCTACTGCATGGTAAAGATTCAGTACATGTTAAAATCATTTTATTTTGTTTGATAATGATAATGAGCCAATCCTAAGTTTCTAAAACTTCAAAAATGTAAAAATTTTAACAGGTTTTATTAATTCATGTTTAGCTGGTGATGGATAAATATGGAGATTATTTGGTTCAAAACTTTAGAATTTCTAATAATTTGACATGTTTTTTAAAGTATTAAGTTTTCACCTCTGAACAAAAGGTATATACAAACCTTTCCTTTAAGAAATTCTGGGTATACACATGGAACAAGACAAGCCTATACATCTTGAGATAACCCTCACAGAGGAATTTATCTTGGGAAGTGAATTTTTTTTTTAAATGTCATTTTACTAAGTAATTTGGTTTTACTGGGAAGATAAAGTATTATGATTATTTTTTAGAATTTCATTTGAGTATATCTAACAACTTCTCCTTCCAAATAACAGATCAATAAAGATGACCTGTAATACTTAAAGTTCCTTAATGCTCCTCCCACCGCTCTACATGCCTATCTATCTATCTATCTATCTATCTATCTATCTATCTATCTGAATATGCAGGGTGGTATTTAATCAAGCAAGTTATTTTACATATTTTTCTAGGACCCGATCCCTGTGAAGACAGAAAGTTTGTTGAAAATAACTCAGGCTCTTAGATAATTTTTGTACAATTTCCAGAAGCCATTTCACCTTGTTTTCTTTAATGTGATACTCAGTTATTGGTGAAAAAAGAGACTGCTTGGCTTTTAAAAACTAGAGCAAGGCCTGATTCCAAAAGTGATTTTTAGTAATTTTCAAATGTTAACCTTTCAAAATTATAATTTTCTGAGAACCAATTACTCATTCAAATCATCTCAAAGAGTAAACACAGCCTAGAAACACTGAACATTTACCATTTAAGTCTTGTAATAAATGCTATGGAGGATAGTAATGCTCCAGAAAAAAAGTCTTTTTTGCTTTAATAATTTTGCAACCTCAGTGAAGGAACAAAATGGACATGACTATAACATACAAGAAATACAGGACCTTTAAGAGATACAAAGTTGCTCAAGGAAATTGGAGAGTATTCAGGGAGAAGATGAATGTGGAAGGAAGGATAACACAAACAAACCTGCTATTTTAAACAAGCAATTTTCCTTCTCCAGTATCCCTTCCTTCCTTTTCCTCCTTTATTTTCTCCTTCCTTCTTCCTTCCTTTTCCTCTCCTCCCTTCTTTCCTTTCTTATTTCTAATGAGGGACTGAGTAAAAAAGAAAAGAAAAGTAAGAAGAAAAGAGGCCCAAAGCTGTCTATGAAGTATAGGAACAAAGCAAAGAAGGTGACCCAGCAATGTGATTGCTTAGTGCAGGTCAGCACTTATCAAGGAAGGAGGCTGAGTCAAGTGGCAGCCTGACATGGTTAGGAGACTGGTTACAAATAAGGTAAATAATATATTTGAGGCTGGTGTGTGTCAAAATACTCACAATTGGATTAAGAAATTACAAATATGAAAAGCTTGAATAAACCCCAAGACTTTTTATATATATATATATATATATATATATATATATACATATAAATTTATTTATTTTTAGTTTTTAAACTTTTTTGGCTGTGTTGGGTCTTCATTGCTGTGTGCACACTTTCTCTAGTGGCAAGAGGGGCTACTCTTCGTTTTGCGGTGCACGGGCTTCTCATTGAGGCGGCTTCTCTTGTTGTGGAGCATGGGCTCTAGGCGCTTGGGCTTCAGTAGCTGCGGCGTGTGGGCTTCAGTAGTTGTGGCACGAGGGCTTGGTAGTTGTGGCTCACGGGCTTAGTTGCTCCGTGGCATGTGGGATCTTCCTGGACCAGGGCTCGAACCCATGTTTCCTGCATTGGCAGGCGGATTCTTAACCACTGCGCCACCAGGGAAGCCCCCCACCAAGGCTTTTGACCTTTACCCTATTTATTGTGATTTTTTCATATAGATTGAAAAAGAAATAACTATATATATAAATATTTATGTGTATATGGGTGTGCATATGTTTTCCCCCTTCAGAGGGCCTGGGAGCAGAGATATCCCAGTAGCAAAGAGCAATACCTAACATCCAGATCTTTGTTTCTTCTTGGACAAGTGACTTACTCTAGAGCTAAAACAGGAAAAGTATAAGATGAGCCTAGACCATTTTGTTGTGTCAGAAACTAAGGAAGGACTCAAAGAATGAGAAGCCCCCACTGGCCAAGTAAAGGATAATTTGAGCATCAAAATCAATAATGGATGTAATGGATTAAAGCCTCTTGAATAAAATAAGAAATCCTGAATCCATACTGATGTAAATAAATAAATGAATGAATCCTTTCTTACAGGAAGATACAGGCTAATGAATGTAGATGGAATTAGAAAAATATCACTTTGACTTCAGTCAAAACAGATCAGCAGATGCCAAAATTAGTGGGTGAAAGTTTGATGAAGAATGGGAGAATTATATAATTTCAGTGGCTCTCCCCCCCCAAATATTTATTAATTGCAAAGGGATAAGGAGTATCCCTTTACATCTTTTTTGGGGGAACCCTGGAACGTAACACCTTTAAAAAGTGACCATCTCCAGTAGTAGGAAAAATCAAAAGCTTGCAACACCTGGTAGGATGCAGTGAAAATATAGCATGACTTCTGTTGTTGCATTTCTGTCCAAATGCTTAACCTGAATCTAATCATGTGGGTACATCGAACAAGCTCAAATTGAAGGACTTTCTATAAAATAACTAGTCTTTAATTATTTTTTTAAAATGCCAGTCATAAAAGTCAAAGAAAAATTGAGAACTGTTTGGGATTGAAGGAAACCCAGGAAGCCTAACAACTAAATGCCAAGTGTGACTGGTTTGGATCTATTTGCTGTAAAGGGAATTACTGGACAATTAGTACAATTTGAATTGTTCTGTGAATTGGATCATTTATAAACATCAGTTTCCTGATTTAGATGGCTGGACTGTAGTTTTGTGTAGGATTGTCCTTATCTGTAGAAAATATGCACTGTAGTATTCAGGGTAATATCAACTTGTTCAGAGAAAATAATAATATGTATACATTTATATAGAGAGATACAATTATAAATCAAATAGTATAAAATGTCCACAACTGGGGAATCTGGATTTGGAGTTCTTTCTATTGGTCTTATAACTTTGCTGTAAATTTGAGATTATTTTATAATAAAAAAGGTTAGAAAAAAAGTCATCATAAAATCAAGTCACAGAGAAGATATTTCAGCCAACTATGGAAAAAATAAATTGGGTTTAAAGGAAATCCAGCTATAATTTAAATCTACACTTAAATTAAGGTGTTGAACTCTTTATTAAAATTGTCTTCGTTTCCCTGATAAGTTGCCATGAAAATTTCACACCACCATATGAATTTATTTTAAATAACTTCCTATAGAGAATAAAGTAGACAAATAAGATCTGCTACTGTGTTACTTTGAAATTTTCATGGGAGAAGGGAACTATGCTTATAAGATGAAACACTTTTTTTCTTTGTTTATATCCACTTCAGGCAATATGCAAACACACATATTTTTCAGTGAAAACTTTGAATGGCCCAGGTGGTCGGATGCATGATAATGATTCTCAGTCAGGTAAAAGTCACTTGTAGTTTATTCTATAGTCTATAGTGAAATTGTTGCCACAAAGCACTTTTTTTTAATAAGGACAGTAGTACTGAGGAAAGGTAGTAGGTCTTAATTACTCTTTGTGCATTTAAATTTGGAAAATAAATACACGTATTCACTAATGGTTGTCATATAACTGTAGGAAGAGGGTAGATATTGGGAAATTACAAAATAACACACACAAATTCTTTTTAAAATCTTCAAAGATTTTAAAATATGTATTTAAAAACACAAAGTGTGTGTTCCTTTTTCTAGCTCCTGTCAATTCCATATTGTCGGATATTACAGCTACTACTCAAACTAAATTTGAATTTAGATAATATCAACAGTTTACTGTTAAAGAGATACAACTTAAACCAGGAGTCAGATTATTTATATTGTGTATACTTTAAAACATAACAAAAATAGAGGAAAAATGATACAATTAGTCTATAAGCTAGAGGTAATTTTTAGTCCTTTTTGCTTACTAAGCAATAGCAATAACTTGGGGCATGATCTTTTAAAAATGCCATTGAAAAATTAAGAAAAGCAAACTATCTTAAAGAAAAAGAAGATCAAGAAGCTAATTTTTTAGGACAGTACTGTAACGTTTTAACATTTTCTTAACTCATTGGGTACAGCCATTGTGTGTAAGAATGCAACAAACATATCTGTTCAAACTCTCAAACTTCAGTTTTTGTTTATAATTTGTTTTAAATATATTGTATCATAGAATATGGAAAATTACTTTCATTAAAGTTTCTACAAAATTTACGTTTTTAATTTCTCATGAAATCCTTTCCTAAAATAGTTTCAGGGAAGAGTATTGAGACATTGGAGGATTTTGTGAGAATTATTCAATTTTTACATTAGAGGAGTGAGCATTAAGCAAGGTTTGACTGCACATGTCAACTTTTCAAACCTTCAGAAGAGTAGATAATACCATATTTGAGGTAACTTTCAGATATCAAGGAAAACTGATTTTATGTTATAAGAATGTATGCTTCTAGTTTGAAAGGATATGCCACCTTTTAAAGGCTTAATTTTTTATTTTTTTTTAATTGAAGATAGTTGAATTACAATGTTGTGTTTGTTTCTGCTGTACAGCAAAGTGATTCAGTTATACATATGTATACATTCTTTTTCATATTATTTTCCATTATGGTTTATCATAGAATATTGAATATGGTTCCCTGTGCTATACAGTGGGACCTTGTTGTTTATCCAATCTATATATAATAGTTTGTATCTGCTAACCCCAAACTCCTAATCCATCCCTCTCCTCACCCCCCAACGTTGGCAACCACAAGTCTGTTCTCTGTGTCTGTGAGTCTGTTTCTATTTTGTAAATAGGTTCATTTGTGTCATATTTTAGATACCACATATAAGTAATATCATATGGTATTTGTCTTTCTCTTTCTGACATATTTCACTTAGAATGGCAGGCTCTAGTTGCATCCATGTTTCTTCAAATGGCATTATTTCGTTCTTTTTTTATGGCTGACTAATATTCCACTATATATATATGTATATGTATAAACACACCCCACATCTTCCATCATCTGTCAGTGAACACTTAGATTGCTTAAATATCTTTACTACTGTAAACAGTGCTGCTATGAACATAGGGGTACATGTATCTTTTTGAATTATAGTTTTGTCCAGATATATGCCCAGGATTGGAATTGCTGGATCATGTGGCAACTCTATTTTTCATTTTTTGAGGAACCTCCATCCTGTTTTCCACAGTGGCCGCACCAACATACATTCCCACCAAAAGAGTAGGAGAGCTCCCCTTTCTCCACACCCTCTCCAGCATTTGTTATTAAATTTGTATTATAAAATTTTTATTTTACATTAAATATACCAGAATATTTATGTGAGTACAAAAGCCAAAGAAGAGATTTCTAACTGTGCTCCTTGGACCTCTGTGCTTCATTCAGTGAACAACTTTGAGTCAAAACTGAAAACATGAAAACTGGACTTAATTCTCTCTTTTTATGACAAGGACCAGCCCTCCTCCTTCCTTGGTTCCTTCACAATTTTTATTTTAGTAAAGGTATGCTCAAAAACATAATCATATTCTTACAACCACTGTCTCACACATGCACGTGCGCACACACACACGTAATTGGTAGCAAAGGAAGCTCCTCTGGATAAAATCAATGGCTGTACGTGGTGTAATTTAAGGTACATCCGGGCTCTTATTTCCCCTATTTTATGAAGACACCGCCTTTGCTGCATTGCTTGTGTCAGATTAGTTTATTTAAATTCTTAAAAACGAAGTGCAAATATTGTATTTAGGAGACATAAATGCTAGGCCTTTAAGAACTTCAGCAAGTATTTTTCAGTTATCATAATCAACCAATGAGCAAGGCTTTCAGCCAGCATGACACAGAATGGAAAGGTTTGAGGGATGGGAGCTGGGGAGCAGAGTTCAGGCAAGGTGCTGAGCTTGACAGGGAGACGGCTTCCATGTGAAGCTTTAGGCTGACTGGGATACCATAAACATGCATTGTTGGCTACATTTTCATCTCCTATCTTTAATGCTTACAATAAGATTGAAAATATTATTGCCCACATTTAAAAAATGCAGAGACTGAAAAACAAGGTAAGATAAATAGGCCAATGTTACACAGAGAGAAAGTAGCCATGCTAGGATTCACACTCAAAATTGTTTTATTCTACAGTTCACACCGTTTGACTAAGCCGTGCTTCAACAAGCAGATGTGGGTCCCCATGTGCATATGGAGAAAGCACACTGTCAAAACTGAGTAGAGATGTTGAATAAAGGCTACTGAAGCATGGATTATAAACTTCAAAATGTTCCTAAGATATTTCCAAATCTTAACTCTGTTATTTTCCTAGTGCTTTAAAATGACATAGAAATCCTAAATACTATATTGCAATGACTGTCATACTTACATACTGAAAGTGTCCTAGACTGTAGGGCACTGATGACTCTACCCACAGACCTATGTCCAGAAAAGTTACTAAGCCTGGAAATAGAGGAGGATCTTTTAGTACAAAAATGTAAAAACATTTACCTCTGTACCTTCAAGAAAATTTCCTTCCAGGCAGCTTACCTCTAAGCCAGGATGTTGTCAGGCAAGAATACTAACTAAGGAAAGTGGTCATCAGGTTCCACTAGCCCCTACTTCTAATGAATCCTTGCCATATTTCAGCCTCTCCTACCATCTTCCCTCTCTTTTTCCTGCGTTCCACTATCTCCTCTGAAGGTATCACGTCATCACCAGATGTGCAGTATCCTGTTCTGCAGTCCCCAATCAACTGCAAACATGCCCCATTCCTTTTGTTTCTCTGACATTATCAGAAATAACTGATTTTTGTCCCCATTCTCTCTGAGATTTGCTTTCCTCAGTCTTTATGCTGGGTCAATTGCTAACAACTAGTCTTTGACCTAGTAGTGTAAATTAGTTTAAATTTAAAGTTCTTTGTTAATTGGCCTTATGTATTAGTAGTCACAGTTTTTTAAAGGAACAAAATCAATAGAAGAGCACGTGAGCTCTTTATTATAAGGAATTAGCTCACATAATTATGGAGGCTGGTGAGTCCCAAGGTCTTCAGGTGAGTTGGCAAGCTGGAAACCCAAGAGATCTGACGATGTGGATCCAATCCAAAAGTCAGCAGGTTCAAGACCAAGGAAAACTGATGCTTCAGTTCAAGTCAGAAGGCAGGAAAAAGCCAACATCTCACTCAAAATGTCTTTAGACAGAAAGTATTCTCTCTTATTCAGATTTTCTTTTTTACTCAGGCTTTCAACTAATAGGATGACATTTACCCCATATTATGGAAGGTATTTTGCTTTACTCAATATATCAATTTAGGTGGGATAGGGAGGGTGGGAGGGAGATGCAAGAGGGAGAAGATATGGGGTTATATGTATACGTATAGCTGATTCACTTTGTTATACAGCAACAACTAACACAACAATGTAAAGCAATTATACTCCAATAAAGATGTTAAAAATATATATATATCAATTTAAATGTTAATGTCATCCAAATCATCCTCACAAAAATACCCAGAATAATATTTGACCAAATATTTGGGCATTCCATGGCCCAATCAAGTGACAAATAAAGTTAACCATCATATCTTAGCAAAGGAAATTCATGTAAGCCTCTTGAGATATCAGCTTTTAGTAGTGAAGTTGTTTTCCGACAAGCATCCTTAAATGCAATGAGACAAAATGAACAGACAAACAAAAACGTACACTCAGAGGCCCATCTTACTCTATGAATTGCCGGTCAATTGTATGACCTGACCTTTATGATAATAAGACCTGTGAAATATTTAAATACCAAGAAGCTCAGTTAGAATTAGGCAATCAGAGGTTAAAGGATGTGAGTTTTACCTATAAACTTGAAAAATGATAGGTTTTCTTAATAAAAAAATTCATGAGAAGCTTTAATCCTACTAAAGAGATTTTAAAATATTCTGTTTCTTTGTTAAGTAATATCATCTGATACGTACAAAAATAATTTATTTTTCAATATATTTCAGTATATTTCTTCAGTTGTTTTGATTCAAGAACAGAGAATACAAAGAAAAAAACTTGCCCTATTACACCTGTGCTAGTATTTGCTGTGACAACAAGAGTCTTTCAATATTCTTTTTCTTAATCATAATTTTCTGTGTAATCTTGCATTTTCAGTGTTACCTAGTATGGACTCTGTTCTAGAAATCTCTGTCAAGAAATTTGTAATGCAATCATTACCTACACTGTTCTAAATGACACCTTTTATCTCCTATTCAGAGATTTCAGTTGCTCTCTTAAAAATCCAGAGATTGTTTTCTCTTCACACAGCCTCTCAGCATTTATTAAGGTTCAGAGTCCAGAGGTTTAACCGTAAATAAAACAGGTAAATTAAATGAAGTTGTCTTCTTGGTCTAAATGGCATTTCTTGCCTACTCCAATCTCTTCTTTTTCTTCATGTGTTTGTTTGTGAACCTAAGTGAAGCTGGAACTAGGACATTAAATACAGATACTGTAGTTTTCAGGGTTTCATTGTTCACTGATGTTTATCCTAGGTGTTTATTTCTAAAGCTCAGCCTTTCTACTTCTCATTCCCACCTCTTCCCCTTTCTGTCTTCCTCAACAAACTATATTTACTTTCAGCATTGAAGTGGGAGAAAGAAATGTTCCTATAAGGTCCTGAGAATGACCATCTTTACTTTACTTTCCTTTTTTTTTTTTTTTTAATTTTTTTGAATATACAAAAGTCCGTTTGAATATATGTTGAGTATGTCAAAAACTTACTACCCAAATATCACCAATGCAACTTATTGATAAGAAGATAAGACAAAGGTGATCTTATTACTTACCTTGGTGAGGGAGAACACAAAACTTAACAAAACCTAGATAGTGTATAGTGTCTTGGAGTGGAGAAGATAAGGTCAGAATTTACTGAAAATTGGATGTTTCAAACAAACATTTGTTTGTTTCAAACAAAAATTGGACAGTTAAAACCCTTTGCCTGGACAGGAGACTCTGGAAGAATACAGTCAAGATAAGAAAGACAGAGGAATAGTACCAAGTCCTGTTAACATTGACAGTAAGATGTGGTTTCAGTTCTCAGTGTCTAGGCTGAGTATGGGACTAAAAGATTTGGTTCTCAGATAATATCTAATAAATGCTTTCATACCTCTCTTATGTGAATTTGTTTCATATCCAAAGTGAATACAAATTATTTTAAATTTGATGTAACTTTCTTCCATAACAAAATATATGTCCAATAATGAGGCTACTTTTGAAATTAATATTCACAAAATCAAATACGTATTCTATCATTCTTTTTGATAAGATTGCCATTTTCCTATGAACTTGGATTTATTCCTAGTTTACCTAGAACCCCTCTACAGTCAGTGCTTTTGCATCTTTCCATAGTACACTTTTACTCAATTATCTTTCCCCAAAACTTCTTATTCTCTTCTTTTCCCATTCCTAACACTACTGTAACAGCATTTACCTATGTAGTATCTGTCTTTCATTTATTCAGTTATATCATTCAGAAGGTCAAAAATACTATGTATTTAATATAAACTAGGGTCTGGGCATGGAGAGGAGAGTCAGCCATATCTATACCCTCACAGAATATTCAGTTCAGTAAGGAGACTGTACCCATTCTGTGGGAAAAGAAAATTTGGGTTATTAGCAAGAAAAAATGGGGAAGGAGGAGTAGATAATTTTCCCATTTCTTAGAAGAGGTGACTTTTTTGGCTGTCTTGAAAGATGTGTTGATATTTCCCTGTGGAACAAGGGGTAACTTAAAACAAGGGGTATTTACTTGAAGCATGAGTTAGTATGGAAAGAATGTTTGCAGTATTTTGAATATAAATACTATGATCAGACAGAAAATATTTTCAAAGGACAAGAAAGAAATGTTCTCAAAAAGTCATTTTTAAAGGCAAATCTCAGATATGCTGAAGCAAGTATTTGATTTAATAGGCTGTTTCTACCTTTTCATGTTTATCACTTCGTACCTTCCTCAGAAGAGTGTGTGAACATTTGATACATATATGCATTAAATCAACTGATTATTTGAGGCACTGTATTCCAAATGTGTACTCAAATAAAATATTACTAAATTTGGCATGATTGAACTAAACAAAAGGCTCATCTTTGCCAAGTTAAAGTGTTTTTTTGTTTTTTTTAAATAAATTTATTTTTATTTATTTATTTTTGGCTACGCTGGGTCTCTGCTGCTGCACGCAGGCTTTCTCTAGTTGCTGCGACTTGGGGCTACGCCTCGTTGCGGTGTGCGGGCTTCTCACTGCGGTGGCTTCTCTTGTTGCGGAGCACGGGCTCTAGGCGCACAGCCTTCCGTAGTTGTGGCTCGCGGGCTCTAGAGCGCAGGCTCAGTAGTTGTGGCGCACAGGCTTAACTTGCTTCTCGGCGTGTGGGATCTTCCTGCCCAGAACCCGAACCCATATCCCCTGCATTGGCAGGTGGATTCTTAACCTCTGCACCACCAGGGAAACCTAGTTAAAATGTTTTTGATTGAACTTAAAAGGTGGTTCCTACCAGCTGGTATTGCTTACCACATTGGAGGAAATATTTCATATTTTACTCTGTCCAGTCAAACAGGGATATCAAAATGGTATGACATCAGAATAGGCATAATTTATAGTTAAAGCAATAGCTGATGCTTCTTTAGGTTGTTGAAGGGACATAAGCTGGTGAAAGGAATAAAGTGTTGCTGCCTTTTTCTTCATGTTCTCCATGTTTTTCCATGAACTACATTAAACTTTGTCCCTCAAGTCACCTTGAATATTTAACCACCTGCTCAGTTTGATCAGGGAATGCACAGACTCTGAAAAGCTGCCGGGGTAAGGCTTGACAAGAGTATGCTTCCCACATATGTGAAGTTTACCGCACAGGCTGCAGGAATGCGGGAACTGCTCAGCTGCTGGCAAGTATGTCTAGTCCTAAAAACGTGGGAAAGTGATTCTCAGTGAGCCAACGGTTTTTAAGGACTGACTCTGGCTGTATTTGAGTAGTGCCATTTAAAATGAAATTTAGAATATTGTTCTCTCGGGTGGGATTGTCTTTTCAAAGGAGACTATATGAAAATTGTAGAGAGAGTTTTGCCTAATTGGTGAGTCACTGATTTCCTTGTATATTTGCTCTCTTGAGTATTTATACAGTGCTAGTTCCCTGTTAGAAAAAAAGTGAAAAGATTATGTGCGTGTGTGAGGTGTGTGTGTATATATCTATTAATATGTGTATCCTAAATATATGTATAATGGCAGTTATTAGAAATACTGGCTAATCTATACCTTGAAGTTGACTTTATCTCCTTAAACACATCAATGATGTAAGATTATGACATTTTATCCCTTGATTTAAAAGTGCATGTAAGTCACATATTTGTGTAATTTGAATGGTTCTTGAAAGGTTAATAATTAAAGCACTATAGTTCATCTTATAATGATATGTTATTCTGATATATCCAAAGTAACTTTATAGGATCTATACATATTAATTGTGTTGTCATTTTCTGTATTGTGGAAGTAACATTTGAAGACAAACACATTTAGAAAACAATAGCAGTCTACTTTTTTTTTTTTTTAAGTTGTGAATCTGACTAGTAGAACTGTCTTGCCAAGTAAAATACAGAAAAATAACTGCAAGGTTATCTAAGTTAATAAGTTTACATTAATAAGTTAATGGTGGGAAACAGCAAATTTCTTGTATAATTATCACATTTTAAAGTCAGGGATAAGTGTGGTTTTCATTGGAAATTCAGGCTTAAATGGTAACCCCTCAGTTTTATTTATTTGGGGAACCAGAACTGACTTGATCTATTTTTGGGTTTTGTTAGAGTTTAGTAGGTGTTGCTATTGTTATTATTGTTTTGTATTCCTATTTTCTGATTTAGAAGGTGGCGTACAGACTCACAGTGGCAAGAGGGTAAAATACTAGTGTTACTTCCACAGTATCCAGACCACTTACATGTCTTTTTAGTATTTGTAATTTTAAAATTTAAAGAGAAAATCATCTTCTGTCTAAAGTGACTGAATGACCATGCCAAATCCAGCTTATTTTTTCACATAATGTTATATTCTCTTGACCTACTGCATCCATGTGGTTCTGGTCATTAATGCACTTGAATTGGTCTTCCTCAAAGAATCAGATAATGTGCTATGCTGCTGCTTATAGACTCATGCGAAGCTTTACAGAAATTTTAATTCAATACTAGTGAGTCCTTAAGTAGAAGTTTTTTAAACCAATATACACTGATTTTTTTTTTTACACAAATGGGGTCTTGAAAGTTTCATCTCTACACTATGAACATATTCCACTTGAGCCGCTCTAGAATGAGTGCTAATCTATTCTTAGGGATCTTCTAACAACGTGATTTGTTACACCTATCATTTTTTCTAGATAATAATATTTTTGTATATTTTTTATGCTTTAAAGAATTGAGGAGAAAAGGCATATCCCATGGACAGAAGAATTCCAAAGTTCAGCCTACCCTTAGCAAACTTGAAGTTGGCAGCTTTTATAACTGAGAAGAAGCATGCAACAGGATTCCATCCTATTAGAACACTTCAGCAAAGAATCCCAGTTAGGCAACTGCCCCCATCTGAATTGCAATGTGGGAAACTTTATGAAAATAACAATTGCTTCTATAATTTGTATATTTCCCTTCATCTGTTCTTGCCCCTTCAACTTCATCCCTCACTCCTTTTTTCACATACAAATACACATATATTTAGAGCTTCAAGGACATAATTTTTGTCCTTTAATTTTTCAGTTTAATGAATTCTATATGATATCTTGGCATCAAAGATTTTTTTCAATAAGTTATTTTATCATAGTGAGTCACTATTCAGAACATTTTTGACTTCTTTTTCCTTGGATCTTTTTTTCCCCCCTAAGTTGCACTCATTTCAAAATATCTTTGGTTATAGCATTTCAATGGAATTTGATTTCTATGTCAATAGTAAAGCACATTCATTAGATATCTTTCTTGCTTAACTTTTTCTTTCCACTCAATATTTTTTAAAAAATCTTATTTCCAAAATCAATGTCCTTGAAGTTAGTGAAGGATTAAGCAATAAATCACTTATCCTTGTTTTATAATGATAATTAGACCATTTGAATTATACGAATAAAAATTAATTTTGTTTCAAAGACAAGTGAGAATACTTTTAATTTTAATAAATTTTAGATTATTATTGGCAAAGAAGGGATACAATTATACATAAATATATATGTACTTTTTTCTTACTTTAAATCTAAATACAAATATCCTTTACTATAATTTTTAGGAAGATATTATGAATCAGGAATGAAACAGATTTATAGATTTTGGCATATCGATGTTTAAAATATACCTTCTTAAATATCCAACTATGCGATATAATGAAAAGAGGTTTTTATCTTTAGGTAAACTGACATAACAAAATAATTGTTTTATAGTGGTTAAAGTAACCAATATTTATAAAATTGTTGATTCATATATGAAATTTTAGAAAACTAGTTATTCATATTCAAAATATATCAAAGTACAGTCTATTTCAGAGGCAAATAAATGTGTGTGCATGTTTTTGTGTGCACGTGTGCATTTTAAATACATATGTAACTGTATAAAAAATACCAAACAGAGTGAGAGAGACAAGCCTATTCTTTTGCTAAGATCACAAAAGTTAAACTGACTTTGTATGTATATTCCTGACTTTCAAACAGATTGGGCTAGTTTCTTTCAGGATAATTGAACAAGAAATTTTATCTAGGCCTTTTGTCCATTCATTTTATTTAACAAGAGTTTATTGAGTGCTCACTATATGCCAGGTACTATCCTAGGTTCAGGGACAAAGGAATTAAAGCTCACTTCATTAAAGAAATTTACACTGTAGTGGGTATGTAGATGATAAAACATGGTGAATCACATATGTAGTATAGTATTGTGGTAAGAGCTAAAGAGAAAATTAAACAGGGAAAAGATGGAGTTGTGACGTTATATAGGGTGGGTTTTGAAGGTATCTGAGGAAAGAATATTTTAGCAAGTGGTAAGACACAAGGAAAGAGTGGCTCTTGTTTTTACAATGAAAGGGCTGGTCTGGTTTAAGAAGAAGAAAAAGAGTAAGCTAGTTGTTTACTCAACTTGCTCTGGACAAATCTGGACGACTGCTGCCCAAGTTCCATTTTTGTTGTAACATGAGCTGGAAATAAGACGTCTGGTCTAAAAATAGAGGGTCAACCCTAAACCTAAGTAGAGGTACGAATGCTGTGGTCTACTGAATAGGTCATTTTAAACCATGTTTTGAACTATGTAATTCATTCTAATACTGTGGAACGTGTCTTATATACAAAACGAATGATTCTTAAGTCAGAATTTGAATAGACCATCTGCCAGTCCTCAACATCTGCCTATCTAGTGGGTATGTAGATACACTATCAAATGATTTCAACAGAAGATATTGCATAATGATAGAGTGAGCTAGATAAAAATGTCCCATTGCCACAGTGTTCAGGGATGTCTTCCCATACAACCAGTTGAATTCTACAAGCAATCTTGAGGAACGATTGAGAAATAGCATGGAGAAAAGCACAAGGAAAAAAAATACTAAGGAATGGTAGAAAGACTTGTGGTGGGATGGAGCCCAGGGTGACTGGTGCACAGAGCTCCAGGAGAGGGTGAAAAGAGGTGGGAGAGCTAGTCCAGGGCCAGTCCACATGCTGAATCTGCAGACCTGAGAAGGCCTCTGATGATTTGGCAATTGGAATGTAGTGAAAGATTTTCAGTACAAGAATAGTATGATGGTTTCTACAGTTTGAAAAGACATGTAAGGTGTAAGTTCCTGACTTTCAGTAGCTCACGAAGTATGAAAAAGAGAATTACATACAAAATATTCCTTTGCAAGGTACATTAACAAATTCCAGAGCACAGATAGAAGCAGTTCAACTAGAAATGTTCAAATGCTATGCCTTTAATAGTCTGTTCAGTTTTCCATTTGCATTTGGCTTTTATTTTACCACTATTATACTCAATTCCTACTACTTTATGAAGCCTCTGAAAGGGGCAATTGACACAGTGACAGAAAACAATTATTTATAAACACAAAATTAAGCAAAAGTGTTGGCAATTTTTAAATGGGCTCTCCAAGATAAAATTCTGCAAAATTGATTTAAAAACAAACTGAATCAGAGGAATCATGATATCATTGTATTTCCACACTCTGCTGACATAGAGTTACAGGGATTAGTTAACACAAGTTTTTCTATGATTAATAAGTCTATTGGAAAAGTTTTTGTTTTTAATTTTATATTTGCATTGAGGTCATTGTAAATTTAAATTTTGTTATTCTAGTTTTTTCAACTAAATATTCTATTTCATTTCATGTATACTTCAACGTATTTGCGAAAAAAAACTAAAAGTAAGAGAGATGTAGTCATTACTAGCTTAATTTTTTAAATTGTTTGTCAGCACTCTCCATCACTCTCAGTGCCCAATTATAGAAATCACAACCAAACTCAGGAAAAAAATGACTTGCTGAAACTCCAGAAATCAACTGTCACAGAAGAAAAAGAA
Organism: Balaenoptera borealis; assembly: GCF_965194805.1. NCBI lineage: Eukaryota > Metazoa > Chordata > Mammalia > Artiodactyla > Balaenopteridae > Balaenoptera > Balaenoptera borealis. The sequence goes on from NC_138862.1 coordinate 38,522,213, forward strand.
AAGAAAAGACTTTAATATAGGTGTCTCTATGACTCATCTTTGAATATATATTCCTTCTACCTGACTTTCACATAATTATTTGTATTTCTTCCACCTAACTTTGGCCAAATTCTTACTGCTGGAATCATTCTTTGAATTCAGATCATCTCTCAAAGGTAAGAAAATAAACATTGATTATTGAGTACATATTATAGCCTATTATTTTAAACACATACTATTCTATTTAATTATTACACCAGTCTTATTGGGAAGGAATCACTTTACATATTTACAGATGAAAACTCAAATTCTGCAACATCACATAGCTGATAAATGGCAAAACTAGAAATTTAACCCTGTCTGTCATACTCCCAAATCTATTCACCTGTATCATACTCCCTTCCCAAGAATCATGTTAAAATGCACTCACATTTCAGAGCCTGGAAGGTAGGATGGTGCAGGAAACTGCCATGTCTACTCTTCCAAGCGATACTAAGTAAATGTATCAATGGCAAAAAAAATTCCAGTACAGATTGCATTATTTAAAGTTATTAACTACTATGCATAAGGTGAAAAGTGGCTCTAAGATTTCTCTGACTTCACAGTAGATTCCGTGACCAGCCCTTATCCTTATGTAAATCAAATGCATTTTTATAGGATACTGTAGACAAGAGTATCTCAACCTAATACTATTGGCATTTTAGACTGGATTATTCTTTGCTGTGGGAGACTGACCTGTACATTGTAGAACATTTAGCAGAATCCCTGGCCTCTACCCACTAGATGCCAGTAGCAACCCCTCCCCCAGTTGTGACAATCAAAAACATCTGCAAATATGTCCCTGGAGGAGCAAACGCACCCCACTGAAAATCATTGTTGTAAACTATTCTGAGTTTTGCTTTCTAGACTCACTTATCTAAGAATTTGGCTAAACCAAACCCAGCCTTATTAACAACAGAGTGCCATATCAATCCTTTCCAAAGAGATAATATAATTCAGATCCAGGGAAAAGATATTTACAAGTAGCTTGTACACTCAGAGTTTAATGAAATGAAGAGCAGCAGCAAAGTAGGCAGATTGTGTAGGAGTGCCATTGGTAGGTGTGAGTGGGGTCAATTAAAACTGTGTGAGCTGAATATGCATTTTCATGTGCCTAATGATTTCTGAAAATCATTTGCTGTGATGCATTAAACTAGCCAATTTAAAGAGTGACTGACCAAAGGAAAGAAATTGCATAGCCAATAAAATTGATAACAAATTTGGGATAAAGTGAGCACCAATCTTAGAAAAGCTGTTTGTGTGTAACATCCGCCAGAAATATTCATTATGAAGACATATCCACTGCATGCTGTTAAGTAAATTGTAAACTAAGAGTATAATATATGTGTGGTACAGAAATGGATAACTCTAGACTTAGAAGCTATTTTAGTGCCTGGTTAAACAAACATTGATTCTGATGAAAAATTGAAGTTGCAAATAGGAAAGAAGCTTGTAGACAGTGGGTTGCACTTAATGTGAAATTGTGCAAAATCAACTGCAGGTTAGCGTTTGGCCATTTCTGAACCACTTTATAGTGCAACAGTGGTGTTATGTAAACTCAAACAAATATAAATCATGGTCTCAAGAGTCCTAAGGGACCTGGCACAATCTCTCCACCAGGACGTCTTCTTTTACAGCCTCATTACACTTGCCAGTGATTCATGGGTGTTAGGCTTGACTGAGAAGGGTGGAAGGGGATAAGGAACTCAGTATGCTATATTTCAACCATGCATGTGAGCATATTTCCCTGGGACTAAAAGGCAGCATTTCTAAAAGAAATGGATTAATCTCTGTCTATTCTTATTATCCTTTTGTTGAGATTTTCAAAGTAATCTAATCCATGAAAAAGCATTCTCAGTATAGCATTGCACTGCATCTTTAAAGTGAGACAGAGCAATTTTATCAACAGGTATGCTGAAAATGAACAAGGATAGGAATAACAAGGGGCAGGGGCAATATGCATGGAATGGAAATGAATTAAGGACTAAACCTCTTGGAAATCAGATATTCGAAGATGTGCTCTAGAGAGTAATCTTTGGCCAAGTTATGAGTAAGTGAATGGAATTCTTCCTATTGGGATAGAGCAGGGTCCTGACATAGTACTAATAACAAACCGCTCTTTTTTAGATCAGAAATAATGATTCTCTCTGTGATTCTCTTTTTTCCAGGCCAGTGTGGACATAGATTTGAGAGGGGGAAAGAGGGAGACTATGATTCTTGTAACTCTGCTAATGGACAATAAGTGAATTGAGAGAGCACTATTTTATTAGGGTCTGCAGCATTGTCCACTGTGCCTGGCATATTGTAAGTGTTACAAAAAATGTGACCCTAGATCTGTGAAAACAAAAATTTCCTTTAAAAATTAAACCAAATTACTATATTTAAGCATAAATAATATTCTATTAGGCAGATTATCAAAGTCTGTTTAGGGAATCATATCTGCAACTCTTCAGTAAAGCATTTAAATTCAGTTTTCCTATAATGCCATTGTACCCAGGGCTTCTGATAATATGATAATTATGTTATATTGTGTATGAAATTAAAGTAAAAAAGTAAACATATACGCATAAAAAAGATAAATACAAAATAGTTTGTTCATTTTTGAAAATATCAAATAGAACTTCTCAGTTTGTAGACAAGTGACTTCAATAAATTAAGCAGATTAAATATTATAGGTTATCACTAAAGATAGCATTGAGAACCATTAGTAAGCAGAACATAGAAAATGTGTATTTCTGATGAAGTTTAGGAATTACAATAGTAGTGACTCATTTAATATTGTTGCCTAATAAATCAGCAAGTGTAAAGTAAGTTAAAAAATATATGATCTATCTATTATTATATTAAAAGGTAGTATTTTGACAACATCAATATTCAAAACATAGGCATAAACTTAGAAGTAAGTAAAAACACAATTCTGACTCCCATAAATCAAATGTGCTCTTCAAGCCAGACTTATTTTTGACCTTTGGATTTATGTATCTAACTACTGGTTGGTCATCACAACTTCTGTAGCATATGGACAGTTGAAACAGATAATAACAACTGAATCATATTTTCTACTAAATTGGCCTCTCCTTGAACATTTAATTTTTAGTACAACCATTTAGAGTAAGCTAAATCTGTATCACCTTCTCTCCCAAATCCAATTAATCAAATTAATCACTCCTATCACCTGCCTTGGTGTGGACCCTCATTACATTTTATTGGAGCAGTACAAGAGCATTGATTACTAACTGATATTCTCAACTCTAGATTTGTTCCCCTCAGTACATTCATTCACCTGTTGTAGAGCTCACCAAGCCACTCCCTTCCCTCAGAATCATCCTGTAGCTACAGAGAATCATCTAGCATCCAGAGCTCATATTATTATGAGCTATTTCTGATTTATTGGCTTTGGTCATGCTACCACCTGCAGGTTTATCCCCCTACTCCCCCAGCACACACTATATCATTTTTTTTTTTTATAAATTTATTTATTTATTTATATTTATTTATGGCTGTGTTGGGTCTTCGTTTCCATGCGAGGGCTTTCTCCAGTTGCAGCGAGCGGGGGCCACTCTTCATCGCGGTGCGCGGGCCTCTCACCGTCGCGGCCTCTCCCATTGCGGAGCGCAGGCTCCAGACGCGCAGGCTCAGTAGTTGTGACTCACGGGCTCAGTTGCTCCGCGGCATGTGGGATCTTCCCAGACCAGGGCTCGAACCCGTGTCCCCCGCATTGGCAGGCAGACTCTCAACCACTGCGCCACCAGGGAAGCCCCTCACTATATCATTTATAATTCTGCATTTATTCATCTCTTTTTTGTTTAGATCATAAGAAAAAAAAAAAAAACAAACCTGTGTCATAGCCATCTTTTATTCCAAAGAACTAGCACAGTTCTTGGTCTACAGCAAGTGCTAAATGGTTATGGAATGGATTTTCTGAGTCATAATTGGCAAGCATAATGATGGTGCTGACATTCTGAGAATAATACTTGCAAGCTAGAGCAAATAATCCCAAATTACAGTGGTTCAACAGAATAGAACCTCTTTTCTATGCCACCTAACAGTCCAACTTGAGCATTGCATGTCAGAGGGTGGCTTTTCAAGACACACTTCCTTCCATCTTGCAGCTTCACCATTGCACAGGGTCTTGGAATTTTTTTTTTTTTTTTTTCTGATCAGCGGAAGGAATTTAAGAAAATGGAAAAGAAAATGGAAAAGAACCAGCACTTCTTAAAAACCTTACATTAACCAGAACTAGTCACAAGGTCATGACTGAAGTGGAGCAAGGAAAAATAGTCATTGTCTGGGAAGCTACATCCACCAAAAGTCTTCACTATTAATATTTGGGAGATAGCTAGCCATCTCTACCCCACGACTTAGGAAAGCAAGAACATATGTATCATATTTCAGCAAAAACTAACATTTTCTGAAACTAACATTTTCTGGATTTCAGTTTTCTGGAATAGGCCCTTAGGTATAACTTTTTGTTACCAACAACTCTGGATGGGCTTTGAGGTAGCATCAGCCTTGGGAATGCTTTTCAAAAATAATTAAGCCCATACAACTTTTGTTTGGATATCCAGCAAATTATAGGACCTGCCCAATGAGATTAGGCATATGTAATAGCTCAGATCTCCCTGCAGTAATTACATTTTACTGTCTTAAAACCAGATGTTCCCCAGTACAGGGAGAGCTGCACGCTTGCTGAAGCAGGTGGAGTGTCTTTAAACAGTTCCACTTTTCACACACTACAATTTGGAATAAAAAAGAAAGTCTCTTTTCTACCTTTCAAGATAGTGCCCAAATTTCACTTATCAAAAACATCATTTCTGAAGAAATTGCTAGATTTCTTCATATGAACATCAAAGAACTATATCTGCAATTGCCCACACTCGCACATTTGATATATGTGAAATTAAATGAAAAAATTTGCCCAATAGAGATAGGCAGGTGCTATATAAACACATCTGTAGGTCATTTAGAAATTACTATCATCACTCTTTTCATTAAAGTGACATGCATATATTTAGAAACTACTTTTCAAAAACCTAATGAAAGACTGTCCTTGATAACTTCTCTTTATGTTCACCTATAAATCAACATTAAAATCCTTTACATAATGAAATGCACATTCTTGGCAAGGAAAAAAAGAGATAGTTTCAATTTGTTCTGCCATTATTAAAAAAATGTGGACTGAAACTTTATCCTGTTTGTTTATATCATTTATACATTTGTCATCATTGTATATGGGTAAAGGTGTTTCCTTCACATTTTGAGTCTTACACAGTTATGAAGTTTCTAGTATCACATTTGCACTAACATTGAGATAATTGTATTACAATATGGAAAGAAATACATAGTTAAGGACATACCAAAATTCATACACATGTCTACAAGGAGCATAAGCTTTTCATGTGAAGATTCTCAGGGTATCTTCTTTGAGTTCATTACATACTTTCAGTAAATCATTTATGCTGACATGGTGTCATGGATAGTCTAAATTTGTGTATGAGTTACAACAGCTATTTTCTGCCTGAGTACTCAAAGTCTCATCGACACCTGCGTTTCATCCTGTATTTATGGAATCCCTAGGCTACACAGCACTGTACGTGTGGTGGAGACATAAACTTTTTAGGCAAATAATGGATTTCTGTGATCATCTCAAACAGGATTTCCAAATTTAATCCTTCTTGTATAAAGTTTTTTATAAGGTCATTTCATAGTCTGCATATATTGAGAAAGCTAACTAACATACATAATTTACCGAAATAGACATCTGTTAGAGGTAAATCAGTGGGATCATTTTTATACTGAAATCTGTGGGAAAATGCATGGGAACCAAATATGATGCAAATTGAATACTAACTTCTGTTTAAAACACCCGTGGGTTCAATTGATAACATTTCATGTTGAACTACATTAGAATTAAAGTTCCCAAACACCAAGATTTGCCAATACTAACAATTCAGAAGTCTCATTTGAAATCCCAGTTTAGCCTTTACACAAAGCATGTACATATTAACATTTGTAGTTTTCTACTATTGATTAGGTAAAGGACTGTAATGCCTTCATTCTATATTTTTATATGGGCAATAGAAGCATTTGAGAGAATCCTTATTTGTGTGCCTTTGGTTGTTTTCATTTTTCATTGCTTTATGGTTACAATATGAACAGATAGGTAATAGAAATGGAAAAGGTTCTTGAGGTTAACTATAAACACTCCACCAAAATGGACATTGAAATGTGGAGACTTGTTTATGTAAGACTTTATTAAAAAAACAGATAGCTTTTTCAGAGAAACATGTGCTGTATTTGTCTCGTTAGAGTGGCATTACTGTATTATGACTAAAAGGATAGATTTTAAAAATAACAATCAAGGAAGCACTCCACTCTGTAAACTCTTCTTTCTATAGCATGTCTATTTTTGCCAATTAAATTTGGCAGTACCTGTAATAAAAATGATTACAGGACTATGACAAAAATGTGCATTTAGTTCTCATTTTTAGTTTATTTTTAATAGCACGCTTGTTATATTTGAAGGTGAAAGCACAAGCTGTGTTTTCAAGATGTGTTTTTCCTCAGTAGAACTATGTCATGGGGAAACACTACGGATATCCATCAAAGTGAAACCTACAAGGACATGAGAGCTCGTTATTAGTGAACATTGTTTGTAACCTTCAGATGGCTTCAGCATTTCTGTGACAAAATGGCAAGCGGAATGAGAGATTAAAGCAAAGCACATCATACCCCTGAAATTAACATCACAACATAAATTATGGCTTTTATATAAATCTAAAAGGATCTACTTTTTACTTTAAAACAATGAATTATTATTACAACCTCCAATCTTTGTAATAAAACATTACAGTGAGTTCAAGTTCAGTGAGGTCAATGCTGGCTTCAGGTTAACATTATTGATTGAAACTTGCTAAAGCATCCTGGTAGATGCAATGCAATAACTTCAGTCAAGAAACTAAGCAGAGGAACATAACATTGTGGTTCTGATGCTTGTTCTGGATAGTATGCTTGTTCCTACTGCAAAAACCTAGAAGGAACAAAAGATAATCAAATGTAGAATTGTATAACACTGTTAAATGACAGAATATTATTGTTCACATACTAATGCAAACTTTGGTAGCACATTTGTGATTAGATCCTTTGTTTCCATTTTTAACAATTTTGATAAATGAATATTTTATTCTTATTTATATCCTAAAAAACTAAAACTTAAAAATGGGTAATGGGATGGTTTTCAAATTTATATCTATACTGTATATATATATATATTATTTATATATATACTCTAGTTTGAGATAGTATATATAGTATACATACTATATATATTATATATGGAGTCCTTTATGGATCAAGAATTTGAAGGCCTTTTTCCTTTTCTTTTTTTTTTTTTTTTTTTTACATTATTCCCTCTTTTAAATAAGGTTGATGAGATGATAGAAAATATTCGAATGAAGGCTGCAATCTGCTGTAATGGAAGAAAGCTTTTCTCTTTGCCACCCTAACTGATATGGTTAATGCATGCATCTATGACCTTGACAATTTTCAGCAAACATACTTGAAGAGAACTATACTTCAGGCAAAATATCATAGCAATCAAAACCTTTGGTGGTTAAATTGACTAAAAATATTGGTCCATTATTCAATTTATTTCACTTCTGTTAGTAATACCCTTGGTTGACAGAGAGATTACTGGGTGCTTTCACTGAAATGTATAACAGAATTCAAGTTTAAAGAAAGTAATCTACTACTGATTTTCTGAGAGACATCATTAAAATGATATCCCTTTGTGTTGTTTATTCATTCCTTGTTTACTCATGGAATGGTAAACTATGGAGATGACATTTGAAAATACATAAGTGGAAAATTCTAAAAGATGGAACAATTTGCACTCTGTCAAGCACACACATAGACCTGATATCCACTAAAATGGGTAAACTCTCACATTTAAAAACTTAAATAGCACTATTTGAACTTTTTCAGCTCTCAGGCAGATGAACATTCCTATAATTGAAATCATCATGTGTATTCTGACCCTAATTGGGTAAGTTTTATATTAGGTTCACACCAAGCAATCATGGAAGCAATTATGGGCGCTTGTCCTGGGGCTGCCATAGCCCAGGTGCTGCTGCCTGATTGTCATTTGGTAATTACCTTGGTACTTCCCAACTACTCCTTAACATCAGTTAAAGGATGCAACATACTTCAAGTGAAGTCTCCTTGGAAGTACAAGTAAATACATAATTATTTAGTTTGCTACTTCATAAAGGAGCTGTCTGCTTCACCTGGAATGTGCAGATGTATAATGAAAATGGTCTTCTGAGGAGACTTGCGCAGAAGTCAAATTAGAGATGAAATCTTTGCAATTAGCCACACCGTTCCTTTTGAAATATAGAAAATACCTTAAATAATAGTGATGATAAAGGCATTGCCAACTTTAAGATTTTTTTCAAGTCTTTGAAGTCTGACTTTGCAGAACAGATTGTAAATCTCTGGCCCATTACACACCTGCAGAGATTTTGGTGTTTTATTTCTCTTGGGTGAAACTGCAGAAGCCCAAACCATGTTAATCACTGTCAGAACCAGTTGTATAAAATGCCAAAATGCAGTGAACCAAGTGTTTTATAATAAATATGACAATATAGTCAGAAAGTTGTTCTGTTAGGCTTGTTATTTGTTGTAATGTTTCATTTATAATCTTTGAAAGGAGAAAGTTCTAAGGCTTTTATCAGAAAAATTTTAACCACAGGGGAGATGTCACCATATTATATAAATAAGACTGCTTGTATACTAATTAATTCAGACCAAAGTAAATAAACTAATTTAATAATAGTATTTAATCTAAATGCCTTAAATTTGCCTCTTTTTAAAAAAACGTGTGTCAAACATTACTAAAATTTTCATCTGTCACTCTATGGATGACATATAATTAATAGAAGAATTAATATTTTCACTATATTATTTCATATATATCTTTTCTATTATCTTTCTTTTTTATTTATAACTGAATCTTAGATTTCTACCAAATAGCAGGTATAATAATTGGGTCATGGAATTAATAATTTTAATCTTCTACCAATGTTCTTATTTAAAATAAACATTGAATTAACTAGATTTAAAATTATTACAGATAACTTAAGTATGTCATTGGCTTGTCTTTACACAGTATTCTGGCATGTATTTTCAACTGATTTCTCAAAGGAAACATATTTTGTGAAAAAGAGAATAAATATATCATAATATATCATAAATTGCTACATTCAGTTCATGATGGACAATTCTGATATGTAATATCCCAATTAAGTAACATCCATATATTTCACATTCATGTACCCTCTGATTATATCATTTTAATATCACATTAATTTTGAGGAAGACTTTCCTTCCTATTGGGTAACCAATTACATAAAAGTAAAGTATTTTAAATTTACTTGCAGTCAGCATTTGTTTGTTGCCAACCAACACATAAGCAAAATGTCTTATGTTATTATTTCAGTTTCATAAATATTTATTTCATACCTATCTGCCACTAAGGTTCCTACTACACCCATATATACCACATACTTATAAAAGGGTACAACTGGGAGTCAGGAATCTGCAGTTAGAAAGTACCTAAAATCAATTAATATGACCTTCTCAAAAGTGTGATGAGAGCTGGAATAGTACATTCTCCAAATTTGTATCTTGGGGTATGTTTAGGCTACAACATTGAAGAAGTAATTAAACTAAAACTGCACTAATGAATTATCTACAAAAATTAATTTGGATACATTTTTATGGCCCCTTAGCAAAGATGTCTTTTCAATAATTTTAGTAATTATTAAAGCTATTATCAACTGAATTTTGTGTATGACTAGAGCTCTTGAATACTTATAACTTTTCAGTTTCTAGAATCTCAGTTACACATCACTAACTATTGTTCAGATGACAGAGAGGCATTGTGCCCTTCACAGACCACTAGCTTCTGATGATCTAATTTCATCTTTAACAATAGTTACAAGGAAGAGCAAAAAATACAGTATTGAAAGTGGTGTTTTAGCTATTGTACAAGTAAATGGTTAGAGGGGAGTGGGCTGCACATTGTATGGACCAATATTATTTCCAGACATTTCCCTACAGGCAATTCTTGATTTTCCATGGTAATAGAATAAGTAGTTAGAGTACTTATTCTAGATAGAGTATATAGATGAAAGTCATATACACTACCTGAAAGAAGTATTTTAGCTAGTAATGTAAAACCTACACTTACTTTGCGTTCTCTACATATTTTACATATACATACACATATATTCTATAAATATATATTAAATATAAATACCTATGTGGATCCTTTTCTTAAGCAGAACACACTTTATCCTAGCAGGAAAGATAATACATTTCTAATTATTTTCATAGATTTTCAACATATACAGATGAACAAAGAAGGGAATATCATCATTCATTAATCTCTCCCTATTTAAAGACCATTCAGTGTACCTCGTTTGTGTCTCAGTTGCACAACCTATCCACTGGTTGAGGTTATAATGCAATCTGTCCCCAACCAGTTTCCAACCCCATCAAGAAAAAAGGACTAGGCCAAAAACTGTAGACTGTCTTACCTAATCTTGGGGAAAATAAAATCTAATATAAAGAAAAAATCATTTTAAGCAGTTGTGATTTATTTCTCTCTTCATACACCCTTCTTCCTTCTAAATAATTTTTTGTAGTGAACTTTTTTTAAGGTTGACGATGTTACTGAAATAAGACAGAATTTTTAAAAGATTTTGATCCTAATTAAACGACCAACTTATTGTACTGAAATTCTGAATGTAAATAGAGTAAGATTCTCAAAGAGTTAATGATGGAGAATTGGACCAAAGATTAATGATGGGGAGTTGTTGTATAAATATATTTTAAGGAGATGGAGAAAAGTACCTGGATAATCCATTGACTGTATCCCATCAGTCTTTGATGAATCCCTCAAGCATTCCTGTGTTAAAGAAAAATTAATTCTGTACAGTAGTTCTAAGGGAAATCACCACTGGAACTCCCTAAAATGTTTAAGGAAAAAAAAATTGATTCTAGATGATACAAAATATAGTTTGACAATATATACCTCATGCATTGAAAGGAATGTTTTAGTTAAAGAAATAGCAAAATCAAAAGAAGGATTGTAAGAGAAGTTACATTCTTGTTTAAAAAGTAAATATGTCTGGGAGAAAACTATATCTAAGTTTATAATGTCAGTGTTATATATGCCAAGTTATACCTACATTGATCAAAATTTATGGATTTTTAAAGCTATAACTTCTTTATAGCTACCCACACTAATTTCTTAAAGTCACTTAGAGACAATTTTAACTGGCTAAAGGGCAAATAAATTGAGTAGAATTTTACCATCCAGGTATTTCGGCCTATATTTGGGATGAACAGATATTTTGGGGTCTGATTTAGAAATTCTTTTGCAGTGTTATATACCCATTCCAGTTCATTAGTTCCACGTTGTTACTTAATGGATTCTTGATGCTTCCTCAGGTAAAAAACACCATTTAGTCATTCATATATTCAACAAGCGTTATCCTGAGACATTACAATGTGCCCAAAAAAGATTGCTAACAATGCGCTTTAATACCTACTTCCTAATGCTCTAAGCAAGGCTATAATTTAGGTATATATTTATATTTTCAAGGTGAAGAAATTCAAGTTCAGAGAAACTACGTGCTGGACCAAATAGATACCACCAGTTAGTCATAGGGGTGGTGTATGAAACCATATCTAATTGATGGCAGTTCAAGTTCTTTCCACTATACGACTTCAGTTTTTCTTCCAATCTGTATTCTCTTCTTTCCAGATAAAGACAGTTCACTGTCTTCTCAGCTCCCAATAAGGAAATGAAAAAACAGTTTTTTTATTATGTAAGCTGAAAATAAAAACTAAAAAAAAAAAAAAAAAAAACAGAAAAACATTTTGAATTGGAGATCAGTTCAACTGATTTCTTGTCTAATAATTAATGAATGTATAATATGCTCTTTTCTCAATTACATAATCTTTCTATTTATTAAAATTATAAAAGACTTTATTCCTAATTCCTTTCTCCAGATAACTTAGCCTATTAACCCCTCCCACTATAAACACTTCAATACCATATCCCCTACGCAATTATATGATATTTGTACAACATATTACAGTATATTTGCACCAGTGAATAAATGCATTTGTGATTATTCTTTTATTATTTTGTATATTTCAATAACCACATTTGAAGTTATCCAAGTAGATCATAATAACTAATAGTCCCTGGGTGATCAGTTTTCATCCAAAGATTTCATATGCATATGTAATAATTCTCATAGGGACTATGTGAAATAGGTACTATTATTAACCCATTTTACAGGTAATAAAACTAATGGTTATGAAAGAACACCCAAGCCCTTGGACTCTGGATTATCTACACTAGATTGTTTTGTGGTTTAGGTGTACTTTTTTTTTTTTAATTGGAGTAAAATTGCTTTACAATGTTGTGTTAGTTTCTGCTGTACAGTGAAGTGAGTCAGCTATATGTATACCTATATCCCCTCCCTCTTGGACCTCCCTCCAACTCCCACCCCCATCCCACCCATCTAGGTTGTCACAGAGCACCAAGCTGAACTCCCTGTGCTATAGCAGGTTCCCACTAGCTATCTATTTCACACATGGTAGTGTATTTATGGCAAACCTAATCTCCCAATTCGTCCCACCCTCCCCTACCCCCACTGTGTCCACATGTCTGTTAGGTGTACTTTTAAAAGACATGCTCTGTTTTGTCATACATACCTCCTAAATTACAAGCATGTTACCTAACTGCACTTGAGTTTTAACATAACATCACTAATTATATCCCAACAGCCTTTAGTAACTGAAGTAACAGTGTGATATTTTTAATACATACTCACAGCAGGGACCATAAGATAAGATTTTTGTATAATTAGTAGCATAGTTAACTAATCAGTTGATTAATCTAAACTACTTGAACCATCACCTTATTCATCACATTGGAAATGTAGCAGATGAGAAAAAAATTAGAGTAACACATGTTAGAAATATAGTATAAAAAAGGAAAACCATAAAACAAAACCATTGAACATAATAGAAATCATTCAGAGAACTAGGGATTTAATATTCTTGCTTAAGAAGATGAAAAATAAGCTGAATATCGCATAAACTATATAAGCATATGTATTTTGAAAAAAGTTATGTATGATGGTTTACTCTCTTTTTTGAAATTGCTAGTGTTTTCTTAGTTTAATGATGTTCCATCCTGGTATGTTTTTAAAGGAGAATATTGTTTGGCTATCTCTATATTAAATATCAAAATTACCGCACATGTTCTTTGAACTTTGTAAGCAACATTATTAAGTGAATTCAATATGAATAATTTGCTTTTAAAATGAAAAAACTAGAATTTTAATATAATATTTGAATTTAAAATATCAATATAATGCCACAAAGATAAGTTTTTCAATGAACTAGAAGAAAAGTTTGGTATTTTGATATCACAGAATTTGGAATACTCATTTCTACTGAAAATTCCTTTAAGCAAATAAATAACTTCACAGCATTAAAACATTGATTTTTATTGTAGTCACCCGATCTTTTCATGGAAAACACTTGCTGCATAACAGACTCTGCCCCAGCCTTCATTTAATTTGCTCTTATTTTCTGTTGTTTCCTTCTCCTGTAATAAGAGCATATAATAATGAACATGATATTTAGTTAATGAAGAATGCATTGCGTATTTAGAGATCTACATATTTATGCGACCTTCTTTTGTTCATAAATGCTAATATTTATTGCTTCTTTGTTGAGGTTTTATTTTCTGTTTTGTGACAAACAAAATTATGATTAGTGAAGCTGTAAAGTTCTCATGGTAGCTGCCTGTGTTCCCAAGATAGCAGCATTAGTGTCTACAGAAGCAGTTAATGCTGTTTATCATTAGTGACAGAGGCTGGAAAGGACCTTCTGTGGCTTTTATCTTTCACCTTGCCAACAGAAGTTGATGAGCTTTCTGATTTAAATTCATAGGTGATGTTCCAGGATTATATGCACTTCACATGGACAAGCACACAGGTAAACCTATCCTGCTGATGGAGACTAATTAGAATCATCCTAACACTCTTAAGACTGGACATCCTTATGAAAACTATTACTTTATCCATATTTAATGCTAAAGTTGCCTAATGGGAACATGAAATATAATACAGCTCATGGAGAAATTATCCCACTCATGCCTTAAACAGGGTTAGTTGCATTACGAGTGACTTTTTCAGGTGTGTATAAACTAATGAATGTAAGGCACATTCTTGAAATGAATGTAAGTTTTTGAAATTTAAATTTTTACTAGTTAGAGGAATTTTGAAACAAAGCAAGACAATTCCAATGATATGGTTCACTTGAGTAATACTGATCATTTTTTTCTATATAAATATTTTACAAAGTGTGGTCCCAGAAAGAGATGTCAGATACCATCAGAAAACCAGATTTTTAGGTCTGATTTATTTGGGAATTTGAGTGAAAGTTTAAGCAGCTTTTGGCATTCTGGGAATGTTCTGTATTTGAGAGAGTACAGATATTGTGATTGTCCAAAAGGGTAATTTGGCATCTAGTATTTTCTAAATTTTTCAGGAATCATTTTGTGTGGCTAGTTTCCCATGGAACAATAATAGAAATGTTCTTCTATCATTGTTGCACACACAATTTGGTGTTTTGAAAATGTAAATGGAATAAATCTCCATTCGCCCCACCCCTTCTAATTTGATGGTTTCCTCTTGCACTCAAAATAAAAGCTAAACTCCTTACTGTGAAAAATAGGAAGGTTTGTGGCCCAGCTCTGCCTTAGTGCTTGACCACATAGCACATCAGTCTGCTTTTTGCCTCAACCATGCTGGTGTTTTCTTCCTTTGAACATGCCAAGTTTCTGGCACCTCAACACCTTTCTAATTTCTTTCCCTCCTGGCAGGAGGCTCTCTTTTTACCTCCATGTCAATTTTCTCTCTTCAGAGAGATCTTCCTCCCCTTTGTCTTTTCTAAAGTCTACTGCTCCAGCTGGTACCTATCTCAGCACCCTGTGTAGTACTTCCCACTTTCTAAACTAAGTTTGTATATGACAATAAGCTGTGTGAAGACAAGCTCTATTTATCTTGTTCACCATCAAATCCCCAGTACCTGATGGCACCTGCCACAATGTAGGTATTCTGAACATATCCTTGAATGAATACTCATGATTCTCTCATACAAACTGAGGAAAACTGGGTAAGAGGAAAAGCATCTCTTTTTCCTTTCATTCTGTCCTAAAAAGTAAATACTCAAAAAAAGAAACAAAGTAAACTGAGTAAGTTACTTTTAGGAAATAAATGGCATTGATTAATATTTATTAGAAGCAACCATCAATGTAATATAATATTAAATATGATAAGGTAGTATTTTGAAGCTCTTACTAATGAAGATAATAAAATGTAGTGAAGAAGAATGATTAAAAGTACAGATAGTGAGAATCAAGCAGCATGGATTGGTTACATTTATAATAATAGTAATAATTATTATAATGATAATAATAATAATAATAACATAAACAAGTATTTTCAAAATCCAAAACTGACCCAAAAAGTTAATGTTGTAAATTTATTTACCACAATTTCATGAAGATTGCTTGAGTGTTTCTAACCAGAAAACACTGTTATCTAAATAATATGGTAAAACTTGTCATATCAGATAGCTTTGGATTCTTCTAGAACTTACTTTTAAAGTAATATAATCCTTTAAATGTAATGCTATATATTTTAAACTGTAGGTTTTGAAGTAAAAATAAATGTTTGTATTTTCCTAAGTAACTGAAGAGAAAGAACTTTGAAAATAAAGTCAGGTGTTTTATTTCCCTTTGGGAATTGATCTGAGTTTACTCTGAGATATGTTTCTAGGCTTGAGAAATTTAGATGGGGAGGCAAACTCTTTGACTTTCATGTTGAATTTTCAAAACATTTCATTTTAATGCAATTTTGCTCTTGCTTTAATGATATCAGCTGTATAATCTCATTTCTTTTTTGCAAGAGAAAAGCATCAGAGTAAAGGGAATAGCTTTTAGTAATAAAAAGACACTCCACAAATCAATATTATACCCTTCAAAGGAATCTGAATTCACAGGATCAAGAAACTGTGACCTGCAAGATTGTTTTCTTTTTTCACCAACAAAAATACATTTTATTCAACTTGGTATGTTTTTGGTTTATACTACTGGCATAAATTCATTTTATACTACTGGCAACTGTTACCCTATAGAGACTAAAACAGTGTCTTTTAATCTATAACTGGAGTCAATGCCACATTCAGCTTTCATTCTTCCCTGTAACCCATCTTATTCTCTGACATCTTTTGAAAAATGCACATTCTATGCAAGAAAGCTTTGGCAAACTTTCTTGCTTTCCAATCTGTTTGTAGAAGTCAGCAGCAGCTGAATGGATAAGTATTTCTGGAAAATATGATGTTTAATGATAAGCAGAGTGTTGAGTCCCCTTTCAAAGAGTAAAGATGAAATATTTTCCCCATATTAAATAAATCACCTTGCTTATTATATGCACATTAATAGGATTATAACATTAAATCTATATTATGCATTAATGTAGATATAATATGATATAGATTATATTATAAACAGATTAATAATATTTAGGCATATTATTATAGTATGCAATTAATAAAATATAAATATTGATTGAAACTATCAGTGGTATTTAAGTATTCAAGAGCGTAAAGTTTTTCCTGACCACCGTGAAAAGTAAGAAGTAGGAGAAATGTGCCAGGTGATCCTATACCAATGACTTAGAATCACCACATCTTTTAAAGGTAACGTTAAAATGTCTTATCAAAGATAATCATAGATTTTAAAAATATATATAAAGCATCAATATATCTTTGCTTTATAATCAATGTAAATTTCAGTCTACAATACTTATGTGAATCAGAAAAATAATATCAAACATATTAACAGATTTAGAGTAAACAAGTTAATCTGCATGTACATTATATAAAACTATTTTTTTAAATTATTTATTTATTTATTTATTTATTTATGGCTGTGTTGGGTCTTCGTTTCTGTACGAGGGCTTTCTCCAGTTGCGGCAAGCGGGGGCCACTCTTCATCGCGGTGTGCGGGCCTCTCACTATCGCGGCCTCTCTTGTCGCGGAGCACAGGCTCCAGACGCGCAGGCTCAGTAATTGTGGCTCACGGGCCTAGTTGCTCCGCGGCATGTGGGATCTTCCCAGACCAGGGCTCGAACCCGTGTCCTCTGCATTGGCAGGCAGATTCTCAACCACTGCGCCACCAGGGAAGCCCCATAAAGCTATTTTAATAGGTATATTTAATTTGGGATCTAATCTTAAATTATTTACAATGTTAATTTCAATTAAGTGTGTCTACTTTTGTTAAACTCAAGAATATACTCAGGAAAATATCAATGTATGTATTACTTTTTAAGTCTATTATTTTTCTTTCCTCTTCTGTTTATGAATTAGAGCACAAACACACTCATCCAAATAACTGCATGACAAAAATCCAGTTAAACTTTAACACATTCATATTTTAATATCAAATTTAAGTGTAGCTGTTTGTAAATCATTGATTTTCTTAATTCTAGATCTCCTACAATTCACACTTTCTTCTGATTCAGATCATCAATTACTTTTCTTTGAAGACAGATACTAAGACCCGAGTAAAATCATAAAAAGCTACAGAAAAAAAACTGTAGAATAGATTTCATTCTAATTAATTAAAGGAAGTTAAAATAGTTCAGATGAATGTCATACAGTAGCTACCCAACTAACACTTTAATGTAATAATGTAATCTTAAAAGGAGAAGGCAAGGATCAGAGCTTCCAACATCAAACATTATTTTAGAAAATAAAGGCAAAATGAAAAAGTATAGCTATGAAATCATTAAATAAGTGAAGAGCTAGTATTTACTGGTAAATATTCATATTTGCTAAATACCCATACCCATATATTTTGTTCTTTCTATGAACATAGAACTTGTGTGTGTGTATCAAATATACAAAGGAGTAATATAAAGCATGCAAAGACAAATATGGTTGATTGGAATTTATTTCTGAATGACGCATTCTGCAGGTTTGGGAGTACAGATAACAGTACTGTGAGCAATTACCACCTTTGTTCTTAAGTTTTCTGCTGATTAAGCATTACATATAACTGATGAAAACCATGCTTCATTTTGTATTGGATCTGTGAGATTTTGGCTTCTGATTTCCTGGGAGCTGTAATGGATGATAGACGGATCAAACCTATAAGTCTGAATTATCTGTACAATATTTTTAAGTATAAAGTGTTTGGCAATTTATTTTAGATACTACAATACATATTTTAGAGATAAGAATTTTATGTATTCATTCTTTTTCATTAAAACACACATAGCATTTTCCCAGAAGTCTGCTTGCAATGAGATATGGTTTTAATAATGAAGTATTTTTGAGAGTTTATACTTTATCCAACCAAGTAAAAATTTGATTTTGTCAGTTTTGGATTGCCGCAGGACATTTCAGTGGCCTGAGCAGTTCTGCAGGATGCAGGGTAAATCCTTGGCATCCAAGGGCTGATTCTGCAGGGAATGCCATAACCTTGGCCTTTTGATCTTCATTGCTCTTTCAAAATGCTGATATCTTGGAAAAACTCAGAAAACCATTGCCTGGATATCAGAAAGGCAGGCCAAAGAAAGAGTGCTGGAGAGTCGGGGAAGATAAGACCTTCTTTACTTGGCCTTTTTTTAGCTGTGGAAATGGCAGTGTGGGCCCCTGTAAGGTGATTAAGGCAGGAAGGACTTTCATAGGTATCAATATTGCTGCAGACACTTTACTCTCTCTGGACTCAGCAGGAAACCACTGCCATGCACTTATTTAATCTTACCAAGCCCATTGTTTCATGTCATGGCAATCTGTGCTAAAAATCAAGTATGATCAGTTATGAATAAAAAGTCAATCCTGAAACATTGCAGTGTGGCTGTCTAAAAATAATTGTATAATAATTTCTTGGAGACTTACTGTATAATAATTCCTTATTTCTGAAACAAAAATAAAACAATCTAAAACAATAACAACAACACAAAAACAAAGTAAATTGTATTCAAAATGAGTTAAGATCATTCTTGGCTACAGGTGACATTAGCAGAGAAGTGTTTAGAAGGTTTCTAGGGCTGTCTGTGCTAAAAAAGAGGACTATCAAACAATAAGCATAAAGATAGGCCAGGAGTCACATAAGACAATAAGCAGTGGATAGACTCCCTTAAACAGAGATGGGAGGAAATAACATTAAAACAGCACAGGGTACATGCTTCTCTCCACCGATGTTCATTCTTCCTAAGGCTAACCACTCTTTTATTTTTTTCTATCATTTCTTCCTTTTTATTATATATATATTATATTTAAGCTTTTTATGATTTCTAATTTTATATAAATGATTTTAAATGGTATGTATTCTTCAACACCCTCTTTTCTCTCTCAATATTTCATTTTGACAATTTTTCCATTCATTTATTCACTAATTGATTTTCACTACTATATAGTATTTTGTTTAATGAATATAACTTACCACAATTTATTTATCCATTCCTTCTCTGATGAATATTTGAGTTGTTTCCAGTTTTTTTTCTCTTAAAAACTGTGCTTCTGTGAAAAGCCTTATAAATGATGTACCTGTACAATAATTTCCAAGAATGATATTTCTAGATTAAAGAATAGGCAAATATTCAAATTTATAGGACAAAGTCAAATCATTTAAGAAAATAATACTAGTTTATATATAGCAACTGTCTTCCATAGGATGTGGTTTTTCTTTTTGTATTATAACCTTTGATAAATACACATTTTAAATTTCAATGTAGTGGAATTTATTGATCTTTTCCTTCAGGTACACAGAAATAGTTTCCTATATTCCCTGATAAAAAAGCTTATTTATTTGTAACCAGGTTGACCCGTGCAGAAAAGAAAAAAAAAAAAAAAATCCAAAAACAATATGCTGAATTTTCCAAAACAAAATCAATATCTGTTATGTTTGTGGGTAGATGGAGCAGGGAGGGAGAATGAATAGATTAACTGACAGCAGGAGAGAGAATCAGAGACATGGCCCGTTTGTTAATTTTTAGAAGTGCATGTCCTATGCCTTTACACAAATAAATAAAACTTAATCATGGATATGTTTTGGTAAATAACTTGTTCATCCTTGTTTCATGAGGTTGAGCTGTGATGTAGTAAAATCTATCAAATGAATAATAGCACAGGAAAGAATTGATTTTTTGATAGGTTCAACATTGTTAAGAGCCACTTATTTGAGAGATCCCCATTTTTTTTTTCCAGCAGAGAGAGAATGTGATTTTTTTAATTACGTGGAGCATTGACTTTTTTGTAATTGAAAATATCCTTTAAGAAACACTTTACAATTTTACAGATGTTTTCATGTTTTGGATGGAGAACATCTTTGACAAACTGGATGCCTTAAGATTGTATAAATTGAACAACATTTTCCCTTTGACTTAAAATTGGATATGCTACTCTGAAAAAGTTTCTGCGGGATGTAATACACTGATTTTGTATGTCACATTTATAGTCACATTTTAAGGATAAATGAAGACGTTCTGATTTGTATCAATGTTTAAAACATGTAATATAAATATAGGACCAAGGTCTGTATGAAAAATTGCGTTGTATGGAGTTAGATCATCTTTATGAGGAGTTCTTGGTTGAAGGAATCTCTTTTTTCTTTTAACTATTTAACACTTTATTTGCATCTTTGCCCCAGTGCTCACGAGGCTGCAAAGATCAGAGTATACAGGTATTTCAGGAGTCATTCCACACCTGGAGATGCAGCATAGATAAATTCGAGGTAGCTAATTAATTTGAAAGTCATTATGAGGGGTTGTTATTTTGAGGAATATGCCCTTAGTCAATAAATCTTTCATAAACTAGCAGAGATTGTGGGGTATGTGATCTCCTAGAAAAGAGGACAAAAGAAAGCCTAGGACACTAAGGAGAAGAGGTTACCATCTGGAAACTGAGTGATAGGGATGGGGTAGAACAGCCACTAGACAGGGCACCTGAGCAAGCTATGAATTATGAAATCAAGGCAGTGGGTTGGGGGGCTCTAAGTGTCAGTTCCTTAACTGACTGTGTGTCTGAGGACCCAGATTTTCAGTTCATCCTTGTTCAGGTGGAATCAGCTAGAATAAGAGAACATGCTTTCAAACCTTGGCTGTGCTTCTCATCAGAACTGTGTTTATGGGCAGAGAAAATTAAAGTTTTAGTGCTTTAGTTTGGTTTTTTTGTTTTGTTTTTTGTTTTAATCTGACAACTAGAACTGCAGATAATGGAGTCTGAGCGCCTGGATACTCTCTTTGGCATGATAAAGATCACTATTAAAAAGTTAGAGACTGTCATACAGAGTGAAGTAAGTCAGAAAGAGAAAAACAAATACCGCATGCCAACACATATATATGGAATCTAAAAAAAAAAAGTGGTTCTGAAGAACCTAGAGGCAGGACAGGAATAAAGACGCAGATGTAGAGAATGGACTTGAGGACGTGGGGAGGGGGAAGGGTAAGCTGGGGTGAAGAGAGAGAGTAACATTACATATATACCCTACCAAATGTAAAATAGCTAGTAGGAAGCATCTGCATAGCACAGGGAGATCAACTTGGTGCTTTGTGACCACCTAGAGGGGTGGGATAGGGAGGGTGGGAGGGAGACGCAAGAGGGAGGAGATATGGGGATATATGTATATGTATAGCTGATTCACTTTGTTATAAAGCAGAAACTAACACACCATTGTAAAGCAATTATATTCCAATAAAGATGTTAAAAAAAAAATAGAGGCTTGGTCGTGGGAAATGGAAGGATTGACAAATTTACTGAGCATTAACTTTTAATTCAGAAACTCTCCACGTTTGCCAGAAAACACAGCAAACAAAACCTGGGACAAAGTGCTTCCTTGTTCATATCCAGTATGCATCAGAGGGGGCCTCTTTCTCCATTGTATTCCCAAAAATCATTCCCTTCAGCAGGTTTCTGTCTTTCTCATCCCTTTGTCTCTGAATTCTACCCTCACCCCACAAACTAGAACAGTTCCACAGGCAGGCCCTACCTGTAGGCTAAGGTCAGGGCTCCTAAAGCAGTCTCCTTAAATGGTATAAATGAGATAGTTTTAGTTTAACCAGGGCAAGCTCTGGGAGCTAGGATGGACTACCAGTACTTGGGGCAAGGGTACACAAATTAAGGTTCTGCAGAAAGCAGCAAGGAGGGAGTGAAAGCAGGCCAGCTAACAAACCATGCCTACTGCACTGTATTTAGTGTAGATGTCTGGAAAAGTGATTTATTCCCCTCCCTAAGTCATTCATGTGATTCTGATATCATATTATTATTCACTATTCTATTTTACATGGCATGTTTACTGCAGATTTTTTTTTAAAGGAGAGAATGTAGAAAAATAAATACTATTTAGTATAAATAAAAGGGAATGTTATAAATTCTCTTTAATTCAATTTAAATTGTCTACTTCTCTTATCATTTTGTTACCTAGAAATATAATCCTATTACAATTAAACAGAGTTATATGCCCTTTATTGAGCTGAAGTTGGTATTTATTTTCAAGTGGTAAATATGTACTGGTGCAATTATTTTTCTAATACTGACAAATAAATAACTGAATAGTTAAAATACTAAAATTATTTATAACCTTTTGGAGGCAGAAGTCTCAAAATGAAAATTTATATTAATTGGTTCTATATTTTTCATGCAATTTCGTATATAAAATATTTTTAAAATCAAATTTTGTATTTTAATAATTATGTAGGTAACTATTATTATGAAACACATACCATTATAGGTATTTTTCCAAATAATTAAAAATTCTGTCATCATGCCTTTCAGAATTATTTATTTTACTTAGTGTGTGTGATTTAAGGACACAGAAATTTAAAGATGGAAGCTTAGATATAACATTGGAGATACTGGAGTCTATACATAGCCACTTTGCTTTTGCTTTATAAGATCCTCTGATTCTCACTTTTGGTTGCTGAAGAATCTACTAATGTTTTTTTTTTTTTTTTTAATTTATTTTTGGCTGTGTTGGGTCTTCGTATCTGTGCGAGGGCTTTCTCCAGTTGCGGCAAGCGGGGGCCACTCTTCATCGCGGTGCGCGGGCCTCTCACTATCGTGGCCTCTCTTGTTGCGGAGCACAGGCTCCAGACGCGCAGGCTCAGTAATTGTGGCTCACGGGCCTAGTTGCTCCGCGGCGTGTGGGATCTTCCCAGACCAGGGCTCGAACCCGTGTGCCCTGCATTGGCAGGCAGATTCTCAACCACTGTGCCACCAGGGAAGCCCCACTAATGGTTTTGAATCAGATCACCTTGCAGGTAAAAAAAATCAAGAGAGAAGAAGTAATTTTCTAAGAGTGGAGTTGCTCTGAGAATAGGTTATTTCCTTAAAGACTCAAAGACAGTTAGTGGTTTCTTTGCACAATTTTTGAAGCTTTCAAAAATATGGCTTTAAAGGTTAAAATAAATAAAATTTTAGTAAAGAACTACATATGTATGTATGTGTGTGTATATATATATATATATATATATACATGTATGTATGTATATAGTATATGTGAAGTCTTTTTGAGATGACAGCACTCCTCACTTTAATTTCTTTTTTCAGAAAACCAAGGAAAACTATGCAATATATGGAATATACAACCCTATTATATGTTATTTCTGATCATAAGGAACAGCACTTGCCAGAGTGATTGATGTTTTAGCTAGTCTAGCCTTACCACAGCCAGGAAATTCTGGCCAATTAAGGAGGAAAGGGAGAACCATCAATCAAATCAAAATTGACAGCCACCCCACCTCCACCATTAAAAAAAACACATTAGAAAAATCATATTTGTCCATGTGGTCCCTTTTCAAAAGGCATCAAGAGCTTTGATTTTTTCCCTGTGCACACCATAATAATTATTAAGTATTAGAAAATATTTTACAGTAAGTTGCCTTCTAAAGACAATATATGTTTTAATGAAAGTACTTAACATAGACCTACTAGAGGAACTGAACAAACGGAAGTTCTAATATCCTTTCCCCTGTGACCTGAGAGATTTGATATATTTCCAATGACACTGGGGTATTTTCTCAGGTGTTATTTAAAACAAATTCTGCACATTGATTCTCTCATTTAAAGCTAAGCTTTGGAATGCCCTCTTTTAGGCATTGCACATCACCCAGATACATTTCTAGGGTACCATATAGTAATTAGATTGATTAATCATTCAAAAATTATTCTAGAATGTCCACTTTTTGCCCATAATTTTGCTAAGTAAAATAGTCATAATCAGAACAGAGTAGAAGGGCATATTGTTGAATATAATTGTTCCAGTAATACGATACCATAAATAGTATAATAAGTAATGTGCAAAAAATGTCAGGGCAGTGTTGAATTACTCAATAATGGTCTATATTTAAAGGAGGTTAATATTTACAGAAGATATGAGGAAAACCCTGGACCTTGGGAGTTGTGGGTGATCTACGAGTAAATCCATGGGTAAAACAAGAGCTGCAGAATCTAACAGAGGTGCCAATTATAAAGATCTAGGCAGAAAAGTGAGATTTATTTGTGACACTGTGAGTCAAAAACTAGAAACACCTGACTACAACAATAAAGTTTAAACGCAGAGTAAGTAATACAAGTTGTAATTATCTCCTGAGTATCTTGCTGTCAAGCACAGCTATACATGACAGAGATGAATAGGGCATAAGGAAACTAATGTGAAATGACAAAAGTTGTATTGATACCAAGAGTTTTTTAAAATTTTTTTACCCAGATCATACTTTTTCTCTGATTGAAATGAAACTGTGGAAGTTTTTCAGTTGATCCAAAAATAGGAGAATATTTTACTTGTGAGAAAGTTAATGGCCACTTTGGGATGTCTTGAATCTGTGGTGACAAGACATCCAAGAGAGGATGTGTATATAAACTCCTCAAAATAACAAGAAGAATTTATAAAATAAGTTGAGGGTGAATTTGTAGATCTAGGAAGCATGTGCACAGGAGATAGCCATGCAAATGAATGAGGTGGCAAATGGTCAATTATAGAGAAAGGAGAAAAGGAACAAAGAAAAGACCTGGAGACCACTTGTATATAGGAAATGACAAAGGAAAAAAAAATTATTTTGAAGGGCAACAAAAATGTAGTTAAGAAGAAAACTACTTGTGTGGTACAGCATCATGGAAGCCAAGAGAGGTGGTTCAAAAATAAGGCAGTGGTCAACATAGCCCAGTGCTGCAGAGATATCAAAAAAAATCAATGCTATCTGACCCAGTTAACAATATAATGAAATGTTGGCAAGATTTATAAAGAACAAGTATAGAAATTGTATGCATGGTGGATTACCAAGAACAAAAAAGGATTTAAAAGAACCTGAAATTTTATAAATTTTAAAAAAATTTTTGATGTTGAAAGAAAGAGATCCCATGGCAGCTTGAAGGAACAAAAGTGTTTAGGTCACAAGTCAGTTTTATGCAAGTGCACCAGTAGGCACAGGGCATAGTAACCATTTAGAAGGAGATATTGAGTGAAACATGCATGAGGGAGATGAAATTATTCCTTGAACAAGGTTCTGGATGAAAGAGGAGGAGATAATACTGTTCTAGGCACCTAGACAACAATTGAGTGAATGAAATAAAATGTATAGATGAAAAAAAGGATTAACCACAGGAAAGGGAAAAGACATTAACTCCTATTTGTACTCTCAGATTTATTCCCAAAAATGTAGTTTTCAGTGGGTTATTGACTCTATATTTTATCATATTCTCATTGTGTACATATTTATTATGTATAAGTATGCTTGATACTATTTATATGAATAGAATACCCTTTTTCCATATAAAAAAATTTAAGCTGTTGAAGTGAACTCTTTTCTGCCCATATATTTATTGTCCAAAACTGCTTCAAACTAGATGTTGCATAATGGTGTGTCTCATCTTGAAATTGAGGACTCTTCTACTTCTCTGTTATCTGGAGTTAGCCAAACTGTGAGATTAAAGGCACAGTCCCTCAGACTGCCAAGTCTACTTAAGACTTGTGATTTCAACTGCAAGCAGTTAGGGTTCAACTACAAAGTTAGAAGGAATGGTCCACATATGACTCTTCTCCCTTCTGATACCAGCTGCATTTCCAGGGGTTTCCTAAGACCACCCTCAGGTACAGTAACTCACTAGATTCACAGAACTCTCTGAAACCTATTATACTCCTGATTTAAATATTTATTATAGCGAAAGGATACAAATTAGAGCAAGCCAAAAGAAGAGTCCTATAAGGCGGAGTCTGGGAGGGTTCCAAATACAAAGCTTCCATTGTTCTCAGGGTGTACTTCCCTGCTGCCATCAATGTGTGATCATATATATATATATATATATATATATATATATATATATATATATATATATATATATATATATACAGTGTCAACCTGGGAAACTTACTCAGACTTCAGTATCCAGAGTTTTATGCTCCATAATTACATAGGTATGATTGATTGCTTAATTGCCCATGTGGTTAAACTCAATCTCCAGTACCCCCTACACCTTCCAGGAGGGATGAACTGATATCACATGGTCGAAAACCCCACCCTAACTCATACGACCAGTCTTTCTGTTGTGGCCAGCCCCTACCCTAAGACTATTAGGTGAGGTCAGCCTCAACCTGAATCATCTTTTTCCCATAAACTACTAGGTGTGGTCAGAGGGACTCACCTTGAATAACAAAGACACTCCTATCACTTACCTTATGGAATTTCAAGGGTTTAGAGGTTGCCTCTCAAAAGCCAAGGATAAAGACCAGACTGCTTTGGGTAAAGCTAAATTCTTTAGTATATACTTTTCTAACATGTTTTTGAGTTGCTTCTTCACCAAAGTTTTCCAGCCTTTGTTTCTAATCCAGTTGGGTCCCAGTAGTATATGTATATTAATACTTACTTGTTTGGAAAAAAATAACATATCCTGTGTCTTACAATAATGCCATTACTATGCCCTTATATGTGTGGCCATACATATATTTCTATTGCCTTCCAGTTGTTTTTGCCCAATAAATTACCACAATTTCCTGAAATCTTTAGTCCTAGACATTTTTACTGTTATTCCTTCCTTTCCCTTTTCCCTTTACAGCTCTCATTAAGTCTGTAGTCAGACACTTTCAACATATACTTGTGAGATGTTCTTGAAAATGACCCAGCTATTTAATTTTATTCTTTTTTTCTATATTTTTTCTCTATATTACATTTCTATCTGTATTCTATGTCCAGTATTCTATATGTACCCTATATTATGTATTCTAACCCAAGTCCCAGTCTTCTAGATTCCAAATATACCATCTGTGCCCCTCAAATCCTTCTTTTGTCAGGGTATTTACAGTCACCAAAATATTTTCTATCTTTCTGATTCTTCTTAACGGCACTTTTCTAGTAGAATATTTTTCCTTTGCCTCTTATGATTTTATGCATTATAAAAATTCTAGATTCCATGTAATGTGTGTGCAATCAAATGGAAAAACAAAGGGTTGCCTTCAAAATTCCAAGGCCAAGTATGTGACTATTCATTTGATATTTGCAAAGTACTTTATCAATAAATGTATTTCATGTTATTTCTACTCTCCCTATTTAATGATTTTCTGAAGAAAATTATTGATAAAAGGGCAAGTAAATGTTAAAAATGTATGCATATTTTACAAATTCTTTTAAAGTAAAAGAATGAGTCAGCATTGTAATTTCTGAAGCCACAATTGGCACAGTAAATCAAACCTGAAACTACCTGTAAGAAGGAACAGAAGAATGATTTGAAAAATATGCCCCAAAGATTGGATTATACATTTGTTTTCCAGATAATATTTATTTAACAAATATCCAATGCAAGACATCACGCTAGACTCTGAAAAAGAATTTTTTTTTAATTTAAAAATAGTTTGCTTACGTTATCGTCCTCTGAAGAAGCAATCAACACTACTTGCTTTCACTTCCATTTCAAAAACACATCACTTTTAAAATCATTGGTTAGTTCTTTGTAGATATCCTTAACTTAATCAATTGCTCTTCAACCATGGATCTTTTGGTTTTCTCTCTCCTTTTCAAAGCACTGAAGAAGAAAATCACACACACATGCACACACCCCTCAGTATTCATGGATACCTCTCTACATTCAGTGTGTCAGCCTGGCCCAAACTCCTTCAGAACTGTGTTGCACTCTAAGGCTCTTCCTACCCAATTCTCCTTTCTTTTCCTTCTTGTTTTCAGAGGTAGGAGACTTGAATCTGATCCAAAGACTCTCCCTGCCTCCTCTTGCTCCCTCTTCTTTATGTTTCACTGATGTTTCCAATAAGTCTCTTGTAGGTTTAACTCTGTTTTGGTTTCTGCTTCTTGAAGAACCTAAACTAACCAATCGTTGTTCTGAAAAATGAATAAGCATAAAATGTTTTCAAGTGCATGGGCAAGGATAAATGATCTCTACTGACTTTTTGTTTAAGCATAAAAACATTCTCAAGTCTCAACCAACTTAAAAATCATTTAAAAAATTTCTCAGCTTTATGATTATCCTGTACATAACAGTCTCCTTCATTCATAGCCAAATTGTAAAGGTTAATTCTTATTTGTCTCAAGTTCAGTGTCACTGCCATTTATTTAGGGCAGCTATCTAGTTATAGTCATGTGATATTAGGAAGAGGGTGAAGAAAGATGTTCCAGAAAGCCACACATACATCCACCTATGAAAAACCAGGTTTGGTTTAAATGCGTAGTGATTAGAGTCGAAAAAGTTAGTGGTTGGACTTCATTAGTAGTTGTTGATACCTCCACTGAAGTACCTACGATCAGACTGAATTTGACAGTCATTTATTTCTCCTTCCCAATAGGTTGAGAGTTTCAACAGGATGTGAAATGTGTCTCTTGTCTCTGTAACTCTAGATCCTAACACAGTTATAAAGAGATCAATTGATGTTAGTTGAATAAAAAAAAAAATGACTAAAAACAGGAAGACAGAAAAAAGTAGAGAGGAAGAGAAATAGTATGTTTAGTCGTGAAAAGAGTGAACAGAAATTGTTAAATGAAAGACAATTAGTTCCAAAGGTGTATCCGTAGATAAATAAAGACAAAGAAGACTTATAAAGGGAAGAGTTCAGTGATGTTTAGGCGTAATTAGAAAAGATTTTCTGGTAGAAGCAGGACTTAACCCAGATTTTGTGGGCATAGGTGGACTGATATGAATGACAAGCCAAGTGCAGGGCTTTTAGGTAAAGGTAAAGACTTGAGCCCCATTTGAAAATGGCATGCTTAAAGGAAAATGAGTAGTCCAGATTTGACTAGAGGATGCAAATGGGAATTATTCTATACTCTATGGTACTGTAATCTTGGTTTTGATAAAGACATTAAAAATGTCTTGGTCTAAGTGCCAGCCAAGCAGGCCGTTCTTAGCAAGGAAGCATAACCATCTCATCCCCTAAAGCATAGATCCGTTACATATCTGTTTATGTATTGTTTGCCTGAAAATGTGATCTTCTCAGACCTTTTAGAACATACACATGCAGGGACGAGGGAGCTGATCATCTCTCCCCAGCCATTTGGATTAGCTGCATCAATACTGATGATCAAAAGACTGAAGGGGTTGTGGCCAGATCACTCTCAAATCCATCACTAGGAAAGAATTCCCTCTACAATGAATCTGAGATGAGAAATACCAGCCTCTATACAGTTGCAAATGACATAAAACCTATTTTTATAAGCTGTGCATCATACTTTGGAAGGGTATTATTATTGGAAAAAGAGAAAATTGGGAGTTGTAAAGAAAAAAAGACATTCAATTGTTGGTAGAGAAGAAGTAATAGTTATGCAAAACAGCTTAAAAAGATAAAATAATAAAGATCCAGGACCTTAGAACTGTACTTTTAAATATTCAGTAAAGCTAAAGATATTGAGCTAAGCATGCATGTCTTGCTAGATTTTTCCTGATCTATCAAGGAATGATCTTTTTAAATCTAAATATCCAAATCCAATACCCAAAGTACTTGAAAAGAGACTGCAGAAGTCCCTTTCACTCATGTAGATGTTTTCCCCCTTTGTAGAGCTGAGATAACTTTCCTAATAGATATTAACCTGAAGTGTTTCCATTAATGCAGAGACTTAACTGCAACACAGGCTATGGGAACTAACAGCTACAATTATTATCAATTTTTAATTCATGTTGAGACAAAAAAAACGTTTACTAATATCTTAGTTTGTTCTCTGGAGTCTACAGAATAAATTTAATTTGTCTTCTACATGACAGCCTTTAAATATTTCAACAGAGTTACTGTGAGCCCTCTTACTCTTCTTTAGGCAGAACATTCATCCTTCTAACACTTCCACTGATGACATATAGTTTATTAGGTTATTAAATCAGCCCCCCAAATTTAAAACAATTCTCAAGCTAAATTCTGGCCCATATGAAATAAAGCGAAGTTATTTTTCTGGACACAAGAATTATATTAACTCTCTTTGTGGGTAGCATCATTTCACAAAGATGCTTAGTAAATTTAGAGTCAATTCAAATCCTATACCTAAAAAACAAACCGAAACAAAACACATATTGCTGTTCAACCAGCTTCTCCTCACCTGTAGTAGTGTTTTTCTTACCCACGTGGAGGTTTTCATATTTATCCTTATTAGCTATTAGCGTTTTTAATTTTGGTTCTTCCTTGTAGCTTACTGAGAACTATCCGGACAATGATTCCATGCTCCATTTAGCACATTGGGAGCAAATAAGGTTTTGATCAACTCGCAAGGCTGAGTTTCATGAACAATTTCTTTCAGGGATGCAATGTACAGGTCGAGATGAAGTATAGAAAAATTGGAGGCAAGAGGGCTTGTTAGAAAATAACTGCAGTAGTCCAGGTATTAAGCGAAACAGTCCTAGACTAAGATGCTAGTGGTAAGTAAGGCTATAAAAAAAAGAAAAAAAGAAAGAAACAGTAAAAATGCAAATTAGCAAAAATAGTGGCTTACCAGATGTATGTACTAAGGAAAAGGAATGAATCAAAAAGTGACTGGACCATTACATTTTGAGTTTGGGTATTTAGAACCTGATAGTAAATATGACAGGTATATTGAGGCCCAAAGGAAAAGGAGGTTGAAAAGAAGGTTGAAGATTTTGACTTAGATATTAAATTTTAATTAATTTTGAAGTGATGGTGGTATAAACAATTAGAAATTTCCAAAGTACATATAGGTGATGGGAGAAGGCTGTTATGAGTCACAGAACTAAGGTGAATGCTAAAGGTAGATACTTAATAGTCATCTATGCAGAAATGATATCTGAAGCTCGAAGAAGGGCTCAGAATCTTCTAAGAGCCATACATTTTATAAAGTTATAAACTCATGGCTACCAGAAGTTGTAGATCAACCTAGGGAGAAAAATCTCAAGGAAGAACTATGAAAACATATGGAAGAGTTAACATTCTAGAAAGAGATGAATTGATACAGAACAGAAAATATTGAACTTGTCTTTCAAGTGTTCTGCTAATGGAGTTCTCTGATATTAATTTTAAAAGATTCAAGATAAACTGTAACCTCTTTTGTTACTTAAATCTTCACTAAGTTATTTCTAAAAATGGTGATATATTTGCCTTTACCCATTACTAGACCATTTTATTTTCAAACCTTTATCTTTAAGAGGTTGTGTATTACTATGCTCCTTAAATTTGACACTAATTTTAAAACAGTTTTTTGCTTTTTTAAATCTCAGTCCTAACACTCACAGTTAATAATCTGGATAAAGTTAACTGGACTCATTATACCCATATAACCATGGCCTAATTTGGAGCCAGTCCACATTTTGTATTCTCTTCCTCAGACTTCATTTATCATGATTTATATATGTATTGGAGCATTATTTATAAACTAGTGTTTGTGTCAGAGGGAAGAACAGAGTTTTGAGTAAAGAGTTTGTAGAGTATTATTATTGCTAAGTTCTTCATCTTTTCGCATCCCCATTTCTGCTTGGAAATGCTCAGCACATCTAACATGTAGAATTATAAGAAGATGACTTTCATGCAAAGACAAAAACACAATCTCCGGTTATAAGTTTATATTTACTGATCTTCACAAAATTACTTTCCCATATTTTTCTCCTAAGAGACCATAACATTCAACATATGATGCTTTGAAAATTCAGGTAAAGAGCAGCTGTTTGTGACTTTTTTTTATAATGTCATCTTATGGCTGGAAAACAGAAACACCCAAATAAAAAGGAATGCATAATGAGGTATATATGTATGGTTTCAAAAGGTCATGAAAAATTGATTATTTTAGTGTTAAAAATAATTTAATGCAATTATTTTAAAAGGAATTGATTTCAATACAGATTTAAGTAAATAAAAAAGCATAATATAATTCAAAATTGATAAATGCCGAGCTATAATTTAATAAATATAAATGAAGATAATTCCAGCATTAAGATGCATACAGAACAGATGAGGTTGAAACTTTACTTCAAATGGAATTATATGCCTCTCTGGAAAAGTTTGTGTATTCCTTAGAGAAGAGTAAAAATACAAGGGAGTTTATAAACTGTTCTGTGTAATGAGAACAATATTTCGTGTACTGGCTAGAAAAAAATCCCATTGAAACTAAGATTCTCAAATGATAATAAGGAATCAATGTGAAGTTTACATAATTTAAGTTACAGTTATACAAATTATACAACAGTGACTGAAAGCTATTCTTGAAAGTTTTTAGAACAATTTCTGATATTTCTTTAAGATTATACATTTTATGCAATTAAAAAAATATGCTCATGTTTTAAATGCTCATCTGCCATGAAGAGTAAACATATAGTTAACCTACTTTAAACTAGTGATAAAATGATAATTAATTGGTTTATAAAATAAATATGCACTTATATTTTCAATATTGTTTCTGTAGTCAAAAGTCCAACCTTGCAAAAATGTTTTTCCTTAACCATATTGAGAACTTAACCATTAGTTTTACATAATTGGAGATTTTTAATGTTTTGCTGTTTGTTTATTTAATAGGTATAGGAGATGCTCAAATTTAATTTTTCTTGGTAAATTATGTTATTACTAATACTAAATTTTTTTATGCCTCACTGTTTTTGCATTTACTGTAACAGCAGGAGCAGTAACTTGAGCCTCCTTTCTTTGATAACGTCATCAGTAATTTTATAACTTAGTTTTAGTATTTCTCATGAGACTGGTAATGATTATTTTATTGGTGCAACAGATCACAATGTCTAAATGTTGTGGTTACCCAATATTTACTGAAGTTCCCTGTTATACAGCCTATAAATATAAGTAATATTAGTACTATTCATTACTTTTCAAAATTATGAAAATACCCTTCAATGTTTATCATTTGAAAAAAAAGATGTTTATCATTTGAAATAATAAGATAATGGGAAAAGGACAGTCTTTTCAACAAATGGTGCTGGTAAACTGGATATCTACTCTTACTTATTTCCGTTTGAGCTATAAGCAGAGCAAATTAGAATTATTTTCTAGAATCTGGATGACTTTCCCTCTACCTCAACCCAAGTGATAGTCTGTCCTGGTTGTCTGGCACTTGTTTACCTTGTTAGAGATAAAACATTCCACAGGGTTCCACGTGGTCACTTGTGACTCACAGAATACTGGAAACCAGAGGCAGAGCTGCTGTGCCTTCAGAGCCATGGAGGGCCTGCTGACTGCCACAAAAATATCTTCCAGTTTGTTTTGGGGCCCTGTGCAGGGCTCTGCTAGTGTTGTCAATTCATGAGACATGTCTCAGGTCTCTGGAATATTCTGGTATTCGCTGCTATGGTGGTTTTTATATTAAAGAACTAACATACTTCAAGATAAAAATGCTACTCTAAAGGTTTTCTGCCTGGGTAGAAGTATGAAAAAATCTGTGAGAAGATTGAACTAATTATACAAGCCTATGAAGCACTCAAGTTGCCTCTGGTGGGGGCCAACACTCCAAAGTTATAAATGCTGTATTAGGCAGCACTTAAAAATACGAACAGGTCATCACTTTAGGACACAGTAGACTTTCTCAAAAAAAGGAGAGAAAAGTGAGCCCCTACACTTTCATTTCATAGACTGATGATGGTTTGCCTTCAAGGGCAGACAAAAATCATTCAAAGATGCATCAAAATCCCCCCATCCCAAATGACTAATGGAAAAAGCATTTTGAAAGCCTTTCAGACCAATGTAGAGCAACTTTAGAAAAAAATAATGGAGGACTCAAATGAAAATACTCATCATATGGAAAGTCTGCAGCTGGTTGCTCAAGAAAATGCAGGATGGAAGCAAAGAGTACAGGAACTGAAGGAACAGAAAGAAATGCTTGAAAACTGAAAATGTGTGAGGGAAACACATTTTGTGGTAGAGAGGCTATAAAAAAATATGTGACTGAAGCCATGCTGAATATCATAAGTTTGCCTGATCTCTTTAGAGAAGATTGCATGGAGAGCAACTTAGAATTAGAGGAAAAGATTAAATCAGAAGATGGAGTTCACCTAGAGTCAGGATTTGGTTTGAAGAAACTTATTGATGATGTTTCCTAAAAAGAAGAAAGAAAGAAAGAAAGAAAGAAAGAAAGAAAGAAAGAAAGAAAGAAAGAAAGAAAGAAAGAAAGAAAGAAAGAAAGAAAGAAAGAAAGAAAGAAAGGAAGAAAGAAAGGAAGGAAGGAAGGAAGGAGGAAGGAAGGAAGGAAGGAAGGAAAGAAGGAAGGAAGAAAGAAAGGAAGAAAGAAAAGAAAGAAAGAAAGAGAAAGAAAGAAAGAAAGAAAGGAAGGAAGGAAGGAAGGCAAGAAGGAAGGAAGAAAGAAAGGAAGGAAGAAAGAAAAGAAAGAAAGAAAAAAGTAAGAAAAGAAAGAAAGAAAAAAAAGAAATGGGAATTCCCTGGTGGTCCAGTGGTTAGGACTCAGAGCTTTCAATGCCATTTGATCCCTGGTCAGGGCACTAAGATCCCGCAAGCCAAACAGCAAGGCCAAAAAAGAAAGAAAGAAAGAAAGAAAGAAAGAAAGAAAGAAAGAAAGAAAGAAAGAAAGAAAGAAAGAAAGAAACCCAAGAAACATCCAGAAAATTAAGTGAAGAAAATCAAATGAATGAAGAGTGTACAGGAGAAATAAGTCTCCAAACTGAGCAGGTATCTTAAGTCTGAAAATGCACAGCTTGAAAGTGAGATTTAGAAGCTTCAAATGAAATGTCAAATACTGCCTGAAGTATGAAAATGGATTGCAACTTCAGAGAAAATCAACTGAGGAAGAAATTCACTGCTTAGACATAAAGAAGAAATTTCCCAAAGTGTATAAGAACATGAACTACACATATTTGAAGGGGAACTTCTACAGGAAGATGGCCAAAGACATGGAAAAAGAATTGTAAAGAACCATTTCCTTCTATCAAAACCAGACTCTTTTCTATGAGGAAAGAGTTCAAGAAAGTTGGATGGCAGCTCTGTTGACAGAGAGAAAGCTTAGCAATCAAAGAAAAGATACTAGTGAAATACGAGTTTAAGTTCCAGCCTTTTTCAAGTGAACCTTTTGCTCTTGTAGTTCCACACACAGCCCACAGAGGCCTGCAAGTATCAGGGATCCCCTGGATCATCAGGCCCCCCAGGAAGAAGAAGGGTCACTCATGCTGGAAGGGCACAAGGATTCAGGGTCACATGCAGGTTTAATTCAGCTTTCACAGTAGCTGACCCTGGACAGCCATGATGACAGCATATTTGCTTGTGTTTTCTCTCGTTAAAAGTAATTTTGATTTATATCTTTAGTTTAACTATCGTTATTTAATTGATGCTATAATTGCTCTTCCTGAGTTTTGATAGTAGTATAATACCTAAGATAGTATTTTTCAAATACAGATTTGTTTAATATAATTCTATGAATACATTATTTCCACTTCATTGTTCCTTCCAGAATTAGATAGTATAAGTATTATATTTTTATTTAAATTAAATAACCACTATTATTTAAACCATCATTGAAATTTGACATGGATAGAGACATTTGAAACAAAGACCATTTCTATTAACAACAACAACAACTTACAAAAAAAGAAGAAGGAGTATAAACAACAGACCAATCTATTTGGATCCTTAAATTGTACATTAGAAGCACATTCTACTTTCCACAGAATTAGCCACTAATAATTACAGAAAATGGTAGTATTTTGCCACAGTAATAGTAGGTAGATTTTTGAAAATTAGATAAATTCAGTTATGAGTTCAATTCCTACCTACATTTATGCTCCTGTTATATAACTACACTCATATTTGAAAGGACAACAAACTCAATAGGTTTACTCATTTATTGGTCACCTCCTTTATAGATTTTTGTCTTAGGTTTTTTTTTTTTAATTCTGTATAGGGTATTGTTCTTCATATTTTACTTTTATGTGGGTCACAAAAGAATATTTTTCTTAATAAAACTTTGAAGCACCTAATATAAAAAAAATCCATCAACTTGTTATTAAATGTATGAACTAGGAGGGCTGACCAAAGCAGTGAAACGGAATGTCAAAACATATTGTGACTTTGCAATATGAGCCCAGGAACTCACCAGAGGTCCTCCTCTGGACCAATTCATCTTAAAATGTGCACAGTTTTTCAAGTAATACCTCAAGATGCCAATGCCTGTACTAGGAGCTATGATCAAAAACTGTAAATCTTTTTGTCACCATGAATTGTACAAAGCAATCAATCTCAATCCCTTGGGACAAGAACCTTGCAAAAGAAAAAAGAAATTGTGTTTCAACCATCCTGAAGGACTAGTAAATCATTTCTAAATTGATGTCTAATGTTTACATATATATGTGTATATATATATATACACATATATATATAATCTGTTTTGATAATGTAATGAATAATTTAATGATTTGCTAGAAACCATGTTTTCAGCATGATTACCTCACAGTAAACATACTTGAAAGGCTAAGATGAAACTTTACTTTTTGAGATGTTTTTGCTTTGAACTAGTAGTTATTCTGTGTTTTACTTTCTGTGGTACTATATTTTAAGGAAAGGTGCATGAATTTCTTTAGTTTTTTTGTATATTCTAGAGCCCTACTAGATGTTAATGCCTACCTCATGCCAATTTTATATTGCTTGAGTTGTTTCTATGTGAATTAAATGACACTGTATTCTTTAAATTTTAAAGATGTAGTTCTTTACTGCATATCAGACAGTGAAATTGAGTGGAAAGTGCATTGGACCAAACACTCCAGTGGGATCCTCACGTGTTGATATTCATACCTTCTTTCTCAAGGGAAGTTCTGCTTGTACCTAATTCCTCAGTAGTTAATACTGTACACCAGGATATCTGTGCATATTTTTTGGAACGCTTTTATGGAAAAAAAAAACTTGGCCATCTGAGTCAGTAAGGATTTCTTCTGACATGCAGTTTGCATATAACATAATATAGAAACATCTTAGGAGAGATCTTATTTTTGATAAGTCACATTTTCTGTTTTTGACAATAGGAAACTTAGTAGAAGCATTTTTATTAATGTAAGAAACTTAGATATTATCAAACTCTCAAATGCATATACATCAGTTTGTTTATGGGAATATATATATTTTGACATGTACATATAATCTTGTTTTTAGATTTCTGACTTCTAGAAGATTCCATATAAGCAAAGCATTTCTTATCATGCTTTTATCTACCCTAAGCTATCATATGTGTTTAGCAGAAAAGTGCTGAGCACAAAGGCTCTGCTGATATGACATGCTAAAAATGCATTTAATTAAAAAAAATCTTTAAGTATTGTACTTTTTGTCAAGTTCCGTAACTGAATTACATATTGTGTGAAAACTAATCAAATGTTCAAAAACTGGCCTCCACCAGTTGAGATGTAAAAAAAAGCATGGAATTTTACATGGAAGTGGAAATCAAATTAATAATTTTAGTTAGGCCTATGTATAATATATATTTTATGTATGGATATATGACATGCATATTTTAAATACAGATATAAATAATCAAATTTTTAAATATAGATTACACCTTTGTTTATTGTGCTAGTTTTGAATTCTTTTATTTAGCTTGTAAGCTTGAGTTTGCCTTGGAATTTTAAACTTTTGAAAGAGTCAAGAATTTATTTTGGAAATTTTACATGTCATCATCAGGCCATCTCACCCTTTTCCCTCTCTTCATTCAGCATAGCATTCTTTCTCTGTAAGATGTCTGTCTTGTCCATTTCATTCCATCTTCTGGCCCTTATGGCCTAGTGATAATTTTAGTGATTACATACAAATATTTCTGTTGCATATGTGTGTGTACATTCTGTCTTCCTCATAAGAAACAGTCAATTATGAAAAGATAATTGGGTATTTTTAATAAACTCAGAGTTTGAAAAAGAGTAAAAGAGAAGCGTTAGAAAGGATATTTTCATGGTTTATGCTGGAAAACACGTCCGATGATTATGAGAGTTAAGTATTTTTTTGGACTATTTATTTGATTGTCCCAAACTTTCTACAAACCATAAATTTCTATATATTTTAGGGAAAAAAAGTCAACCTTCAAGGAAAATCTAAGTGAAGATAACCTTCTTTTAATTCTATTTTGAGATATGACTGCTTGAGTTAAATATTTCTAAAATATTCAATATAAAAAATATAGAAATAAAAATACTTCTAAAAATAAAAGATAAAAATAAATTTTAGGACATCTGCATAGAGTAGATATTGATGGCTTTTTCTTTACATATCTTGAGATTATAGTAAGATGAACATTGTAAATGTACAAAATTTGCTATCAGGCTTACTTGCTTGCTTTGAATAAAATCTTTACTAAACTTCAGCTCTTTTAAACTTTGTTACTGCCAAGATCAACGTGGGAGAAAATGGTTTTGACACATTTTGGAGTAGTAAAAAACACTTTAGCAGTTTGCATAGGTCTTCTTATATTAAGTTGTATTATATGTGATAGACATATAGAATGTATTGGACATATGCTTCTGTCATGAAAAATTATAAGTAGGACTGATTTTAAGATATAGCTAACTGTTGAATAAATCTTTAATGCAAATGTTTAGACATCTTCAGTAGTTAAATATGTAATACTAGAGAACCTGAGAGACAAATTAGAGTTTTGGGTTGTGTTGCAATTGGTCACTCTGAAAGGTCTATCAGAATACAGCATCCATTTAGAAAATCCTTAAGTATATTTTACTTAAAATCTCTTTATTTCTTTATACTATAAAAGCTTTAGTGACCTCACCTAGTATTACTGATTGATAATAATACAAATAAATTAATTGAGTCACTACCCTGTTCCTAACACTGTGCTAAGAGATTTCTACTGCTATCTCATTTTGTCCTCATGGCACAACTATTATTATCCTGGTACTGCAGCAGGAGAGAATGAGAGCCAGAGATGGGAACTAACCATCCACGGTGCCCTCTACAAGTGGAAGGGCAACTTGAACTCCAGTTAGTCAAACATCAAATCTTTAATATCTCTGTGATATTGCTTCTCTGACTCAAATTTCTTAACAAATTCAATAATTTATTTTTTCTCAATGTTAGCTTGACATGAATTATGAAACTAACATTCTTTCATAAATTGAAAAGCCTTTTCTGAGCTAGCACTTACTAAAAGCTCCTACGTTTTCAAGTAGAATGAGATTCTACATCCCTGACCTCTAAACATCCCTCTGTATGGAACATTGCACAAAATATAAGCCATTATATATTGAGAGAGGCATTTCAGGCCTTCACAGATAGTTTTAGTAGTGAATAGACTATAAAAAAACACTTGCAAAAAAGTCTTTGAAATAGTTTATTTTGGGGAACCATCCAAGAGACACTTTTCTATCTATTTGACTAAATTTGTATTAAGCTTTGTTGCTGTATTGATTATACAAATGCTGCACAATTGGATTGCATCATCTCAATTCCCCTATAAAGTTCTTTCCCTTAGAACTTCATCATGGCCTTTGATTTGGAGAAGAAGCAATACCAGGAAGTTCTGTTTGAAGAATATTTACTAATTATCTGAAATTTTTACTAAAAGATACTGTCCATTTTTGTATATATAATTAAAATTCATTTGAAAAAATTCCTATAAAATTGGAGAAATATTCTACACAAAAATATCTGAGCTTTCTTTAATTGAACAATAATTATTCATTACAGTGTGTACTGCTTTTTAATCTTACCTCTGATAAAATTCAAAACCAAATTTAATATATAGCTATAATAATAACTGTTGCCATGTTTGTTTGCATTATTGTTCTCTAAACGTCAGAACAATATACTTAACTACCTAATTGGGTTCTCCTCATGTCCGAGAATGAACTCATTGATGTTCTCCTTCAAATCTGGTCCTCCTCCAATGTTCTCTGTCTTAGTAAATAAGACTACCTTCTATGTACATACACATCATCTTGAAACCACTTTTTTCTTCATGCTCCATCATGAAGCTTGTCCATTTGACCTCCTGAATATCATTCACAATTTTCTACTTTTCTCTCTTTAGAACTGTCATTTCTTGACTGATCTACACCTATCTTACTCTGGTGTTTCTATGCCACCTCTTTTTTTTTTTTTAACATCTTTATTGGAGTATAATTGCTTTACAATGTTGTATTAGTTTCTGCTGTATAACAAAGTGAATCAGCTATATGTATATATATATCCCCATATCCCCTCCCTCTTCCGTCTCCCTCCCACCCCCACCCCCCATCCCACCCCTCTAGGTGGTCACAAAGCACTGAGTTGATCTCCCCGTGCGATGCAGCTGCTTCACACTAGCTATCTATTTTACATTTAGTAGTGTATATATGTCAGTGCTACTCTCTTACTTCATCCCAGAGTGGACATATCCAGTGCACTAAATATAGCTGGGAGAATCAGAGTGACTGCCCATAGAAGAAAATACTAACCCTAAGTGTTCAGTTAAATGAACAAAAAATGCATAAGAGTTTGAATGTAAAAGCCAAGAAAGTAATAGTTGAAGGTGACTCTAACATAGTTCTGGAATAGATGACAAAAATATTTTTTTAAAGTTCAATGTATCTTTTTCATGGACCAGTTATTCCATAATTTCTGAATTTGATATGTTTTGAATTTTGAGAAAGTAGAAGAGATTAAATAGAGTAGCAAAATACTTTTTAAAAAATGTTTTCTACCATACAAGCTACAGAGATATCACCCTTGTTTTCTGCCATCCAACCAGAGTTAGATTGTCCATAATCCTAGTCTGAGATGCACCCACGTAACAGGTGTCTAAGTAATAGAGTTTTCCTCCTTGTTCTGAGCAGTGCATGAAGTAGGAGATGTTCTCTCTGCAGGGGACTGGGCCTTTTTCTGTCTCTTAAGAGCATCTGTTTTTTTTCTTACATCTGTAGGAGCAAGCATATTTGAAAACCCCTTGAGGAAGTACCTTGCTCCAATTAGATGTTACCACAGGCTTATTTGGGAATATAAAAAAATACAACTAATAGTCTTTCCATAGAGTTTAAAAATAAACAAGCACAAAATTTTAGCTAAAAACCAACTTGTGGCTTTCACACAATTTGTGGCTTAATCCAGAGACCCACATTTATAGAGACTTTAATGTTTGCAAGCTCCGCAGAAGTCCTTTGACATTTTAAGTTACAAATATTTCACATTATTCTTGGTAAAGTCCAAAATGCTTTTTCTCATCTTCCAGAAGAAGGGTATAACTGATGTTATAAGGTTTTACTTGGGGAAATGGAGACATCAAAATGGAATT
This sequence comes from Balaenoptera borealis, assembly GCF_965194805.1. Classification (NCBI taxonomy): domain Eukaryota; kingdom Metazoa; phylum Chordata; class Mammalia; order Artiodactyla; family Balaenopteridae; genus Balaenoptera; species Balaenoptera borealis. The sequence continues at coordinate 38,564,020 of NC_138862.1, forward strand.
CTCCTGAAATTTAATTATTATTAGCATCATATTAAGTACTGGGGATCAAATAAAGTGATGTTAGAGTTGAGTCCTAATGAGTTTCAGAGTTGAGAAGTTTGCTAGGTGGTTCAGGGGAGAAATGGTATTACAGAGATGTAGACAGGTGCCACATTATAAAGAAACTTTGTGCTATACCAGGAAATTTGGACTTGACATTACAATATGATAATGACTCACCAAGGAAGTTAAATGGAAGAGTGATACGACAAGATGTAAATTTTGCAGGACTACTTTGGAAAGCATGGCAGAGGATATTAGAGAGGGAAGGGAATAGGGCAGGGAGACCTATTAATAGACCTTTGCCTTAACTTGGGTTAAATGTGATAAAGGCCACCGTGAAGAGCTAACATTAAATGCAGACATATTCATGAAATTAAATTGAGCAAACCTTGTGATTAGATGTGAAGGTTGCAGATACCTCAGAAGTTAGTTGGCACCAAATTTTCTGGGACAACTGTATTTTTAAAAAAACCCTCAAGAATTGATGATAGATGTGAGAGTGGGAAATGTATAGATATTAACACCCTGTTTTGTTTTCTGAGCAGTTTTGCATATAAATTCTGCACTAGTGATGTCTCCTGAGTACTCTGTAATCACTCTTTTTCTCCTTTCAGCCTGCTGATTGCTTCTCTTTGTATCTTCCCTATTTTAATCACTGTACTTGACAAGTAAAGGGAGAAGGACAAGAAGGAACCCATGTTAGTTACCAAGTTCGATCCAGCAATAAAAGGAGTAAAACAGAGCTATTCCAAATTATGTTCTCATTTCAAACCCCAGTTAAAATAATAAAGTACATAACTATGTGCATTTGTATGCATACCACCCCTGAGGCCCATCATATCCCATGATTTGTGAATTTTAATTCTTACCAAATGACTTTAAAAGAATGTTTATGTTTATTCTAGAGTCATGCTAAACTAATCTAGTGTTCTAGCATTAGGGAAACTTTTAGGCAAATGTACTCTTGAGCACTGTGTCTGATTTCACACATTTCTATTTTATACCTATTTCTTTTACTTTTTGATTATTATTATATGCTGATTTTTCTCATACAGCTTACTTTCAAACATATATGCCATTTTTGTGCAATGTGCTTATGCACTATTATTAGATTGCCTTCATAATTTTCTATTTTCTATTTTAATCAAGGAAATTTTTAAATGGACTTTGCTTTAAAAAAAGAAATAAAACAAACTAGAAAAACCATATGATGTCTGATTTTGCAAAATAGTTAAAAACAGTTAACTCCATTGAGAACAAGTTGCTTTTAGCAACAGCCAAGTTATACACTGAAAAAGACCATCAGAGGGAAGGAGGAAAAAATGTTTCAGAGACATTGAAGTACATCATGAATTAAAGCTCTTTGTTGGTGATAGTAACAGAAAAGAAACAAGTGTACAGAAGAAATATAATGATCATGATGAAGAACATATATTAGGAAAGGAAAGAGGCAGAACCACAAAGAAATAACAGCCTCATATAACAGATCTAGTGACCCACCTGAGAGCCAGTGGTAGAGTCTGCTTCTAATGGCAGACCAAATTGTGTAGGCCAATAGCCTTATCAACAGCAATCCCATGCAAAGGATGCAAAGGTGTCTTTTTTCAATACAGTGGATAACTGTTCAAGCCATACTTTGACAGGGGAACCCTGAAGTACAATAATGCATTCTGCCTTTGAAAAATGTGTTACTGTAGGTTATATACAGTTTGACATGGTACCAAGAAGACATGCTGTTATAAACCGATCTATTGTATGGTGGTGATAGAGTGAAAAAGCAATATGATTTAGAAAGGAGGTTACTCTAGGCATCTTACTAGAGTATATAAAGGCTTAGGAAGCAAACATAAGACTCGGGAAAGATGAATTTGCACTGAGCTGCAATAAGATTCATGGACATGACTGGAAATCCCAACAAACCATGTGCGCTTTACCTGCTGGGTTAAATGTTCATAGAAACTTCAAAGTTTAGAACTTTGTAGTACTGGTAACATCAGTAAAATTTCAATATACTTTAGTGTGTTAAATTAGGTTCTGTGATTTAAAACATACCTATCTAAATAAGTGGAGTCTTTTTTTCTGAGAGAAACTAGTTACCAAATCGTGGATTATGATAAAAAATAACTGTAATAAAAAATATCAATTTCCATACTGAATGGCATCATAAAGATCGTTTAGGTCCAATCCAAGTGGTGTGTTGGTAAAGCCTAACAACGGGCTCTCTGGAGGTAAAAAGCCATGATTTGCAGCATTTACCAAATTCCATGGTTAAAATACTTCAACTATAGCTAATTTCAAGATAAATTGGCATAACTAAACACAGAGTTTCGAGAAATTATGCATACAGTAGGCGCTTACAAGTCTGGTAGGAACCAGCTCCAGAACACCACAGAATTTAGATTGAAAACATCATTTCAAGAAAGATGTCATATCATGATTTTCTGTAAGAAGTTTACAAAGAAAAGGGAATTTAGAATCTGAATAATTTTATTGAAAATGTGGTTTCTTAAATGAAAATCAAGAAATATTCCCTGGTGGCGCAGTGGTTGAGAATCTGCCTGCCAGTGCAGCAGACACAGCTTCAAGCCCTGGTCTGGGAAGATCCCACATGATGCGGAGCAACCAAGCCCATGCACCACAACTACTGAGCCTGTGCTCTAGAGCCCGTGAGCCACAACTACTGAAGCCCGCGCGCCTAGAGCCTGTGCTCCACAACAAGAGGAGACCCCACAATGAGAAGCCCGCACACCACATCGAAGAGTAGCCCCCGCTCACCGCAACTAGAGAAAGCCCGCGTGCAGCAATGAAGACCCAACGCAGCCAAAAATAAATAAATAAATAAAATAAATTTTTTAAAAAACACAGTAGATAAACTCTAGAATTTTAGAACTGGCAGAGTTTTTAGAGACGGAAGGTCACCAATCAAAACCATAAAATGAATTCTCTTCATGGCACATGACCGGTTTGTATTAAGACTATAACAGGTCTTCTAGCTCCAAGCTATTTCAATGTTCTGTTATGCTCTTGTATTATAAACTTAATGAAAAAGTCATAATTAAGTCAACCAGATGCAGTCTCTACTGAAGGGACAAGTGGAGCTCTAGGGGAGATTAGAAATATTCTTTACTGCAAAATTACTGTGCTGTTGAAAATAAAAAGGAGAAATACACAATTAAGAAAACATGATTGATAGTATGAAATTTGTTTAAGGTCACATAGTACAGGTAGTTAGCAAAATGCATCACACTACAATTATGGATAATTTGAGAAAGGGTAGTCATGGATTGCAAGACTGATATGGGTTTTCATTACTAAAACACTGATTTTTTTAATGTTATTTAATTGTCATTTCAAGAAAAACCTGAAAGTTTTTAAGCTAGTACAAAATTTTTTCATTGCTTTTTAGCAACAGTGATTTATTTTTTCTCAATATGTATAATTTATATAGGCACACATTCAGAAACAAGTATATTTTCCTTAGTTTGTGCATATGATTAAGGTGAAGAAAAGTACAGTTGTAAGAAAATAAAATGGGCAAAAATAGTGAAAGTGTTGATACAGGGGCTTCCATTTCATTCATACCTACTGGTATGGAAACAAAATTCTGTGTTTCATAGATTCAGGTGCTGGCTAGGAGACTGGCTAGATATTTTGATAAATTATTGAATTGGCCACAAAGTTCATTCGGGCTTTTCTGAAAAAAACAAACTAAATTTTTGGCCAACCCCAATAATTCACTTGTGATATTAGTGAATGATCATAGCTAATCATATCATGTCCTTTAAGACAATCTCCTCTAACTGTAAAAATTTGCTGATTAATTAACACCACAGTGACATGGTCTTCAACAAAACCAAAAACTACGAGAGTCAACAAAGTTGGGCTGCAGAATCTACTTAGGTAAATTCTTTATAAGGAAGAAAAAAAAGTCGAAAAAATTAGCACTTTATGGATATAAATTGTGGCCACTCAATGGTCAGAGCAACTATGTAGTTTTGATCTGTACAGTAAAATGTTTATTATATAAGTAAAATTAGAGTTGGGGGATAGTCCCCCCCAAACTTCTGAAGCATTTTAGGTTCTGTCTCTGTCCTCTCTTTCCCTGTTTTTTTCCCCTCTCTCTCTCTTCAACCTGTACATGTGGATTTTTTTTTCTTTTTTTCTATCTAAGGAACACTGTGGAATCCCCTAGTCTCAGTTCTTTCTGCTGGCTAAGCAATCCAGGGGCAGCTTTTGATTTACATTCTTATCATAGAATTTTTTAAGTTGATAATTCTAATAAGCACTTTACCAGTTCCCCTACGGATTTTTGCAACCATTTCAAGCTTTTCACATTTTCTATTCAAACTTTATTTTACATTGCCTGTCATTTCTCATATGTTTCTGAAACTCTCTTTCTGCCTCTGGGTTTTGGGGGAAAGAGTGGAGTGGAAGTGCTATTTCTCCTTCAAGCACCAGGTATTTGTTTTTATATTAGAGGCATACTTTTCCTGAGAACTCTATCAAGTTGTTTTGACTTGTTAGCTGAAATTCTTATTATTAGCCTGAAGACTTCATGTGTTCTTTAGTTTTGAAAAATAAATTGTGCAAAACTGAACGAAGCCGGTAAAGTGCAAATGCCTTCACCAGTTGACCAGGCAGTTTTGGTGTGTCATGAATTTGAAAGAACCTCATTCTGAACCACTGAGGGTTTGCTATATGAAGTGTACCTCCACTATAAAATCTTGTGTTTAACTATGTATACACAGATATCTTATCATCAGACATAAAAGCAGAGGTCTCCCTACTGGCTTTCAAAGAAGCTGGTGTCAATTTGCTTATACTTTCCATCTTCAGGAAATGTAGAAAGAGAGTTGTTTGGTACTAAACATTTGAAAACATTTACATATATCATCCAAGGCCATGGTTTTCAAATTTGGCGAGCTTAAGAATCACCAGAAGTGTTTGTTTAAATGTATTTCCAGGGTCCTCTCACCCAGGAATTCCAATTCAGGAAGGCATGCAAGAGGACTGATGTCCAGGCTTTGCAAAACCTGGCCTAGGAAATAGTAAATTCAGTGAAGAAAAAAAATCTATCAGATTGTTCCACTGACTTTATTTTTTCTACAAATGAATTGACAAGATAAAATAGTTGATAAAAATAACTCCTCTAGACAGATTCTTCACGTACTTTTCCTGTTTTTCAGATGATATTAGTGATAGTTTATTTTAAAAGACATTTAAACACACTTTACAGAATATTACTAACGTTGCACATTTTATAGCATGAGTTCATGAGAGCTATTAATTGCATTTCTGATACAAGCTATGTACTTCAAACAAAATTTTAGCCTAATGCCTTGATTTTAAAGTTATGATTTGTATACAAATAAGGGATTTAAGATTCATCTGCAGTAGGATCAAAGCCTGTAAGGGAAAGTTGTGTTGTCAGCTTCATACATAAATATATTAGAGTTTCTCTTAGGGATAAAGCAACAAGAATATTTAATTATTGCAAATTTGTGGGGGGAGCAGTGTATAATATATTATTTATTTGTGGCATTTCATGCTAGATTAAGCAACATCATAGTAATGCCAGTGCCATTTAGAAGCTAAAGAATTAAAATAGAACTCCCCAAAGGACAGAAAATCATTATAAATCTTGCTATTTTATACCAAAATATTTCTTTGCTAAAATTTTAACTTTTCCTATATGTATTTCTTTATAAAACAGCTAGATGATAATATTATTATTATTATTATTATTATTTTGTAATAGGACTTGTTCATATTTCCAGTGAATTGAGTAATTCTTATAACAATTGAAACAGTCAGAAAATGAAAAAATAAACTCAGATGTAAAACTGAAACTGCACTCTCCTTCTCTTCAAATAGCATTTGCAGTGGGAGCTGGGCATTACTGAAGTGGTCATAGAAAGAAATTCATCTTCTAATAATTTAGAAATAAAAGATAGTCACTATTTAACAATAGTAGAGCATTTAGGTTCTCTGTCTACACTTTTTCTATTATGACTGTGTTTGATCCACCTCCCTAATTTTTTAATCTTATTAGCTCATTTTGAGAGAAAGAATGAGAAGGGTTAGAAAACTAAGAGTGCCAAGATTCCAGAGAAGTACAATCAGTAATTTCATTGCCCACTATTTTAGATTGACCTATTATATAGATACTGATATTTCTACATTGTCAAGTCTGGCCTCACTCATGTAGACCATCTATTCATCATATAATACTGACCACACGCTGTAAATAAAACATGGGCTAAAGATATGTGTCTCTTATTGTTATGGGCTGCTATTTTTTGGTTCTAGAATACCAAGTTTGAGAGGCCACTTTGAATCTTGAATATTGAACTATAGAGGCTTAAGCTGGATGGAATGAAGACTCACTTTTCTTCTTATGATGAGTGTCCTCTATTACCTCATGACAGATGCCACTTAGCATTCCCAGCTTATTTTGCATGTACCCTGTATAATTGCAAAAAATATATCTTACAACCCATTATAGAAATATGACTAGTACTACTGCAACAAATAATAATAATATAATAATAATCTGCCTTTTTTATCATTAAGCTTGGTATCTACTAAACCAGTGATTCTCAAACTTTGATGTGTTTTAAAATCATCTGGAGAGTCTTCAAACCCAGATTTCTGATGTTCTGCATTCGATGTGCATTTCTAGCAAGCTCACAGAAGACGTGCCAGTGTCGTTGACCTCGGACCACAGTTTGAGAACCCCCATACTAAATCAAATCATTGATAACAAACCCTGCCAAAGCTTCAAGAGATTAAAAGGTTTTCATAGTGGGAAGAGAGTCCAGTTATGACAGTTAAGCATGTATCAAGATTTCTTCCTGAGATAGTTTTAAAAGAAAGCAGTCTAAGAAAGAAGAACTACTTGTTATTTAACATGTCTACATTGGTAGTCAGTTTTCTTTCAAACGTTTGCTGGACTAAAATTAGAAATAATCCCTAATGCATGCTCTTTGACCTTTTGAATGTATCTACTTACCCATGTCTAATATGGATAACATTTTCTGATATGACATTTCTCCCAATCATTAATCTCTAAAATATATTTTAAATTTAGTTCTACAATTTCATATTAGAAAAGAAAGCATTAAAAAATGAAAGACAGGACATAGGTGACTTTAATTTCCACAGCAAATATGTGGTAAAATGATGATGAAATTTGCAGGGTTTCTATTTGTATGTCCTTGGAAGGAAAAGAATTTATAGCCCAAACTACTTCTCTTCAAAGAAACATGCAATGTGTTTCATGACAAAAACAGGATCCTTTTTTTTTTTTTTTTTCAGGTTGGAAATTGTTAGAAACGGTTGATAACTGAGGCAAAATATTGAAAAACTGAACTAGAAAATCTTCACAGCTAGGTAAAGAGAGCCATAAAACATTTCTGTCAATCACATTACTTTAAACAAAAAAAGAAGAAGAAGAAATTAAACTGTGTTTCAAAGAAAAGGATGACACAATGAGGCGAAATGAAATTTCTTTGGTTTCATTTTTAATTTGTAAGAGTTAATGCTTTTCGTACCTTTGTTGGCTTATGATGTGTTGTATTGGCTTTCAGTTTTTTAAAGACAAGGTAAATATCTTGGGGTAATTTTGTGAACCACAGACCTCCTAACAGTTTTGATTTCACAGAATCTCACTTGCCATGACATTAGTAAAATATTTGTAATTTTTGTTGCTATTTAATTAGCAGAAGAATCAAAATTAATATACTCTTTACCCAAAGCACTGTATGAATGCCTGTCCATAATTTTAGACTTAGTGATTCGAAGATCAGACTCAAGGTAAAGATGAAATGCTATAATGTGACTTTGAGAAAAGGTGTATGCATGATCAAAGAACTGTAGACTACAAGACAGGCAGAGCTGAGGCATATTGGGGAATTTGGATGGGTTTTACCTCATGGGATCTGCTTTCAGTCCATCCTCTCTTATTACACTCTCCTTGCATGTGTTCCTGTTGTTAAAGATGGAGCACTTGTCATTAAAAGTAATCATCAGTTATTGCTTGTTGTTTTAATGTATTTCTGTATACAAGTGTTTCTATTTTTAAGAGTGTAGGCAATGTTTAGGAGCTAACTTAAATTACAGTTGTCATCTCTTCAAATTAATTATTTAACATGTAGAAATTAATTCATGCAGAAGAGCCATGTTTTCAAAGCCCAAGAAGGATGAGAAACATTTACTCTCTTATGTTTCTTCTCAAGTTGCATATTGATTACTAAGAATTATTCTTCTGTGGTAAGTTTGCCATATGTCCTACAAAGATACATGTAAAGTGATTACCTATACCTAATGGCCTTGCATCTTTTCCTTTTCATTTCCAGTTAAGATTTTTTTTTTTTGAAATTCAGCACAGTATTTGTGCTTTGTTGATGTGTACAGTATTTTGGTTCATTTGTCATATTTACTCACATATTGGTCACCATGCATAATTGCTGTACATATACTTTTGCATAGGTTATTTGTATTGAGTGGCTTACAAAACAAGAAAGAAAAGGGCGGCAATTATGCAAGTAAATATGGCATACAATTCCCTTTCTGTTTAACAAGTATGGTGGCATTAAGTATCAAAACAAAGACTCATTTAATCTATTTCTTGACATTTTCTGTTGCTATTGTTTTATTGAAAAAGTTGGGAAAAAAAAAAAAAACCTAGACAGTTTGTTTTTCCTTACTTGTCACTGATAACTTCAGTTTGTGTCTTTGTTCTTTCCCTAAGGGACTGACATTAGAGTTCAAAACAAGTTTTTGTGTGTACATACATATTTCACTTCTACATTTTAATTAAAAGTGTTATTTAATTATGTATTACAATCTGCATATATAAGACTTTTAGAATGTGTCTATAAATATGCATGAACCACATAGGATTGTGATAACAATTCACAATATTTTTAAAGTTTTGTAATTTGCTATAAAATCTCTTCCGAAAACAAAAATTCATTATTATTCCTGAATGCCAGAAGCAAGATTAATCATTTGCAATTAAAATAACATATCAGTCTTTTAAAATACTTCCATATTATAGCTTCTTTCACTCCTACTTATATTAATGTTTAATGGGGCTATTCATATATAAAGATTTTTGCATATTTGTATACATTTCAGAAGTATATGACTAATTTATTAATCTTAGCTCATGTCTCTTTGTAAACCAGCGATAGGAAATGGGAATAAAGTATCACAATAGGCCAACCAAGAATAATCTAAATTCACCTCTGAGACTATGGAAGGACTCAGCTTTCCCTGAAGCAAATGGTATTAGGACAAAAGCATGTATTTTTTAGTCAGGAAACAGAATTTGGGGAGTGGCTATTGGATGTTTGTCTTAATTAGCAATGCTTTTTTTTTCACCAGAATTATCCTAGTCCTTGTGATTGCCAGTGACCTGAGCCTGATGTCACCCCTTTGAAGTTCAATAGCATGTAGCTCTCATCGCTATGCATTCTCTTCATCTTAGTTTCATTTACTGAATTTTAGATTTTTTGTATGAATCTAATTACAGTCTAATAGTTTGCTGGTCTCTGCATCAGCAGATTTGACAGGTCTCAGACACTAATTCCTTTTCTGAAAATTTATACTTGGTCTTCCCTATCAGATTCAACTCTTGTCTTTTATTTACATGAGCCTGTAATATCTGCCAGAACCCTCTTTTAACCTTTTCCTGCCTCATCCTTTGTCATCCAGTTCCTGGTAGGAATAAAATCTACTTGCCTGTACACTATGTTTTAAAAACACAAGAAAGAGAAATTATCATGATTATTATTATCATTATTATTATATTTTAACATGTAGAATACTGCCAATATGTTAACACAGCACTAGAGGATTTTTGTGAGAAATGTATTTTATTTATTTAGAGAAATTTTGAAATAAGTTAGGCTCAGGCTTTTAAAATACTACTCATCAGAATCTCAAAGTAGCATTTGTAATCTAACTGATTTGAGATTAAAAGAATATTTATTTTGTATTATATTTGAAACCATATAGAGATAGTAGACTCTAAAAAACAAAAATTCTACTTGGTAAGGACTTGAAAAATCATTTTATTTCATCTTCTTACAAAACTTGAATCTCCCTCTCTAATACCCTAAGTAAGAAAAATATTATTTTTTAAATGGCTCATTTTTATAAAAAGGATTATACAAATGTTCCTCAATGTAAGAAAAGTTGAGAGTATGTAATTTGGCATTTATTAACATATTAAATGCACTTGGGATAAAACAGCTATTAATTCATGTCTGAAGAGATTCAAGTATTGCAGAAAAAAATCAGAAGATCAGACATTCCTAGTGGACAAAAGCTGAATAAATATGGCAGTCAAATCATATATGACCCCAGATTACCAAAAATTTGACATGCTAGAGATGGAACATAGTCATGGTATGTCAGGGTTCTCCAGAGAAACAGAACACACACACACACACACACACACACACACACATATGTATATATACACATTATCTATCTATGTATCTATCTGTCTATCTGTCTTAATCGACAAGTACCAACACACAGCTAAAATAAAATAAAGGGCTCTCGTTCTCCTGCCATATATTCCAAACATTATCCTCTTTTGGGGGGGTCTAGGTCTGGCTTTCTAAATGGTTTTTAAGGTTGGGTCTGTCCTTCAAGGCAAGTGTTAATGTGTCCTATGAAATCCAAATAGGAAAATTGTCTAATTACAACAAAAATGTCTCAAATATATTTAAATGTGTAAATTCTCATGTTCTTACTGGGCAGGTGTGCTTTTCTTATGCTTATTTTAAAATCTCTTTGATTTTATATGATTTCTAATGTTTAAATTGTCACTTTTGTGACTAAAGTGGTACATACTAACCTATATAAAATATTTTTATAAACTTTTGAAAATAGTAATTAACATATTAATTAAAAAATATATTTCCCCAATATATGCTAGCCTTGACATAGTAATATTTTGGTAAAATTTGATAAATACTGTTTAATCTAAGATTCCATTTTTTAAGATCCACAAGATTTAAGAATAGCATTGCTTAGAGTGCTAAAATAGAAAAAAAAAAATTAAAAGTAATTCATTTGGAATTCCTCCAAATAAGAGAAACACATGTGTTATTGGGATATAAATGTAAGAGGTCACAAGCATACTCTGTTTATTCAAATAATAAGTTGGTACATTTCTAATCAGTACCTTTGCCCTTTGCCCCCCCTTCTCTATCAGGCATACTTTAACAAATTAATTCTAAGTAGAGAAATTGATGTTAGGTTCAAAAGAGAATGTTCAGCTACAAATTACCAGACTTAATGATTCCCTCTTGGGAACGATAATGGCTAGCTAAGAGTTGAAGATGTACAGTGTTTTTGTCTTTTCTCATGCCCTGTTTTCAGCTTTTTTTTTTTTTTTTTTTTTGAATCACCATGCACAGGCATAAAGCAGCAGAGATATCTTGATTTCAGACTATCTTTTTTTTAAATATCTTTATTGGAGTATAATTGCTTTACAATGTTGTGTTAGTTTCTGTTGTATAACAAAGTGAATCCGCTATACATATACATATATCCCCATATCCCCTCCCTCTTGAGCCTCCCTCCCATCCTCCCTATCCCACCTCTCTATGTCGTCACAAAGCATTGAGCTGATCTCCCTGTGCTATGCAGCAGCTTCTCACTAGCCATCCATTTTACATTTGGTAGACTATCTTTTAAGAATTTTGTGTAATAGGTTTTCCCAGTAAGTTTCTGTAAAGCAGAAAAAGTCTGGGAAAAAGATCCAGAACCTCCTGCTTGACCTGGAATGCAAATATAGCTCTCAGAAAGAAATGCATGAACATGTTAGGATTATAAAGAGGAGAAACTGAGATCATGTTTTTAATCTGTGATTTTCTTCATTATTTTTTCTAGAATTAGGCCTTTAAAATTTAATGGGCCTGGTCTTTGAAAATTATAATACTTCACCTTCCTTACCACTTTATTTCTAAGAGGAGAATGATCCATGAAACTGTTTCCATGTTTATTATTAATTTATATATCTACATGGTATTTAATCTCCAGAATCATTGTTAGTGACCCCTAAAACCAATAATCATTCATTAAGTTGTAACATTACTCACTTATGTTTTAGAACTAGATAATACATTTGTAGCTACAATAATTTGGTGGTAAATGGCCAAATACTTTTGGAGAAATACAAAATAGGGAAACTACAGCTGACTAAATGGCTGGACTACGAATTAAATTGCATAGTAATTATAAGCAAAACATAGTAGCTCATTTTATCCAAGTCCAAGAATTCAGACTGTGGGTGGAATGTTGAAGCTGAATGTATTTTATGAGTCAAAATTATTTGATTAGAAGATCAAACAGTAGAACAGAAACTATCCACCACTCTCTTCCCTGAAATTTGTTTACTAGGTTCCAGATTTTTGATAGCTCGCCTTTTCTTGAGAACATAAAATATAATAGCTGACCAATCAATCCGTTAATAGTCTAAAAGTCAACACTGTATGTCATAATTCCTTTTATCAAAGCACTCAGTTTTAAGAGTCATTACTTTCTGAATTCATACTAAAATATTAGGAAATGACACAGCAGGTATTGTTTGTGTCTGAAATCCTTCATTCGGAACCTAACAGCTCTATTATCAAATCATCCTTGGAAACCGCTGCTATCTTCCAGCAGTTTATGAAAGTCACAATAGTGCCAGCATTATCTCCAGCAAATAATTTCATGCAAAAACTTCTGTCATCAGATTGAATATGTTTAAATCTCCATGTAAAGGCTATTGAAAACAAGTTCCTACTAGTAGTTAATTACATTTTGCTTTGGTTAAGTCTAACATTGAGGAAATAATCATTTTTCAGTTCTTAGAGAGGAAACATGGAAACCTTTGTTTTGTACTTTGTGCATCTATAACTCCAGTGGAATTGCAAGATTTGCGATATGTCATTTGAAGCCATGAAGCAAGTTGTTTCTATTCTAGATACCTCAGGGGTAGCTTTTGTATCATTTCAGCTGTAGCTGGGTACTCACTCTTGTTGTTATTCTCATAGTGCTGCTCCATTAATGATTTCCAAGTCACTTTTTATAAAATGGACCATTATTAATGTAATGCTGGTGATTTCACTATTAAACATTGAGTGCTTTCTCATATTATAAAATTTATATTGACCATAAATATGTGTATAATTTATATCTACGTTGATAAAAGTAAAAGGCACATGGTAAACAAATTCATAAAAAATGTACACTCTTACATTTAAATAGTAATGGTTAAACAACTTTCTCTCTAAAGATGCAAAAATTGAAAAAAATATATATCAGTTAAAGGAATGTGCATCATACAAAACTAATTGAAAGGCATTTTTTTGACAATCTGCATCCATCATACATTTCCATTGTCTGGTGGCCTTATGTAGTTTTTTTCCTCATGTTATTTTGCCCCTTTAGGTTACTAGGTTTACTGATAATATTAGGGGCTGCCTTAAAAGCTTAATCATGACAGATCCCCTATTTGCTGAATTGAAAAACATTTTCAGGGACATTAATAGTTAACTTCTCTGATAAACATTGCAAGCTCAGGGAGATAATTATTCCTTTGGCTGAAAAGTTTTAAGCTCCTGATTTAACTGACTGTCATTTTGGCAATAAAATATCATTTGAATTTTGAAAAAACTTCATTAGAGAGTTCAACAAATGTTTCCTTTTGGTATGGAAACAGCAAATTTATAAGGAGAAGGTCCTGGATATGTGATCAGAAGACTGGGTTTGTGTCCTGACTCTGCCATGTTCCAACTGTGTTGTATTAGACAAGTCACGTAATCTCTTTGTGGTCAGTTTCATCATTTATAATATAATGATAACAATACCTCCTTCACAGTGTTCTTTTATGATGCAATGCTATATAATATATTAGAAAGCATTTTATGCACCACATGATGAAAGCAATTTCACAATTATAAATTATGTTACTCAATGCTGAGCGCCGACCTAGGACAAACAAAAGAATAAGACACAATCTTTTGCCTCAATGAGTAAGAAATATGCACAAATGACTATGCTAGAATACACTGACCATATATTGTTAATATAAGTATATATTTATACTTACTATAAACTTAGGTAAGTCACTTTAACATTTTTCTTGATGCAAGTTCTTTTTCTATAAAATGAAATGATTGCCTCCATTTTTGGCATGGACTCAGGATTAAATATCACTTATTTGCTTGATATTAATTAACATCTACTAAATGACCAATGTGTACCAAATACTGAGTTAATCACTAAAAATAAAAAGATTAAAAGTATAGTCCCTACATTCTCATTATAAAAATGGGAAAGACAGATAAATTATAAAATGATTATAATCTAGGACAAATATTGGCAAATTATGCCCTAGGGATCAAATCTGGCCCACTGCTTGTTTTTGTATGTCCTGAGAAGTCAAAATGATTTTTTACATTTTTAAATGTAAAGTGTAAAGTGTAAATTTAAACAGACTATTAGCCTTTCTGGGAAAAGAGTTGCTCGGTTTTGCCTCTAGTCTCGCGAAGCCTAAAATCTGGCCCTTTACAGAAAAAGTTTGTTGAGCTCTGATCCAGAATGATGATCAAAGTGAATGAACTCTGAATAGGTGCTTTGTAAAGGAAGTTAGGGAAAATCTGCATGAGTATGTGATGGATCATGGATCCTGTAATGTGAATTAATATCTAGAGTTAAATAGACCGGAATGTGACTCTGTGTGTGTGTGTGTGTGTGTGTGTGTGTGTGTGATAGGATGGGAAGGAAAGCAGAGAGAATGTTCAAGTACATGGGAGGTGAGGACAAGTCTAGAAAATTGCAGGTAGTTCAGGAAGGTTGGAGTACAAGCCTTTTATGTCCTGCCTGGGGGATTTTATCCTGAAGCTAGTGGAATCCGGTAGTGGGCAAAACAAGGACAAACCGATTATGGTCATGTTTTTGTTTTAGAAGGGACACTCAGAAGACAATAAAAATACTGGTAGCAGACTATCACTATAATCTAACTGAGAATTGTGAATAAGCAGATGGAGAGAGAAACAGAGACAGAGAGACTAGAAGGAGATAGAGAAACAATAGATTTAGAAACAGGAATGGTTTGGTGTTGCACCTTTGTGACAGCGAAAGGGGCTTGATGGGAAAACTCCAGCTGATAAGAGTCCATGTAAAGTGAGGAAGAAGGGATCTTGAAGACAGACAATGCTTTCAAGAGTTTGGTCTCTTAAGGTAGGATTGGGTGATGTTTCGTCAACTATAAAATGGGGATTATATGACTATTTACTTAATAAGCTTATCGAGATTACGTTACTGAATAAAGTGGTTTGAACTATGCCCAATCAGTACTAAGAACTAAATTAATATAGCTATTATTACTTAATTGGACAAGTTGCAGAACCTGAATCTCAGATTTCTGCTCTCTAAAATTAGGATAATAATACCCATCTTTAGAGTTTTCAGGGAGATATTTGTAAAGAGATTATATCACAAGATTCGTTCTCATTTAGTGTTGTTCAATAAGTGATGCTTATTTTCATTCTTGAGTCTTCTCTCTGCCTTTCTGCCCAATATATCACATACACATACATTCCTGCCTACTTAACCCCTGTACACAATTTACATTATGTACCTGCTAAGAGGAAGGAGTCTGTAGATGTGTTAAAGACATGGTGAAGCTACAAACATGTGATAGGGTGGTTGGTTGATATGGAAGGGACCCTGAGGAGATGAAAAGATTAATTTAGAGCCCAAACAAGCTGAATGGAAGAAAAAATGATTGCTGATGTTGATAATTCATCTGTCAGTGCAGTAAGTTAAGCTTGCTGATAATTTGCATGAGATGTACACAGTCAGTTTAAGAATGAAACTGAAATTTTGGAGTGACTATTGAATGGGGAAATAAAAAAGAAATGAAAGTACTTTTGAGTTAGCTGAGGGACCAGCTGAGTTTGCAAACCACTGACTTATGCTTAATTGCATAGTTTTTTCAGCCGTTCTCTCTCTTCAGTCTAAATGAATAAATGAAGGGGTGAGGTTTCAGGGAGGAAACTAGGAAGCAGGATAAGGTGGGGCAGAGTCTTTGGTGAAATTGAGGGCATTGTTGATGTATAAAATGACATAGTATCTTTCTTAAAAAATTTTATTGAAATATAATTGATTTACAGTGTTCTGTTAATTTCTGCTGTATAGCAAAGTGATTCAGTTATACACATATATATTCTTTTCTTTTTTTTAATTAATTTATTTATTTAGGCTGTGTTGGGTCTTCGTTTCTGTGCGAGGGCTTTCTCTAGTTGCGGCAAGTGGGGGCCACTCCTCATCACGGTGCGCGGGCCTCTCACTATCGCGGCCTCTCCTGTTGCGGAGCACAGGCTCCAGACGCGCAGGCTCAGTAATTGTGGCTCACGGGCCCAGTTGCTCCGCGGCATGTGGGATCTTCCCAGACCAGGGCTCGAACCCGTGTCCCCTGCATTGGCAGGCAGATTCTCAACCACTGCGCCACCAGGGTATACACATATATATTCTTTTTCATATTATTTTCCATTATGGTTTATCATGGGATATTGATTATAGTTCCCTGTACTATACAGTAGGACCTTGTTGTTTATCCATCCTGTATATAATAGTTTGCATCTGCTAATCCCAAACTCCCAATCCTTCCCTCTCCCACGCCCCTTCCTTGCTAACCACAAGTCAGTTCTTTATGTCTGTGAGTCTGTTTCTGCTTTGTAATAGGTTTATTTGTGAGATGACTTAGTATCTTGATTATGAATATAGCGTAATGCCTGGAAGTACCTTTCCTAAAATTTCCTAAAAATAGAGGGTTGAAGGACTTGGAATTCTCTGTGAATTTGAAGAACATGGGGATTGGCAATGAAGGAGTGAGAGACCTAGAAAGACTTGGCCAAGAACTAGTAATTGGCGTCAAAGATACCAATGGAAGTATCACATCCATTACGGCTTGTGACACATTCTAGGTACAGCCATGGGAGTAAGATATCAATGTCTTCAGTGAGCTGTGGTGGGAGAGTATAGAGTTAGCAGAAGCCACAGAACAGTGGCAGAAGAAAGGAGTGACCTGAAAATTATTGACTGAGGGGCTTGCATTTTGGAACAGGGTTAAGAATTTCTGTAGAAATGACTAGCTTCAAGTTTGTGAATAGAAATTTGGGGTGAGTTCCCCTCTCCCAAATTGTGGAGAGGATTTGAATGGTTGAATTCTGTGGTCATTTTCAATTCTAGAATTCTATGGTAATTTATACTAGTAATAATAGTAATTAGAGGGTTTTATTTTATGCCTTGGAGGAAGAGATAAGGCCTATTTAGTGTAATTGTACCAGTATACTAGTGTACATAAAACATCACCAAAAGAGTGTGCTCAAAATACAAATTCCAGACCCCAATCCTATATATATTGGTTCAGGTGTCTTTGAAAGGGCCATAACATTTTATATTTTTAGACAAAGTATTCCTCAGAGCAATTAATAAGCTTTATAAGTAGATCTATAAAATATAAACTAAGTCCTAAAATCTCTAATATCACCCTAATATTTCTATCTGTATCTCCAAGGTCATATTCATCTCATACTACTTAACACTTTTCTGACACTACCTCAGGAAAAAAAGTCACTGTGTTCTAATCATAGCATTCACTATTCCTTTGAGAGAGCAAAAGAGACCAAAAAAATTCTAAGCGGCTACAATAAATACTTGAGGTGATGCATTTCATTCTATTGAGTTATAAGTAATAAATATATATGTAGATATATATTGACCAAATGTACATTAAGATCTCAATTTAAAATAAAGACACACATTTACTTCTGGGTCTTTTTCTTTCCAAAAAGGAGGATTTTTATGCTAATAAAATATTAAATGTGAAATATAATTTAAAACAATGAGCTACTCTTTGAAGTCCAAATTTAGCCAAAGCCTAGAGACTATAGCAAATGACCTATATAAATTGTTGTCCAAGACAGCCCTATATAGTGATCATTTCATCTATGCATTTATTTTCTTTCTTTTTTAACACAAGGAAAGTGTGTGTATGTGTGTGTGTGTGTGTGTGTGTATGTGTGTATGTGTTTTCCTCCTTCAAACAGCTGCTAGAATTACTTCTTTTTTTTTTTCCCTGCTGTTGGTGAACAAACTCAGTGAGGAAAACCATTATGGATTGCCTCATTAGAGGATTCCTGAAATTGCTTACTTGTGACTACCCACCTGGAAAGCAATCTCTTGCTCCTCTGCCAGAGCACTGGAGAAGTGGGGGTTTTTGAACCCTCTGTCATGTAAGGAGATAACAAATAAAGATAGGTTATGCTGAGAGTAATCACAAAACTCCGTTGTGCAGATGAATTCGGATTTGCATATTGCCCCATAGACCCAGGGATTGGAATTGTTTTTTCCAATTATAGGTTATATAGACATATGGCTAGACTAACAATCAGTTTTTTTCTTTGAATAGTGCTTTAGAGCTACAAGTTTAACTATTTCTCTGGGAATTGCATTATTTTGAATGAATCAAAAGAGAACTTGTACAGGAAATGATGCTTAGAATCATACCAGCACACATACATCATAGCACTCAGAGATTATAATTTGAAGAGTATCTAATTCATTCTCTGGCTGGGTTCAGAATCATTCTTTTGGAACCCTGGGGCCAGGTTACACCTCTAAGCTTTCTTTGTATTTCTAGTGCCTATTACAATTCCTGACATCTGTAGGCAATCAGTAAATATTTGTTTAATAAATGATGATATATATCAATTTATTTATGAATTTTGCCAAATTTATCCTTTGCTAAAGTTTAGCAAGGTCACAGTTATGAAGTTTTCCTAATTTCTTCTTCAATTTAAGCAGATTTCCTCCTATTCTTTTCAGTAAAAAGAAATAACTTTCAGTAATTATTCTTGTATTACTGTTTATATTCTTAAATATTTTCACTGTTATTTTATCAACTAAAATCAATGTGTAATTTAATTTTTACTTAGATTCCAGTTTCTTAATTTTATAATATCTCTTACCTGTCTCTTAACCTGACTTAACATTTTAATTTTCTTTTTCTTTTGAGTTTTAAACCTCCAAACTAAATTTATAATACTAGAAACCAAGAACTGTTATTAAAATATTGTCATAGTTAAGATTTTTTCTCAAAATTTCAATATAACCATACATTCATTCATTCACTCATCCATTCAACAAATTATAGCTCAGTATGTTTCAGAAACTGTTATACACATTGGGAATACAGCTATGGAAAAACAAATTACTGCTTTATTTATACTATTACCTGCACTTTGAATTCTACATTCCCATGAGGATTGTTGACTACCCAAATTATATATTGTCATTCTGCTTTGGTTTTGTACATGTCTCTTGTTTTGTTTGTCTGCTTATTTTACTGAAACTTCATTCTGTATATTTCTTACAATACCTAAAGTTAAGGGTCATTTTGAAACCAATTTCAATATTATCCTCTGAGATTCTAACCACTCTACTTAATTTAGTATTATCTAAAAACAAAAATAAAATTACTGGGCCATGATCCCTGAATGCCTAAATTACTTGCTCATGTTAATATGAGCCATTTTAAAGCTGAATAGGCTCTTACTGTCTTTCTGTCTTACTGTCTCATTGTCTGTCTGTGGTATTTTCTATCCACTTAGGGGTAGAGATACTGTTCAGTGGAAATGATAAGGTATACTAAAATATAATGATTGTTTCTAACTAGCCAATAACTTGCATCTAGGAATTATGTGCAAACCTAGATTTGATCATTTTATTTTTCAGGCCCTTTTCTCAGAGCTATTCAAATAATAGATGACAACTCAGCATAATTACTGTTCACATAAATTCTTCAATACTTAAATTCACATGCCATTCTTGCCTATGATTTTCAGTTTTCTGCATGTTTTTTGCCACATCAAAGAGCTGAAAAGCTCAGGCTTTAGAGTCAGGCACATCCAGCTTTCAGAAAGAGCTCTGTGACTTTTGCAGCATGATGACCTTGGGCAAGTTTGAACTTCTCTAACCCTTAGTGTCCTCATCTGTCATAAAACTATTCCTTCTCCCCTCAGAGGGTAACTGTATAAATTACTTTGCACTGTGTTTGGCACACAGCTGATACCCAATAAATGGTAGGAGTCATAATGGGGCTCTTATATATTAAACCATTGAATCTTTAACATACTGTGGGCCAGTGGTTCTTTCAATCCAGTAATAAAATGAAGAGGGACGAGGCAGCACACTTCGATTTAAGATAATGAAAACATAATATGTGATTAGATCAGATAAATATGGAGAGAGAGCATTGGTATTTCTGTGATTAGGCTAGGCCCGATGTAAGTAAGCACCACACTCTTTATTTTACCAGCTTAGTCCGGATTCTAAAGCCCGATGAAATGGGAATAACTATGGAATACAGGGGTTAATTTGAAAAAAATATATATATATATCCAAAAGATACGAATTAACGAGAGAATTTATTTAGTAAACTAAATAAGCCATGTGGTTTCTTGTAGCACTGAGTAGGAGTTTTGAAATTTTTTTCTTTGCTGGAGAAGCTAAGAGACTTTCAACCACTTGGTACATACTCTTTAAACACAGCCTCTAATAGGGTTTTAGGAAAGTGGAGGTGATTTTTCTTTTTCTATTTTATTTGAACATGTTTCTAGTAAAAAAAAGTAATAATAAAATAAATATCATACAGACATATAACAGGTATCAGCATCCTACCAGTATTCCAAAGAGTATAGTTTGGCAACCATGGGTAGATATCATGTGATTTTACTTTTACTAAAGCAAAAAATTCAACTAAATCTCCCTTGAGAAAGTGCATTATAGCAAAATTTCTCTTAAAAATACTTGTTTGAAAGAATAAATATTTTTTAAAAATTTTGTTGAGAGTGAAATAAATTAAATGGGAAGGAATTTGAAAATAAAGGTAAATATTCTAGAAAACCAACATGTTTTTCCTTGAATAAATCTTCTCATTGAAGGTGGGCATCCTTCTTACCTAAATGACAGTCACACCTCCATATATCAGAGATTTTATGTTTACTTTCCATCATACCCTTCCAGTTCCTTCTCCTTTATGAAACTGCAACAGAAACAGACCATAGGAGTCTTTCCTTCTTAACTCAATATATTTGTTTAAATAGCCATGTTATTATTAATCACACATCGAGTTTAAAGTAAAATTTTGTTATTTTCTGAACGTAAAAAGAAAACATTGTCATTAAGAAAAATATACTGAACAAAGGAAAAATCACTACTTCATTGTGCAAAATATCAGCAGTGCTCATTGGTACCCTATGCTCATTGTACTCAAAATTACGTGTTAAAGCTTCAGTATGTCTTGGCATGTTTACTTCCAGTTATTTTCTCAATAGGAGATAATAGTAATAGTAATAATAATGTAAAGTTGGAATCAAGGCAAATAGATGACTTTGAATTCTTTTTTTGCTCTTATTTTTTTGCTTAATGTTAGTTTTGAGCATATTTCTAACCACTAAAAATTTATCAAAAATATAATTTGATTACCAAAAATTCCCTACGGTTATTTTAAACAAAACTTATTTAATCATCCTCTTATTTTAGGTCATTCAGTGGGCTTCCAATACTTTATTTTTATAGAATGTATAATGTCACAGTGAGCACCTTTAAGTACAAATGATTATCTGCCCCTTAGGTCTGTTGGGTTTCCAACTCCTAGTGTTTGAAAGCAACCATATTTAATAATTTTCTATGAACCTAACTAGAGAACAAGTAGTGAGTGCATCCTTTGGCAATCAACCTAGTCAAAATTATGGTTAATGATTTCCTCTTATAAGCAGTCATAGATTTTAATCCTGTCCTAGTTACAAGACAAAGGAATGATAGTTAAGGGTTATGTAACATATTCTGAAAAAAATTTTACTTTAATTCTTATATGCACTGAGTATACAAAAATAGTCATGAAGCATAGATTGATAGATATTTCATTTTCTTTCTCAGTGAGTATTGTTGCACTTTAATACCTGCTGTTCACAAAGACAAAGTTCAGTAGATAATTAATATATAACAAGAATCTGAAATGAATTTTAGAAAATGTATTTTGAGGGAATAGGAGGGAAGTTTACGTATGACTTACTAATGAGTTGATTTTAGTTAGTGTGAAATTCTGGTTGAATGTAAATTAATTTGTCACCTTCTCTGTGAGTTGCAAACAGATTTTTCTCCTTTTTGTCCATGTAATATTGAAACTATTCAACAATTTAGCAGAAAATCAGCATATTTAATCACCTTAATTTCTCCAGCCAAAGTAATTTCAGTCAATTAACTCAATCAACAATTTTATCCTCCAATATGCCATGCATTTTGAGCCCCTTGACTGCCCCTGAAATTTTATG
Organism: Balaenoptera borealis; assembly: GCF_965194805.1. Classification (NCBI taxonomy): domain Eukaryota; kingdom Metazoa; phylum Chordata; class Mammalia; order Artiodactyla; family Balaenopteridae; genus Balaenoptera; species Balaenoptera borealis. Next base: position 38,586,474 of record NC_138862.1, read on the forward strand.
GATAATCTACTAAGACAAACAAAGAATATGTATTTAAAAGGGCAATGTAGTGATGGTATTTGCATACTAGAAATTTTCTAATCAAAATACTCAGTTATCAGGAACATAAAGTAAAAGATTAAAGCAATTTAAAGTCAGACTCAAAGTCTTCTTACCTGTATAATATAAAATCAAGGTGGTTTTATTTAATGTAAAACATTCTTATAAATCAAAGTAATTATTTCATTTTATTACCTTACTTTTGGAGGAATTCAATCTAATGCAATTTTGTTAGGAGAATTGCTTACATGCAATATATTTTAAGATTAAAATGTGAGAGTAATACATTGCAATTATAAGTCAGAGTACCTTAGAGTTAATGTATTTCTGTGGCTTTTGGAGATATACTTTTAATTCATGAGTTACAGCAGTAGAGAAATTGTCAGAGGTGTATGAACTTGTGTCTGAGTTTGAAGGAGTTACAAGATATCACTTGATCTGCTTCCCAGGTCCAAAAAATGTGCCATTTTCATTCTATTCATAATTAGGAAACTTGGTTGCTACTCAAGGTTGTAAAAACCCAGAGATGAAACATGTCCCACTTCGTTATTCAGCCTCTCATTCCCCTCCAGAGCATTCGGTCCTTAGCCCCTCCTGGTCTTAGGCTTCTGTCTGTAAAATTAATAGCCTTTTATAGGAATCCTTCTAAATCTAAAATTCTATTGATCTACTTTACAAAAACAGTGAGTATAAAAATCTGGATGAAGAGGCAGCAGGGGGCAACAAGTACAACCACAAGGTTAGATTCCTAATCTTGTTCTGCCACTGAAAAATTATGTGACCTTAGGTCTCAGTGTGATCACCTTTAAATGACGGTCTCATGATCTCTGAGATTTATTTTCTGTCTAATATCCACGATGATAACATAGGCACTTTGATTCTCTTAGGTGAAAAAAGGAGCTATGTGAATTCTATACAAGGACATTGTATAGCACTTTTTCCATCACTTTTTATTAATTTGCTTTCTGACAGTCAATGTTTTTAAACATTAGATATTATTTTCTTTTCATGTACATAAACACGTAACAATAATTCTCACATGTAGTCAGGTATTTCACATATTTTGCTTGCCTTCAGTGTTTTCTTCCTTGGATTGAAATATATTTGATTTACAATGTTGTGTTAGTTTCTGGTGTACAACAAAGTGATTCAGTTTTTTATATATATATATATATATGTATATATATATTTATTATTTTTCAGATTCTTTTCCCACTATAATTTATTACAAGATATTGAATATAGTTCCCTGTGCTATACAGTAGGAACTTGTTTCTCCTTCCTTGGATTTTAATGTCCATATCTGTAATAATGCCACTTAACATTATCATTAAGATGCATGGATCGATATTGACATTACTGTTCAAAGTTGTACACTCATTTATAATTAAGATTATTGTCGGTATTATAAATACAAATAAACATAACATTTATAAATTCATTTATTATCAGATAGATGTGGTAATCAATGAAATTAACATCAATGACATGTTTCACATTACTTCATTGGTCCTCATACTAGGCAGAGTTATATTTTAATATAGTCTACGAAATTTGGTTTTCCTTATTTTAACTAACACTGCTTACAAAGATAAAAATGAAGTTGATTTTAATTCCCTCTTTATTAACATTCTGAATTTATAATCTTGGTGCAAAATCCCCCCAAATATGGCAATATTGCCTAAGCGCTGAGAAAAAACAACCAACCACACTTAGTTAAAAATATTTTTACAAGCCAACTATCTAAAGTAGAAAGACACAGTGGTGGCAAAAAGAAAATTACGTGTGAAAGAAATCAAGCAGATTGACTGGAATAAGGCAGCAGGTCATGGCAGAGGAGATAACAAAAATATATGAAGAACCACATGGAGTTCATAGAGAACTTTAAACCACGTAGAATTGATAGAATTGACTGGAAAGAAATAATAAAAGATGAGAAAGTGAGGAACAGAGAGAATGGCCAAATTGTAAGCATAGAGAGAATAAAAGAACAATAAATTAATTGAAAATGTATGTAAGCAGAGACAGAGACCTACTCTAAGTCTAATGTTATATTACATGTTTCATATTTGCTGCCTGTAAATATTAATTTATGTAGACAAAACCAGGGAAAGCACGTTGAAAGTGGACACAATCTGCCATCAGCCAAATTTTATTCCCATAATATGATACAGATGCTCCAAGAAACTTTTCTTGCACTTCTTAAAAGATGAACTATTTTGGTCATCTCATAGTTATATTTTCCTTGCCCTCTCCCTAGCCTGACAATTATAATGTTGATGTTTTCTCCTTGTTGGTGATTTTTAAATACCTTAGCCCTATTTCCTCTCATTTTGTTCTTGCATACTGAGAAAACCAGCCCCCAACCTTCGTCCAATGAACTTTAAAATAATTCACACTAATCTATACTGCATGCCATTTGATTGAATATAGCAGAGTAAATGGCTACAGAATATTAAAAAGCCTGCCAAGATGTCAAAGATGTTGATTAACAAGTGCATATACATAGATTAAGAAGAAGGTAGATAATTCTCTTTTGCTTCAAAGCAGAATGAGAGGAAATAGAATGGTTAAGAATATTAAAAATGTGAAGTAAAAGCCCAAATTCTATTAAAAACAATGCTTTCCAAAAACACAGGTGTATGTGTGTGTGTGTGTGTGTGTATATATATATATATATATATATATATATATATATATATATAATGTATATATGTAGATATATTTGTTCATCTTCACCAAAGAGATTTTAGTTATTGAATGATCAACAGCATTTTCTGGTCAGTTGACAGTGTGATTGCTGCCCTCAGCCAAGAGATCAGATTTCAGAGTTTGAGAGTCTGTTTGTTTTGTTTTGTTTTTGCAGTCATTTAGGTATTAAATATACTATTAGAGAAGTGACATAAGGATACATTTAAGATATTGTCTAAGACCAAAGATAACTTGCATGAACATTTTCAAAAGAACTTTCAGTGAGAAATAGGAAAAGTAAAAAATAGTTATTCAAGTAATTGCTATAATATCAGGCATTGCTTGAATAAAGTTGAATATGGGTTCTGTTTTGTAAGACAGTGTTTGTTGAGCATTTCTTATTGTTCAGATAGACGACTTATAATATGAAGGCATATATAGATATAGTAAAAATCTTTTAAATCTACATCATGAAATACGGTAAGTGTGTAAGTTCTTTAAATTCATCCTATAAATAATCATGATACAATCCTGTAGAGTAAACCAATATACTTAATTGTTTAACTAGCTACATTATAATTAATGACCTCGGGTTGATTTCAGAGCAAGTTTGACTTCTTGTATACCTCAAATGTGGTGTAAAGGCTGCGTATTGCACAATTATGTCATGTTGTTTCTTTTAACTAAATTATGAATTTTTAAGTAAATTTAAATTATATATATCACGGACCTACTGTAATATTGCCCATAAATTATATGAAAACATAATTTACTGAACTGGTACCATGGAACAAATTATATTTGTTTAATATAAACAAATATATAATATTCATCTAGCCAATATTTCAATTCAACTCGCTAATCTTTTGAATGGCTACTGTGTAGCCCCGGTATCTTCTCCAGTCCCACCTCATTTCTCTGCAGACATTTACAGCCAAACTCCTCAAGAGACATTTTCAGTGCTTTCTTCTCTTTTCTTTCTCACGCTTCTTCCAGTCAGGCATTTATCCCTGCTACTTTACTAATTTTGTTTTTGTTAAAATCACCAACGCCTTCTACACTGTGAAACCCACTTTTCTATTTTTCATATTACTTGACCTATTGGCAATTAGGACCTGGCTGATGACTCTGTCCCCTCCATGAAAACTTCACCTTGGCTCTGTTTCAACCTAACTGGCCACTTCTTAACTGGCACTTTCTTCCTTCTCATCTCACTGATTGGTGACAGTGAAGCATCCAATGTCTGCCGATGAACCCTTTTTCTCCTTGTCATCCCTTGATGATCTCTTCCAGTCTCATAGCTTTAAAGTTCATCTATATGTTGACAACACTTTCATTTATATTTCTTGCTCAGATCTTTCCCTTGCTGCCTACACAGCATGTTCATGTGGATGTCTAACAGTCATCTTAATTTTAATCAGTCCCAAAATTTTCCCCTAATTCCCATCCTCACAACCAATTCCCACCTCAGTATTGGTCACTCCAATTCTCCAGTTGTTTGCGTCCAAGAAACTTCTCTCTTTCATACCCCACACACTACCTATTAAGAATCTTATTGGCGTTATTTTAAAATATATGAAGCTTTAAAAATTATATAACACCTACAGAATTTGTACTGTGATCCAAGCTACCACCATGGGGTTACTGCAAAAGCCACATACCGATCGACCTTCTGGCTTCTACTCTCAAGGTTTGCTACCCTAAATCTATTTGCAACACAGCAACCCGGGTGATCCTGTGAACACATAAGTAAGGGTAGGTCATTTCCCTGCATAAAGCCTCCCATCTCATGTCATTTGACATTGTAGTCCTCAATCCCCATCCCACAATTCCTGTCCTCCTTTCCTGCATCTATCTATTATCATACTTTATAATTATACTATATAATTTGCTTATTTGTTTTGTGTATTGTCTATCTCCAAAATTTAGAAACTAAGCCCTATGAGTGTTTGGCTTTTTTTAAGCCTAAATCCTGCTCTATGATCACATCTAGTACAATTTTTATTTGTTAAGTTAATTAATTAATACAAAGCATTAGGGAAGAAAATACAGGTATTGTCCCTCTCCAGCAGGGGTTGCAATCTAACAAGGGAGACATTCTTGACATATTCCCATTGAATCTGAGTTAGTAGATATAAATATTTAGAACAATGCCTGGAACGTAATAAGTGCTATGTGTTTGTTATCAGTACTACTGTCTTCTATTATTCATGTCATCATGATCATTATCATAAATATTATTAAATGAGTACATATAATGTATTTGTAGTCCCGACGATAACTGTGAAAGAAAGTAGTTTTTGGTATTATTTTGTTGATGAACAAACTGAAACTTAAGGAATTTCAATAATTTGCTGAAGGAAACATCTAGTATGCTGCAAAGTTAATATACAAATTTAGATCTGCCTGCATGTAGCACTTGTACTTTCTCATTAAACTGTACTTGATTTCCATAAGTTTTGCTTCAAAAATAGTTTAATTTACTAATAAAATACTGTATGCAGTACTTAGTCATGAATTTGTATTTTAGTCTGTAGAAAAATATTCTACTGTAAAACTGTAAAAGCTATGCCCTGGATGTGAAATTTAATCCAGCAAAATTCTTAACGTGTCAAATGGTATATTAATATGTTCTCTGTAATGAGATTTAAGTAGATAAAAAATTGTTGTATAAAAATATAATGTCATTCTCATTTGTAAATCTCAGAGAGAATTTGATTCAATTAATATTTGTTAAAATATGATAGGAAATATGTTTTCTTAAGGAACTCAGATTGTTTATGTATTTACTTATTCCATTAACAAGCATTTATTGAATACCTACAATATGTCAGATGCATTCTAAATTTTGGAAATAGGAAGCCAAGAGTTCCCATCTCAAGGGAGGGACAGAAATGAAGAGATGATTACACTACATTTTGATACAGGCTATGATTGAAGTATGAACACAGTGCAGTGAGAGAACAGGTTGCCTTCTTGGAAAGGGTGACCATAAAAGTTGAGCATTTAAAAAAAACTAACTAAATGAAAGGTAGTAACTCTTTTTTTTTTTTTTTTGTAACTCTTTTTGAAATAATATAAAACTATATGTTGCATAAATGTATTACAGAATGCTTGTAATGTGTGAGACTCTAGTGCAAATATGCTCACCCTCAAAAGTACAGACCAGATGGTGAACTTCTACAAATGTTTGTCTGATTTTAATAAGTGAAAATGAGGTCTAAGCACCCTAGGTAGTCATCATACTATTTTTACCTCACATGAGCATCTATTACATTTTACCCTGTGGTACAGTTATTTGGTACTTCTTAGTTTCTCCAATAAACTGTAAGTTCGTTGAGAACAGATATCAGTTTCTTTTTCCTTTTCTGTATCTCCACTGTACTTATCAGAATGTTTTAAACATAGAAGGAAGTCAATAAGAGTGAACTAATAAGTTAATGAAATGATGAACTTTGTTATTCACTGAAAAAAATAAAGGTGTAATCAGAGCTTAGGGCATTAATTTAATTAAAATTTACAGAAGAGTTATGTGTTCAGCAAGATCCACAAAGAGACCTAAAAATATCAAATAATTGTACTTTCAAAGTATTGTTTATGTCACAGCAAGACCATGGTCAGTAAGATCTTTCTGAATGAGTTCCTCTGATTTCAGAAAATCTTTCCTATAGCATCATTTAACCACTGACTCTGGTAGAAAGTTAAACATTTGCTCTGCTTTTCAGCTTTCCTTATTTGAAAAAGAATTAGTGTTTGAAGATAAGAATAAAAAGATTATTAGATATTTTATGAAAGATTTTCAGTGCCTCTTCAGTAATATGTTTATACATCACTTCTGGCAGCTAAATATTTAAATGACTTAGGATTAATATATGTTTTGTCTATTTCATAGTTATAATACATACAGTAATAAAGCTTGAAACTATGCCATAGGTTGAATTGGTTTTTTGAATTGCCATATTGGCCCCAGAGCAAAAGATCTACAATTCGAGGAATAAGTGTCAAATCCTGGGGACAGGTACCGTAAAACAGAAATCTACATCATCCTAGAAACTATTTGGGAAAACTGTACATGGAGAAATGGAATATGACATGTAAGAAAACATTTTAGACAATCAGCCATTGCCATTTATGTTTTAGATATTATAGTTTGAGATAGCCTTACTATAATGTTAGTTCTATAGTAAATTACTTGATTTTAGATTCCATTCAGTAATCCATCCTGCTAAGATTAATATTCAATTTGCTTTTAATGTGGTTTTAAAATATAGTCCCATTGTTCAGAATCATAAAGCTTTGACGCCTGGACATACAAGCAATGGATTCTGTAGTCTACATAAAGAATGATAAAGCAGTAGTTACTCTTCACTTCATCATCTTGTTTATTCAAGATTGCAATCCATCTACACCACAAGTTGTGGCTACAAAGAATTGCTTAAGCATTTATAGTTTGCAAACATGCTCACGGAAGTTTTATTACCTACATGTCCCAGTGCTGTGACTAAGCAAATGACATTCAGCAGTACATCACAGTCTGTTGTGCTGTATCAGAAGCATTTCTGATTCAGGGGTCCTAAGGCGTTTAAATATTTGTTTGTGTTTAAAGACATGAGTTGAATGTATTTTTTCCATCATGTCTATGAAATTCTGTTCAAGGTTAAAATCTAGTTACTAATTATACATTGGCCAATGTATTTTACAATGCAGTAGATCTTATTTGTTTTTAGTTAAGGCAAAGCAAAAACTTTATTTGCTATCTTGGGCTTATCTATGTGTTAGGTATTCTATGAAAGAAAATAAACAAAACAAAACAAAAGGTGACTGTTTAATTGTACATAATCTTAGCAAATGAATCTACCTCTATTTTGTATGTAACTCTCACAATTGGTGTTCTTATGATTTTTATAAAGCTATTTAAATTTTTATTATGTATTATTTATCTTGTATATACTAAACTAAACTTGTATATACTAAACTAAAATTGAAAAATTCAATCCTACATGGCAGTGTGCCAGTTTGTGTATAACACAGCCAAACCTAGTGATTCTCCCTTTGAAGTAGACATTGTGTGTGGGGTTTGTGTGTTTATGTGTGTGTGTGTGTACACATATAGTGCCACATATTGATTCTTCCTTTAAGCAGATTCATGACCTTGTCAAAGTCACTTAGTCATTTAATCTACATAGGCATCAGTTGTCTCATTCTTCAAGCAGGAAGTTTGGACAGACTGATTGCTCAAGTCTCCTATAGCTTTTTAATAATAAGAAAAATTCTATAATCATATTATTCTACCATTGTATGTTGATTCCCATGGATTTTTTTGTTTGTTTTTAGAGATAAACCAGTCTTTAGCATTTCATTTTACAGTTTTTCATGAGGGCTATCAAATGAAGGCCTTTTATTTAAAGTATTAAAAATATTTCATGAAAGGTAAAGTTGGTTTATAAGGGTCTGGATGAAAATTTCTTTACTGAAAGACTAGCTCTTCCCAGTGAAATAGTTTGTGGAGGTTTAGAAAGTGTTCCTTTTATCATGTCAAAGTGCACTTGAATGAATTATCAATGTCCAGAGAGGCATCACTGCTATTCATACAAATTTGGGAATAATTAATTTGAATGAGGTTTCCCTATATGTTAAATAGTTTTAAATTACAGAATAAAATTGGAGAATATTTGGAAGCATGACCCCAAAACCTGATTGTAAAAAGTGTTTTTCAGATACAATACAATCTCTAAATATGAAATATTTTTTCCAAAACTAATTCCATTAATTTATGTTAAAGTGAATGTAGAAAACAGACTATCAGCTCTTAAAATTCTCATATGTTCACAAGAATATTATGGGGCTAAGAAAACTTTAGACATTAACTAATCCAGATATCTCATTTTCCAGATAATGGAAAAATGAAGGAAAATCGATAGAAGTAGATTCCCATGGTCTCTCAGCTAGATAGTAGTGGAGTTGATACTAGACTTTTTTTGTCCCAGTCCAGTCATCTTTCTAGCATACCAGGTTGCCTCACTTTCAGTGCAAATTGGTTCCAGTGGATTAATTTTTAAATGAGTATTTGCCTTATGGATGGCAAGTAAAGGGCCTGGGATGTCAGAATAAGGTTAGGAAATAGACTGAAAAGTTGTTACCATCAAAATAAATGAGCTGCTTACCTGGCTCCTGTGAGAAGATCTGAAGGATTAACATTTCTATTCCAATGAAACCAAAAACGTCAAATAAGTAAAGAAAAACCTATCAACCAAAGGTTTACTCTTGGTGTATTTGGACTGCATTATGTAGGGGACTGGTAAAAGCATCTAGAGTAAATTTTTTTTAATGTCATGTATAATCACAACCTAATTTACCTGTCTCAGAAATATAATTCAATAAATAAATGAAAATAAATATATCACCATATCTACTTGCTAGAACTCAGGGAAAGTTAATTTATTTGATTTTATCTGTTATAATCTTGCATACAAATGCATACAAATACACATACATGAGTTTCAATCTCAAATTAAATTACAGAAAATTATGTTGAACAATAGATTTAGGTCTGCTATTTAGGCTAACAGTTAATTTAGAATTTACATTGAAAATGCAGAATAAATAATTAATTAAAGAATAAATAGAATAATGCAATAATAAATAAAAATATAGAATGAATGACTCATTTTACCATTTGAAAGTACACTTCCATGAAGTTTGATATTTAGGTGCTCTGAAATTTTGTGATTTCACAAAAGTGTAAAACCTCTGACTACAGATTCACTGGTACCTTTACACAAGCAAATCATAATTTTATCTAAACATGTTCAATTTATTAATCATAGTTTAGGTTTTCCTTTAAGTACTGTGTAATAGTAAATAATTAATTGAAACATCATGCCTGAAAAAAAAAAGTGGGAAGAGTGTGAAGTTCGAATTCAAATAGTACTGGACTTGAATCCAAGTATATTTCTTGAGTAAATTTCCTAATCTCCTTAATTCCTGGTTACACATCATTAACTGGAATAGTTTTGAAGATTCAATAAGGTAACATATAAGCAGATAGGCTAATTCAGTAAGTTTTTAAAAAAATAAACTCTAGACTCTTCAGCATATTTTCTCTGGCTATAAATCTTAACAAATAAAGACAGGTAGATAAACATTCAATTGAAGATTGAAGCCTAGGGTTCTAATTTCTTAAGAGTAAACACACATTTTTCATACATCTGAAGAAAAACAGATTGTGGTCTTTTAATTTACATTTACATTTTATTTATATAAGGTACTCAACACAAAATGAACATTTAAAAATGGGATAATTAAAAGATTCTGCAGTTTCAGTCAGAGGGAATGTGAATACTTCTATATTTTAAGAATTTTTAAAAATTGGCAGAACTTATGGAGATCCAATGGACAAAAATGAAATAACACAATACTCAAATTACTTATGATTACACTAATACTTATTTCAGGAAAAGGAAGATATTTCAAAGATGTTTAATAATCATCTGTAATTTGCATTTTTACAACTCCTTCAGAAAATATTCCCTGTTTATCCTAACCAGAAGTAACAGTTCTGTCTCTGAAAACCCACAAAGTTTTGTTGCATATCTTCTGCATACCTCAATTACCCCCTTGTAAAATAGGGATTGCAGACCCATAGTATAGTGCCTTCTGGTCCATAAGCTCATTGTCTTTTTCCTTTTGAAAATCTTAGAGTGCCTAGCACAGTGACTTTCACACTGTTTGCTCTTGATAATTTTTTGGTTAGCGAATGAATGAATTGCCAGTTTCGTGTTTGCTATTCTGTGCACAAAGCTGATGTCTTTAAAATGACATTTTATTTAAATTACTACCCAACAATGTTATTCTAAAAATCTTTAAATCCATTTTGTATTTAGGAAGATATTAACAGAGGTCAATAATTTAGCTATTAATGTGAAGTGTCATTTCACCAGGGATCCATCCTGTGAAATGGATGATATGGAAGCATTTATTTGAAAGAGTTTTAAAGTACTTATGTGCAGTCCAAAGCACTCAATTTCGAAGGTAAATGCTTCACTAGTTCACTCTCTGGCAAGTCTAGATGACTTTGGCTTTAAATTAGAGAGCAATGCTTCCTCACATTCTAACTTGAAATATCATCTACATTCTGCAACACTTTCTCACGTGCTTTTGTGGCTCAAATAACACTTTTCCTAGCATGTGGCAGTTTCAAAAGCTCTCAGAGTTATTATTTCGTTTGATTCTTAGAACAGCACAGTATTGTTTAAGGGAATTTTTTAAACGTCCATTTTATAGATTAAAAATCCAAGACTTGAAAGAGTCTCAGCTTCTTTGCCCAAGGTTTCACATGCTGGATGAGTGGCAGAGTGAGAATTGGTACGCAAGACTTGCAGTATCGTGCTTTTGCCCTTTCATACTCTTCTCTTTAAGATGATATAAAAACAGCATTATTAGAACAACGATAGCAACAATGGATATTTAAAGATAAGGTAGAAAGAGAACAATTTGGATTGAAGGAAACTTTCTGATGTCCTCAAAGTCTATAAAATCCCTTGCTTTATGGTTCTGTGTTTTGTTTTTGTTCTTTGGCTTTGGTTTTGTTTTAATCTTGCTATTAATTTGTTGCATGTTTTCCAATGTATTTAACACATACTGGTGTTGTTTAAGGCAATTTTAAAAAACAGACAAATAGTTGTACCAAGCTATCAGTCTTTGTTCTCTGAAAGAGCTTTTTAAAAATTCTCTTTCTTTTGGACTCTGTAGAAATTCTCCCCTCGTTCATCCCAAGAGATAATCCTCAGATGAAATGTCAGGGGCAGTTCCAATTTTGGAAGTTGTCTTCTTGCAGCAGATGTGATGTACTGCACATTGTTCTATTTTTTAAACAGTGACCATTTTGGGAATTTAATAAAATGTTTACCAAAAAATGCATAAAAGTTATGATAGTATAATTTTATGAAACAGAAGAATCACACTTATATACACATAGAAACATGCAGACTTAACACACACACACACACACACACACAAATATACACTCACAGTTTGGTTAGAAGAGTCATTTGTAAACTAATAAGCTTCCTAGTCAAAATAACATTTTAAAATTTAAAGTGTCTTGGTGTTTCACAGATTGCAAAAATGTCAGTATTTTAAAAAAAAAAACACATAGTTAACCTTTACTTCTTTACTGTAAAATAACTTCATTAGCATATATAAGTAGGTAATTAAAGACACAAATTATTTCATTTAATTTTTTGTTGTGTACTTTTTTCCTAATATGCAGTGATAAAATAAATGCATATTAAAAAGAGGGTATTTCTTTAAAAAATAATTTTACACTCCTTTTAACCCCTTTAACATGAATTTCATATATTAATACTGTTTTTTGTGTCTGTTTTCCTTCAGTATATCATAAGCACTTACATTTGTATGATTTTAGCAGTTATATTATACTTTAAATAATAATAAAGATAGTATGAAAAATGATTATATGTGACTCAAAATAATGCAGAATATATTTATTTTTTATCTTTACTTACCTAAAAATTTCTTTAATATACAAGTTTAAAAGTTATAGGAGATGTATGAAAGAATTTGATTTAAAATGTAGTATACTGATCCAAATGACAGAGAAATTCTTTTTTTTTTTTTTTTTTAACATCTTTATTGAAGTATAATTGCCTTACAGTAGTGTGTTAGCTTCTGCTTTATAACAAAGTGAATCAGTTATACATATATATGAAAAGGAAATAGTTACAATGTATGAAAGAAAATAGTCACAACTTTTGCATAGATTGAGTACTCTGAAAGTTTGGATATTAGTCTCTTATCCATTTCACTACAATATTACAGGTAGAAACAACCATAAAAATTAAAACTGAAAATGGCAGTATTTCATATGGTAAAAAATGTTACATGTAGTTGGTAATATTAAACATTAAAAAAGGAAAATGTGTTAAATATAAGTAAGTATCCAAATTAAACTAAGCTTACTGTCTCAATTTTTAGAAATACAGGAGAAATAACACTTTTAGTAGCCAGAGTCCCACTAAGAAAACAGATATCAAACTGAAACAGTGCTACTGAGGAAGTGAAGGAGCTAATGGTCAGGGACTGAAAAATTATGAAACCATTACCACTCCTAGGTCTTAAGGGGCAAAAGAGTTTAATGTTTGAGATGAATCAGAGTGTCCATTGGTGTCAAAAGATTGGAGTTAAATTATCCACTACATTAAAATGATAGTGTCAAAATGCTCTACACAAAATAAAGGTTCACATTCAATGTAGACATTAAAAACTCACCCAACAATATTTACCCACTAATTCAACAAATATTTGTCAAGCACCCACTATGAACCAATCTGAAGTGCTTAAGCATTGGGTACAGTAACCATTGTTCTTGCATTTAGGGAACTTACAGTTGAGTGAGGAATATTAATTATTAAACAAATATTAACACATATAAACATATCATAAATTATGATATGTGCTATAAAAAACAATAGTGCAATATAGGTTATATCTTCATAGGATGCTTTATTGACTCAAAGCTGCCATGGTTTTTGATGGTTGCCTTGGTTGGTATAAGTCATTGCAAACTGCTTGATCCATATTCACAAGCAAAACAACCTCACTGTACTGACAAGCTATGCTGTGGTCAGCACAGCTGTAGTCTAAATAATGTTCTAAATGAGTTAATGAAATTTTAATATATGCTTTCCCCAAAGTAGTTTTTCCATGAGGATAATCTACCTCATTAAGTTAGTTTAGCTAAAAAAGAAAAAGTTTAAAAATTTAAGCCACGATAAAACATAAATGTAGAAGATTTAAAATTCTCTTTGAATTCAAAAGTAAAGGGTGTTTAGGGAAATATTGCTAAGTAACTCAGTACATGTCGCTAATTGCACTAATTATTATTTTGTCACATTTATTACCTTCATCTTTCATAGCATGAGTAATTAAGTGGCAAAAACAGGTTTTATATTGTGATCAAACAATATTCTGTTACATCCACCCTACTGATGTCTTCAAAGAAAGTGCTGTCACAGTTTTACCAATAAAGAACTCGTAAGTTGATAAGTAGAAAAATGTCTCAGTTGAAGAATATAAGCCTAAGGCCTGGATGGACTTGATAGCATGGGTAAAAATATTCAAAGAAAGACTTCCAACAGAAACTAATTTAACACAATTCTTACTGTCTGTGGCATATGGATGCTCATTTTTAGTATGTCCATTATAACTCTTAATATCACAGGATCCTGTAGATGCAACTGGAAGCTTCACAAAGGTTCTTCCCAGTAGAAGGGCGATTCTATTAATGATTGAGTTCTCTTTTAAGTGCTGGACAGCAGCCAGTAGAAACTCAAAGCCCATAAGCCTCAAACAATTATATGACTGGCTTCGACACAGGAATAAAATAATTGCGTGTGTGTGTGTGTGTGTGTGTGCGTGCATGTGTTTAAAAGATACTGGTTAATCTCTAGGGTCATTCTGCCTCATGATAGCAAAGATAAGAGTAAAGTATCCAAACTAACCCAAACAAGACCAATATCATCTAAAAATACATGAAATGAAAAATAATGACTGCCACAGACAAAAATAATAAGATGACATCAAATGATCTTCCTTCCAAGCTCAATGGTGCAGAACTTTGGGTCGTTACCTAACTAGTTTTGACCCACAGAGAGATCAGAAGCTGCTTTCAAAGGAGTGTTTTGGATCTGCCCTGTGAGTGCATCCAAAACACACCTCTGCTGATATTGGCTAATTTTCTGATCATAAGCATTTTTATAACAAAAAGTCAGCATTGTTTGGTATCAGCAGACACCATTTTGAATCATCCATTATCTAGACAGCCTAAGCCTGGTTGAGACAAATGATACTTGAGATTGATAGCCTATTTGGCAGCCATTCCTAGACATTGTCTAAGCTCTGACCTGTACCTACTTGAGTCACTATAAAGTTAGATTTCTAGACCACACAATACCATATAGACAGTATTATGTAACACTTAGCTATTAGGTTTCAAATGTGAATAGAGATGTGAATAGAGAATATAAAAAATATTCATGAAGCTTTTGCATATCTATTTAAGACATTGCACAAAATATCACTGTTTTCCTTATCTGAATATCCATACAATTATAATTATATAATAATTAAGAGATAATCATTTCTGATCATGTTGTCCCTTTTACGTGGACTTCTAGGATGCACGGATATAATTTTGTGCTCAAACTTCTAGGTTTTTTCTCTGCTTATTGTACATTAATATTTTTATAGTTTAGATGACTTTATTAGGAACAGTTGAATATCCATTTTGAAAGTTGCCAGGGTATATATAATATATGAGAAAACTGATATAAAATTTAAATATATGCACATGGCTAATAATAATGAATATAACTTATTAAGTTTTTACCAAAGGTTAACAACAGTAAAACATTTGTTTACAGTGTTGTTCTTTTTACTTTATTTTTATACAGAATACATTTTTAAAAGGTGAAAGTATAATCTAACTCTCTTGAATTTTTATTGATGAGAATTTTTTACTGATTACTCAGATATAAATTTTACTCTGATTTTTAATATCAGTTTCATCATGATACTGTCTATGAAACCCAAGAAATAGTCAAATCTAAAGGCCAGCTTTATTCAGACACGGGACAAAGCTGACATATACAAAGTAGTATACAAATTTGTATTCAAGAATGTTAGATCGTTCAGTAAAAAACTACAAGTTTTCCTCACAAGATCACATTGGTGTTAGAGCTCCCTTTCTATAATAAGCAGGACTCAAGCTGTCAAACGATTTAATGACAAACATAGATGTTTCCACTTTAAAAACAGCTGATATTGTAGTGTAGAGGCAAATTAGAGCAATTTATTTCTATAGGATTTTGAACAATTTTTATTTTAAGACATATGCCAATTAAGATGGACTGCTGAAAGTCAGGCTTTTTTGGACATTATTTCTGATCCTCCTCAAATCTGTTATCAGATTCTTTAAAAGAAAAGATTTATTATGCATCTCATATTTTTATGTTTGAGTGCTAGTGTGAAAGGAAGAATTAAAATATTAGTAGTATGTCTTACTTTAGGTATTTCACCTTCTCCAGTTTAACATTAATTAGTTCTCAGCCTACATAAAAATAAGCATCAAATGATCACAATTTTTACTGACAATTTACAGTATATGCAAACATATCAACCATTATCTTATTTCTTAAAGACTTAACTAAGGTAGTTGAGGACTCAGTTACAACTGTTACAAATTGAAGTCTAATGAAACAGCATTTATGTTTATTAGTGGGCACTATTGTATTATCGATGATAAAAAAATCAAAGGATGTCTTTTTAATTGATTTTTATTTTTTGGAAAATGTTTCAAAATTTTCATTTAGACTAAGTATTTTGAATTGATTTTGGACATGTTTTGGGGGGATGTCCAGACATAACAGAATTCTTTTTGGCATTCAAAGATTCCCAAAATACAATCCTCAAGTACTTTTCCACTTTTATTTCCCTTGGCTCTCTTTATGTTTTTGATGTTTAAGGAAAAGTGGGCTACTATTTAACTCAAGATAACTCTATCATCTCTTCCATCAAAAACTCTTTATTTTACATTTCTCCTTCTGAAATTCAATCCCTCCTTCAAGGTCAATCTCAACTGTCTTTTCGTGCATGATCCTCCTCACGTGATATAAACACTTGTTCTTCTGAACTTTTAAAATGCTTTTTACTTCTCTTGTGGCATTTATTTTCTGCATGTATCTTGTGGCCGCACACATTGTATCCTGTCTCTCCTACTAAACAACATTCTTCTTTGACAGGGACTGAATCTTATCTATTCATTGTTCCCTGGAAATGCCTAGCTTCATGCCGTGCACATAACAGGGACTTCACAAATATATGCATTTATTATTTTATGTTATACCACTCCTTTGCTTGTGGGAAGGACATCTTTGCATAATGGAAAGTCCTGCTACAAAAACAACAATAAGCCTGGGCTCAATGTGCAACCCAGTGGTCTAAAAGTTTTCTTCATTCATTCAACAAATATGTATTGATCCCCTGTGGTTATCTGTATACTACCTGAGTTGGAAAGTAGAGAATTAGAAAAGGTCATATTGACCTGCATTTTGCCATTCTTCCCCAGAATGTAGGTAAAAGATCAATTTGATTTCTCCTCTCATTGCCTTTTTGCTTCCACTCTGAGACTAGAGAAGTGGTTTTGAACGTGTGTTTCGCACTTTCATTTAGGAGCTATTGAAAGGAAAAAGAACTGAGAGCCAAGTGGGGAGCAAGCTCTGTGACTCTACCCTCTTCCTCATTAACCAGGACAATGCTAACATTCTTTCTTGTTTTATTATTGGAATTCTGGGTAAAAAAGAAACATTTTCATTTGTGGAATAAAACAAACAAAAATACGATTGAAAACCAAGGTGGAAAGAAACACAGTACTAAAAAGAAGGCAACCTCAGAAAGGTGAATTATATGGCATTGCTCTATTGCATTGCTTTTGTGATGAATCACTGTTCATATTCAAAATGGAACTTTTTTTTTGCAATGTTACAAACAATTTAAAGGAACTTATATCATTTATATTATAGAAAATTGGGCATGCTTCTATAAGGTATAGTGTTCCTGGAGCCCAAATAATTTAGGATAGATGCAGGGTTGAATTTCTTTAAAAAGGTAAACCAGCACTCAGTTAGTTGTTTTCTGGTACAAGAACATTCAACTAAAAGTTGCTTAAACAATAGTGTTCCTGGTGGTTCAATGGCCCATCTTCCCTGGGAGTCTCTGCATCTTCCTCTTTTTGGAGCAAGATGGCTGCAGCAGCTCTAAGCATCTTATCCTCTCATGATTTTGTCCAAAATCTAAAAAGGAAAAAAAATCTTTTCCTCACATCTCACTCACCTTTTGACAGGGAGCAAAAATTTCCCAGAAGCTGTTAGCACACCTTCCTCAGGTATGGGTTGATGGCCACACTCTACTATCAAGAAAGACTAGAAATTGTAGTGAGCATGTAGGCTTTTCAGCGTCTATCAAGGGTGGTGAATATTTCTGGCAAGGAGAAAGCAGAGAAATGACTGCTTTGTACCAAATAGCAATAGAGAAATGGTGTTGAGGAGGAATGCTTAAAAAGAAAAGAAAATGAGCCAGATTCTTATCTATATTAAATTAGTATGAATTGAACCAGAAATCTGAAATAAACTATATTTAAAGCAGTTGCTTTGAATAAAACTGCATCATTTTATGATTTTCCTTCTCTTACAATATTAACATTGAAAATGGTTAATTGTATATCACTTGTTTTATTGCTGATTCATTTTCAGTTTATTCATATTTGATTGTCATTTACTACGTTGCCTTTTGAAGAAAGATTAAAAGCAAGTCTGTTTGAATTCTGCATGCAGTTTTGATTGTTGGTGCCATTTATGTGCAGTGTGAATCAAGATGTGGTTGTATTTTTCCCTTTTTTGATGCTTGTTTTTAAGTCCACCAAGCATGACCCTTTGTTACTGCATTGTTTCATCTCTTTATTTCTATTTTACATCTGCCAGAGAAAAAAGATTAACATATTTTAAAGAGATTTACTTAACCAAAAGATAAATCATTTTTAGCCTTTATATGAAAAAACATTAGATACTGTGGAAAATATTTTCATCTCTTCTACCTCAACTCTTTTCCACCGTATATTAACACCTTAAACTATAGTAAACCAGCTTGTAGAATTACTGTCTGAGAACTTAGCATTTATATTTTTCCATTTAATGTTTGTACTATATTTTACGTATGTCAAAGTTCAGTGTTTCCAACTAACTCAGCAGTGAACACTACTTAAAACAGTGAAACATCAGAGGTTCAGAAAGATTGTATTATCCATTTGTTTCCTAAAAGCAAAGACCACTCTAAAGATAGAACCCAACTTTATAAAATATGCCAATTTTTCAGCTTACATAAATTAATAATTGATTTTGCACTCAGACACACTTATTGATCTATAATTAAAGACCTCCAAAAGCTAATTTTAAGCTGTCTTGCATTCCAAAATGTAACTGAACTTTTAGAATGCAGGGAAATCTTAAGTTTTTGAAGGAGGTTTGAAAGAATGCAAGCATACCCTCTAATCCATGTTTTCATGTAGATGCCTTTAAATTTCTATTGTGAGATTTGGTATTTTGTTTTATCATTATGATTTTTTTCACTTAAAAAGCATCTTGGTAACAGTACATAGGAAGTTGAGTAAAATTAAATATCAATTTTAACTATTGCATTTTGAATTGCTATTAATGTAGTGTATGAATATATAAAACTACCCCCCCCACTACCATCCCCACTCCCTTGAAAGGTAGGTAAGGAAAATGTATACTACAAAATTGCTGTAATGCTTTTGGTGTACTTTATTCACATTTGTGTTATATGTTATGTTCAAGGCAAATGTGACCACCCCATAAGGAATTTTCCTCACAAAACAAGAGAGTTGGTAGGGGAGGGAGGGGAGCTCAGATGTGTGAGAAGTAAGAACAAAGCTCTGAGGTAGTTTCTGGAGAGGCAAAGCACTGAAGCACCCCTCTAGAGAAAAGTACTAAAGTAGAAAAGGAAATATATTTTTTCTTGTTGCAGTGAATATGAGCTCTGTCCTCAAGGATTGGGAAAAAGAGAGATCTGAGAATGGAGAGGAGAAAGATTGTATTATTTTTGCCTGTGTTTTCACTCTCATGTTTTGTTTTATTCTATTTGTTAATTAATAAACTCTATTTTTACATCAGTTTTAGGTTCACAGGAAAATTGAGGAGAGAGTATAGAGAGTTCCCTGCGCCCATTCATTTTCAATTTTTATCAAAGAAGCACTTGCTCTTGTTTTGGCATGAGAGGTCCACACTTTAAAGAAGAGTTTAAGCACAGCAGTTTAACGCATAAAAAGGCTTGCTCCCTCATCCAGTCAACTCAACAAACTGTAATATTACACTTTTTCAGATAATCTCTATGAGATTTCAGACACAAGTCAGCAAGTTTAGCAAAGACAAGAAGAGATCATATTAAGAGGAAAGGTAGTGAAGAGTACCTTACAATAATTTGAAATTATTATCCTTTACACTATTACTTTCTTTCCTACAACTTCTTATAACATACACTTTTAGTGATACTTGTATTGAAATTTTTACTGATATTTTAGTTTACTTAGAAAAAAACTTAAGCTGCAATGAGTCTCTGGCTCTGAGTACTCAGTCATATTATAACTCAGGAGAAAAGAATTCTAACTTTCTGTTCTCAAAATGTTTCTTGCACCTGTTCTTTTACTTCTGTCTCTAATTGCCGCAGAAACCCATGTCAAGTTCCTCATGACTTTGGGCTGGGTTTTACAATAGTCTTTTATTTTTCAATCCTGACCTGTTTTGATCCATTCCATTTAATACCATCAATGGATATTCCCAAATCACGAATTTTACACAGCCAATTCTCTACTTTGAAAGAAAGACAGAAAGAATAAAACTTCCATTGCCTGTCTTCCTGTCCTCTATTGCTATCGATATCAAATTTTATGTCCTGAAATAGTAAACTCAGATGAAATTCATTTAATAAATATATAGCAAAGTTGAACATCATGGAGTAGAAGAGAGTAATGACTATTGAGGGGTCTGGAGTCACCACTGTTTCTGTAGAAATGAGCTGGAGAAAGGTGCTCTGATTCCATAGCACCTTGGCCCAGTTATTTAGATAGAAACATCAGCAGAACAGGCAGGAAGGGCAATTAATCAGGTTACTACTGTCTGATAAAATGATCCCTTAACACCACTCAATTCCCTTTGTTCTAATTCTGTGCTCTCAAGAGAAGCATCTAATCTATAATTTCATCTCCTCAGAGAACCTACCTACCCAGGAGGGTATGCCCTTGCAGATGATTGGTCCCAGTTGTCAAGCCCCAGAATATCCCTCCAATATAATTTAAAACTTTGGGATTCAAGCTTATGAATTAGCCTCAGGTGAACTTATCTCTGGTGACTTGCTCCCCTAAGACTAGAACACCTGTAGCAATTTGACAAATCTACATTTCTAAATCTACACCAAGACATGGCAATTGCATTAAAATATATTACTTGAGGCATATCCTGAAAAAGTAGCCTAAGTCACCCGCAGATTAAAAAATTAAGTTATTAAACATCTTTTAAGCTCCTGCTCGATTTGGTGATGACCCTTTTTGGAATCTGTGTTAGGCATTATTTCATGCTGACTTCAGCAAAATAATTCATCCTGCTGCGAAAATTAGTCTGGGTTAGTTTTGTTCTAAATCATTCCAACACCTGGGCACTAAAGATACAAAACACTAACATTATACATCAGTACCTTTGGGAATAATACTTCAGAAAGATCCTATCAGTAAATTCTTATATAAAAATAAAGCTCTATGTTAGTCTTAGTCTAAAATAATATGTGCAATTCTAGAAAATAAAAGCTTCCACAGCATTAACATCGAACTCTGGTGTCTTTGGTATGCATTGCATACTCCCATTAACCAGACTCATATAATGTAAAATTTTTGTATTGTGAAAGTAATATGACCACTTTGCTGAAAAACTATCTCAGTGTCAACCTGGTAGGTGAAGTTCAACAGATATTTGTGTTAGAGAACTTGGTTGGAGTTTCACCTCTGACATAGGACAAGTATTCTGCCACGCAATCCCTCAGTTTCCTCCTCTGTCCAAGGAGAATATAGTACCCTGTTGGGAGGATTAAATTATTTAACACATATAGAGTGCTTAGAACATTACACATAGCAAATTTAGTTCTTGTGATTATGTATTCTCAAATGCTGGCTACTGCAGCAGATTTGGAAGTCAGAGATTTTTTGCTTCACTTCTTTGTGACTTGCTGAGACCTCTAGAGTTATGCCCATTTCATGGGCCTTTTGAATGTAAAACAAGTTCTGGGGGTTGGAGCATGCTAAAATATTTTCCCATTGTTCTAACAGATTTTGAATGGCAGATTCTCTCAAAGTGGCTCTTCTCATATGCTTTCATTACAAGGTGAGAGTGACTATAACTTTACCTGGCTTGGATTCAGCTGGTCTGAACAAATCTCTCTCTCTCAATGAATGCCTTTCCAGTATTTCAGGGACCTTGGGTTAAGAATTCTCTATTGACTCAGAGTCGGAGCAAACTTGGAGATCCATTGCTTTTCAGCCCCAATGGATACATTTTGTCAAAGTGTCCTATTTTCTTTTTAATAGGAAAGGATTCTAATTGTTTACAAATTTTCAAAATGTACATCAATAAATATGTACAGATGAGTGAGATAAAGATATCTTCTCTATATTTGAACCTCCACGCCTGACCCCTGAATGAAGAGATGTGCCATTTCACCGGGATATGTAAACAATTTGCTTTAAAAATTATTCAAGAAATTATTTTACAGGAGATCTCAAAAGTAGATTCAAACAAAAGTTCAATGTTGTTTTATCATTTTCAGTTCTTCTTTAGTTCTTCAAAACCTTTATGCTACTATATTCTTTATATATATTCCTGCCAAAGGAAAGCAAAGATTCAAAAATTGTAATAGATTTCACATCTACTCTTACCTCAAATTTTTAAATATATTATTTCCATAGGCTTAATGTTATTGAAGTACAATATTTGATACAAATGTAAATTTTACTTTAACTTTGGTATAGCATACATTGCCTTTCTCTACTTTGGTGATCAATATGTAATTCTCCAAGATGGGGTGTGAGCATTGAAGCATAAGATTTTACATTCCCCTCACAATGAGCATATTTTGGATATGAAGCTCTGAAAAGAATTTTGGTGAGTAATGAAACCTAATTACTAAAGCTTTTTAGATATTTATGAATGACTATGACACGCTAAAAAAAATCTATATCTTTCCACATGTGTATAAAATTTAGACAGATTTGAAATGCGATTATACGTCCTTTTTTCAAACCGATTTTTTTTCTTTGCTATTCTGATACAAAAATGGTCACTTTAGATCAAGCTCCTAAAACTTTCTTTTTTCCCCCTGCATCTTGAACTTTTTGCTTGGAGACATTTAATGAAAAGGACAAAAAGAAAAAAAATGCCATCTGTATGTCTCTTTGGAAATTCAGGTTTCTTGAAGATCAGGGACAGAACTCAATAGATCCCTCAACGTTTAAACTTTCTGAATATGACATGATTTGTAATATAGAAGTAAAGGCACATCAAAGTTGGCAATTCAAAAATGTGACCTGTCTATTGTATTTAACTTTCAGGTGAGTTCATGAGTTTCTTCCTGCTGTGTCTCTTTCCTGTCCCATTTTAGGCAGATGGAAGAATAATAGCAATGATTTTTCTCTATGTTTTAACAGCATAGTTTATTTGAGGATGCTGTTAGTTTTATCATTTGAAAAACAAAGTGCAATATCTGGATAATACAAGCTTATAGCTCCGTATCTAAAGGAAATATAAAGTTATATTTAGTGTTTTAATGTGGAAAATACTTTTTAATCCTAAAATAGGTAACTTTAGTTTCTTTGATTCTGTGTATTACAGCAATATTCTGTTTCTTTTATTAACCTGTGCTCTAACACCAATAAATGATCCATTGTTTTTAAGACATACTAGATTTTTGTGTGTATTCATAAGGCAATATTAACAAGCTTAACAGACACAGTCATATAAACACTTTTACTTAAATACTGTTTCAAATAGCTAGGGATATCTGGTTTCAGATATAATAAAATAATCACTAGTACCTGCCACCACCATTCAGCATCTGGGCATGCAGTGAAATTGAGAAGTAAAGGTTTATGATCAAAATATTAACTCATGAGTAATGAAATTGTCAAGTAATGCATGTCATATATATAACTAAACAACTTTTAGTTCATAATACCTCTCCACCAACTCCAACTTTATGTATATGGAGTCCAAATTCATGTCACTATTTTCTACGAGTTGTATTCACCTGGATAAAAGATAAATCACTGGAGATTTTATGTTTTACTGAGTTGAAAAGAAAGGTAAGAATATTTTTATGCTTAAACTGTAGCTTTGTCCTAATACATATCCTTGAAGATTATAGGCATATATTGTTTTTCTTTGTTATTTTATACGCTTTCCCTACAATGAGAGAACTAGTCAACGGCTTCCTATTGGTCTTCATAATTAGAGCTCTATATATTAATAATATAAGGAAAAGCTTAAGAGATCAAATGAACACAGTAACTCAGTATAACATACATAGGCTATGCCTCTGTTGATTATTTGAAGGTTATCTAACTGCGTAAAGATTACTTAAAGACCATTACAGAAGGAACGGAAAATGGAATCTGTTCTGAAAGCAGAGAATTGTTAACATATGAAAATACTTGTATTTATTTGTTAAAGCAATTGATACCACATTCTCTAAAGGAGAATATATTTGATCTTCCATTCAGTGATCTTATATCCTTGTAGATAAATCTTTTTTCTGTATGAATAGATATAGTTCTAAATACTGTGTGCTTGTCAGAATCATGAAGTGACTTGGAGAAAGGCTTATTTTCAAAATTATCTTGTCAATTTCATTGTGACAGTAACAGAGGCAGGTAGCAGCAGTTTTCTTCTGATTATGTTAAAATCTCATCTATTATTTAGTTTAAAGCTGACAGCATATATTAAGCCTTAATGAAGGCTTTCAGTAATTTCAGACTAAATTTATCTTTGCCGATTTTATACGTTTTTGTCATTTGAGGGTTATAATTTGATCAAAGGTTAATTTCAGGAGGAGTTTTTCCAAATTATTTCAACATTAAATAAGTAGAGCATGAATTTTTGGGAAATATATCCATTTGAAACTATTTTTAGCAGAAATGGAATTATAAGACAGGCAATGAAGAAAAGCTTTGACTTTTTTCTAGTAGAAAAATGTAGTTCCCATTTTTGTCCATATTCTCATCCAGCAGTCATCGAGTCTAGCCTGTCCTCTCTACTCCCTGCCAGTCATCCTAATCCATAGACTATGAATTGTCTTAATCTCAGTGGAAAACATTGGACTTTAATGATCTGTGGAGTAGTATCAGATTAATTACATAGATAAGTATAAGAAAAACATTTAGGTGAAAAATATGTTTAAGGGCTAAATATTTTGCTAATAAAAATAATATTGAATTTAGGTTTTTTCTTTAATTTTTTAAACAGAAATCATATTACTTTTCTGTAGTTTCCTTTTTCCATCAGTTTTCTCCCATTGGATGGTATCAACTGATAGAAAATGTTTTCAGCCAGTCTTGGAAAATGTGAACTCCTAGAGCTCAGAAGAAAGAGAAATTGCTTTTACTTTCCTCCCACATTCTCTCTTGGAACTAACTTAACATTTTGATCCAGCAGAGAATTGGTCTCCTGTAGCCAATACTGTGAATAACTGCCAACTTCAAAGCTTTTCTTAGAATTCTCTAAATGTTATGTGGAAAACAATGTCACAGTACATATGTTGGGGTTAAAAACCCTCCTAGCTAGATACACAACCTAAATTCTTATAACAACTGCCCTTTGTTGGCAATAAGATATATAGTCTCTTTTTTATGTACAAGTGTGCCAAGCCAGAATTCGTAGGTTAAAAACAAACCGAATTCTAACAAAAAATGATGAAGAATTTGGATGTTCATAAATTATATTTTGAGTGACACAATTTGTCATTTAGTGTATAATTGTTATACATTAAATTAACAAACGGTTTATAATTTGGTATGTTGTATTTATTAAAATTATTTTTATATCAAATTATCACCTAGTTAAATATAAGGAAGCAGTTCAGAAATGCTACTTATATGGATTCTAAGAAATGCATTATACTTTATAATATTGAATAACTCAAATACTGAAAATTTAAGGATGGTAGCTATCATTGATAACTTACAACAATGCTACACTGATTGTATATTTACTTCAAATTTTCCTGACCAGAAAATATGACCAAAATCCTTGAGAAGTAATAGGTATATCAGGAAAGTTGAGCATATACCAAAACTATAGAACATAAAAAATTAAGGGCTGATTTTTTAAAACATTCTATTCACCTCTCTTAAATATTCTTTTGGTACTTTAAAGAAACTACTAGTTGTGCGGTAAAAGAATGTTTTCTCCAATGTGTTAAGTTATGTTGAAAGACATGAAAGACATAATAGGACTGGTCAAATATATTGACACACACGTCCTCTTATCTTAAGCACTGTCTTAGTTTGGGTTTCTGCAAAACTTGACCTGACCCTGATGTAGAGACTTGTGTGCAAGTAATTGATTTCGGTAGTAATAGCAGGAAGCACTGGTTATAGAATAAGGAAGTGACTCTGTTAAGGAAAGGAAATTAAAGTGAACGTGTGCTTATGAGCAGTTTACCACTGTGGGCAACTGGAGCTCAAGCTTGTGGGCAACCCCTGGAGGAATGTGTAGAATCTGGCTCAGAGTTGTCCTATCCAAGGTGCAGAAAGCTGAGGGTTACTGGATAGTAGGCCACCTCCCCATCTGTCACTGGTTGAAGACTCTTCCTGGGGAGGGACATTAATTCCCTGCCATTCTTTCCTGCCCCACTGCACAGTTCAGGCCTGTGAAAGTCAGAAAAAGCTTTCAGGCTTAATGTTACAAGAGTTTACAGCAAAAATGAAAAGTGTGAGGGGTCAGTGAGTGCCGTGGATATATGAGCAAAGTATCCACAGCTTCTCTTAAACATGGACTAAGTTTTTGATATGCACATGGGAAGAGTAGAAAAATATCATCTTTACAGATAGCTATTTAGCATATATGATAAGACAGCGTGATAAAATTATCTGTGGAAGTGGATTAAAGTAGTGTGATAATTTAAATTCAAATGTTAAACAAACATAATGGTACCTCGGCAACGTCTTTTCTATTAGGAATGTGATTGAACTGGAGTCAAACAGGAAGCTGTTCGTTATTGTAAATAAGTATGGAAATGTAACACAGTCCTATGTGGGCAGGCAGGCCATGAAGGAATGGCATTCAAGGGGACCCAAAAGTTTAATTCAAACAATAGAAGTGGTTAGAATTGGGTTCATTCAAACAGCATCAAATATGATCTGTATGGTATTACTTGGGAATCAGGCAGGAATTTAGCACTATAGGAACTTTGTAAGCAAGAGAAAGGAAGAAAGAATTCAACTTCAGTTAAGGAAAGATATCAAATGGGCTGTGATTCAAGGATGGGCTGAAGCTCACAATAAGAGAGAATGTGTGGTGTACCATGCAATATCACAAGTAAAAATTAAAGACAGAAAAACTGAACAGAAGTCCCAATCTTTCAAGTAAGGCTAGAATTGACTATAGCATTTAAATCAAAGAGTAAAGATGGTCTGTTTATTCATAAATGTATTAAAAATGCCTAGAACTGTATCTGACATACAGACGGTGCTATATAGTTATTATTAGAATGGACAAAATGGGTACTCCAATTTGTTTGTTGGTCATTGTGTCCATGCAACATGCAACATGTTGCAGTCAGGCAAAGAACATTTTTGGAAAGGGAGGTGGTGTTAGAGAAAATCAGAAGAGGAATTCAGCTGGATCATTCAATCCTCAGTACTGGAAAGTGACTTACTTCAAATTTCCATTGGATTTAGTTGGATTTAATAATGTATTTTTATATTCAAACTGCCTATTTGAATTACACCCTGGATAAAATGGAAGTATTTAATAGGTTTAGATTTCAGAATCTTAGAAAAATGAGGCATATCATTATTTAACACTGCCTTCAAAGAACTCACCAAGTTTTTATGGATATAAAAATATGTTTGTATTTTCACACAATCAAATAACAATGCAAAAAATATGTACATCATGAGGTGGTGATGCAGAAATTAATATGAGGAGTTAGCAAGCAAGGACCACTTGGTCTAGAATAATTATGCCCTAGGAGTAAAGGTAAAAAAGAAGGATGTTGGGATAATTTCAAAACTTAAAAAAACTTAAATCTGTATGCTGAAATATAAGTGGACTTTGTGATTCAACAGAAAAGGAAACAAAAGAGGAATAGAGGAAGGAATTACATGGAGTTTTACTAGAGCTGAATTTAGAAAAGGTTTTGTGAGAGTTCAGTAGTTTAAAACAGAAAAAAAAAATGAATTGGTAATCTTTCTTCTGGAAATGTTCAAAGAGTGACTGATGAGTTTTCAGAGAGATTGTAAGGGAAAACTTTTAGCAATCGTAGATAGTAAAAACATATTTTCCAAGGTTATTTGTAATCTCATAACACATTCATGATTTCATGAATGTGTTATTAGATTTCAGATGAAGAGATGAGAGATGACTGGAGTGGCCACAGGCAGGAAAACTTTTGGTGTGAAAATCAAGAAAGTCAGAAATAAAGGACAAAAAAGAAGATTTCTTCATTTCCAGCTCCTTCACTTATCTCTCAAAATTACACGGCGTATTCTTAGCCCTTGAAAAAGTCCAATGTTTAACATGTCATACCCAATTAATTTGAAATGATATCCTTTTTTCGTGATAGATTGTAAACAACTTTAGAATACTGAGAATTCCACAGTGGTATGCTGCAGAGTTTTCATTTTACTCATGGTGTTTTTAATTGATATGATATTCAGTGGTTACCTGTATCACTTAGGGCAGAGGCTAAAGCTGCTCTAACAGACATTTGAAATACAGTGATTTAAATAACATAGATTTTTTTTATGTCTCTCTCATGCAATACCCTTAAAGTGAGGAAATGTTCCATGCTGTTGGGGATCTCAGTTTCATATCATCACTCAGGGATGCAGGTTTCATCAGTCTTGTCCATCTGCCATATTAAGAATGCTGACTTCTTCTCCACATGGTCCCAGTGGTGAATCCATTGGTCCATTTTCCACAAAGTGGAAAAAAGCTTGGAAGAAAACAAGATCAAAGTGTAAAGTCCCAGGCTCAGAAATGATACACTTTACTTCTGCTTAATTCTATTAGCAAAAACTTAATTACACTGAACTTCAAGGGAAGCTGGCAGCCATCTGCCCTGTTACAAATACGTTGCTAAGTAGAGATGGAAAACCAAAATTAGGTGAACCACAAGCAATCTGTGCCAAAAACCCAAAATAAAAGGCAGAACATGAGGTATCAACCTACTCAAATCATCAGGGTGTTTGAATTTTTTAAAGTTACATTTCCCTAAGAGTATTAGTCGTCTTTTGGTAAACAAAGGAATATGAAAATTACCCTAGTTGATTTAAGGATAATCTACCCCCATTTTCTTTCCTGGTTAAGTTTTTGGTGTCTTTATGCTTTTACTGAGAAAGTTTGTCTCTGATTGAGACGAAATAGAACTAACTGGCATTAGAAATATAAAAATTTTTTTGTTTAAAATGTCTTTGTAATATCTGTATTTTAAAGATTAATATCACTTTGTACATAAAAGAAAAATCTCCTAATCCTAATACACAAGGTCATTTTATTCTTCATACATTTTCTCTACTTTAGGGTTCTAAGAAAATCCAAATTCAAATTTAGCCTTCAATCTCAAGGCAAGCATAAGAGGATTCTTTATAGACTGTATAGAACTTGATGGCAGAAGCTTGAAGTATTTTAAAGTAATCCAGACTTTTCTTATTTCTGGTGACATAGTTTAATGGAATGATTTCTTTTTAGTAATATATTTTTACACCACAGTATTCCACTACTACTCAAAAATTCTTTTTAACTTAGTATTTACTGTATATTTTTCATTTCTCAATTATTTGTCTTTTGTTCATTTAATTGCTTGCTAAAACATTTTCTTTTTAAATTATGCAAAATATTTTTCTTAACTATTCTCACTTGCCCTGGAGGAAATGTATAAAATTTAGATTTTTATACACACAGAGATATACTTGAGACAGAATATACAGAAATGTAGATGTAGATACAGAAATCTATATAGATATATATAGAAATATGGACATGGATGTAGATATATACAATTCTACTCTGTTCGTAGATCTAATTTATTATGACATTGCCACTGATATTTACAGAACCTGGGTCATACTAGAAAATGCATTATACACTTTTTGAAATTATAAATCTAAATATTAAAGATTTTAGATAATAAACTTCAGTGATTATGTTTAAAATGTTCATTATTCTTTTCTTTCAGCTTGCATAGTTTGGAGCTGGTATCATGTTATCTATTTTGGGGAAAACAAACATTTATTAAAAGCCTAGTATGCCCCATGTGTTTTATATACCTCTTATTTAGGCTTACAAAACCCCCACATGGTAGATAGATAGTATTATTACTCCCTACTTTTTTAAAAGATGGGAAATTAAGTTTCAGAGAGATTTAGGTAACTTGATAATTCTACTGAGCTAACAACTGGTGGAGTATCTGGCTTTAAAGTTTGGGCCCTTCTATTCTATCACAATATGTGTATTGCCTTTGTAAATTACTGCTAAATTTTTATTTACATATTGAGCTGTTAGTTTCTTACACAATAGCGATGGCAATTATTTCAATACTGTCTCTCTATCATATGTGTGTAATTAATATTGTATCTATTTCATATATTCAAAACAGAATTTTACCAATAAACTATTATTTCATTGGATTTATATATTGTTGGTTACTACAATGAGGGTTACATTTCCATTGAAAATGAATATTATTCTTCAAAAATTCTGCCATTTAAAATGCAATTTCAATAAATGACTATTAATTATTTTACTGAGCACAGTGAGAGATAATGAAGGAGGTAACAATCATGGCAGAAATGCATTAATATTAAATATTTACCGCTTAACTCATTCTTATTGGACATAGCTGTAGATAAAATATGCCCTTACTGTTGACAAGTAGCTCCTGTGTTTTGCTTGTAGATTAGCTTGCAGCCCTGCTCTGTATTCTTTATCTTCATCACTGCACCAGTCCTTTAATTAGGCAGTGAAATCATCTGCATAGTGATTAGGAAATCACAGTTAAGAAGGTGTTACAAAGAGATGTTTCTGGAAGCTACTCAAAATAGCTCCACGCTTTGGAAATTCCTCCATGTACAGTATCAAGGAAACATGTTCATATTTTAAAAGCAAGTGACAACTGACCTTCAGTTAATCAGGTTTACTAAATTTTTAATCCTCAATCCTGAAATGTTGGGTGTAACTAGAAAAAGTCTTGAACCATGGTTGGCAAAGAATGGCAACTTTATTATCCAACCTGTGAAACGAGGTGGTGAAGCACTTTTGTGTTGGAATTTAAACTGATTTTAGAATCTTAAGAGTATATTTGATCTTATGCAAATAATTTTGTTACTATTGCATGCTAATAAAATTTGAAAATATACCTTAGAAAATTGAGAAACTGATCCACTTTCATAATTATCCCATTACCAACACTTTAAATTATGATACTTCATAAGAAGTACTGATTTCAGAATCAAAATTTATGATTTCAGAATTCAGAGATATAACTGACCAAGGTAAATATGACTTGATGCTATCTAATTAACACCTTTGATTTTTTTCATCATTTTATGCATCGGAGAGGGCTGTTTTTAAGTCCCCCTTTCTGTGATTTAGATGGGCTTCTAGTGATGGCAAAGATAATGAAAGGTAGATCATGTTGTGGGGATTAGCATATTAACATAATGTTTGTGAATAAAACATATCAATATATACCATGATGAAAATACTTTGGAAAAATTAAACATGTTGCAGTCAGTATCACCATATATTTTAAAGTGGCTAAAATAATACTGTTTGACAAGATTTTACATGAAAAAGGAGTACAAATGAGCATTTTTTCACCAACAGAATTATTTTGGTCTAATTCCAGTTTTTTTCAAATAATGACCAAAATATTTTTTGATGAACAATTTTATCTTGTAGTTAGTTACCTTCTGGAGATAGTTCTAGATCTTTAAGTCTGTTGATGGTAACTCCTGGGGGCAGTTCACAGTCCTTCTGTTTCTCAGTTTTTTTCTCTGGTTCAGTTTTGGAGAACGTATTGTCTTCTACCAGGCAGTAAAGGGTAATTTTTAAGTGTAAAGACTGTGGATCCAAACTTCCTGGATAGAAATATCAGCCTCTACCTCTTGGACAAACTCTGTAACATCTCTTTGCCCCAGGTTTCTCATCTGAAGGATAAAAATAATAATCTGTGCCTCATTGGGGTGTGTTGATGAAATGCATTAATATAGATTAAGTTCTTGGAACAGTGCCTGGCAAATGGTAGGCACTTAGAGTATTGTTTCTAGGCGAATAGAGCTAACTATTGGGTTCCTTTAGTTTGCTTTCCTGATGTATTTTTCATAGTGTTGGGTCTTCTCCCCACAATCTAACAAAAAATATACAAAGGAAAGGACACCACCTAGGAGGGATAGTTAAATCTTAGAGGTCAAAATTCAGTTTCAGCATCTATGACATGGATGTATTTGCAGTATTCTACTCTAGACTCTCTCTCAATTCAGAGACTCTCTTGTTCACCTTTTCCAGAGAATAAACCACCAGTTTTTACATGGGTAGAATGGGAGAGGGGCTTTTGTTGGTGTCCTGAACAGAC
The DNA here is from genome assembly GCF_965194805.1 of Balaenoptera borealis. Taxonomy (NCBI): domain Eukaryota; kingdom Metazoa; phylum Chordata; class Mammalia; order Artiodactyla; family Balaenopteridae; genus Balaenoptera; species Balaenoptera borealis. The sequence continues at coordinate 38,618,691 of NC_138862.1, forward strand.
GTTAAACCCTTTCACTCCCACTTGCATTTGTAATGGTGAGGATTCCTCCAAAGCCCAAGCTTTGGGGACATTTTGCTCTGTAAATCAATTTGGTTCTCAACTGTACCAGTTACCAGTTTAGGATTCTGTTTCTTCCAAGGATCTGATAAGCAATATACCATTTGTTCCTCTGTTCTCCAGCTTACAAATATTCCTCCCCTTCTTCCCTCTCTTCTCTCTTCTATTTCCCTTAATTTGAGTATTTATGCCTTTTTAGAACATTATTTACCTTTCTCATAGGGCTTGAGGAGGAAGTAAAAAGGAAATGTGTCCAATCAAGCATTCTGACCCCAAAGCCTGGAGAATAATTTTCAAAACAGTATTTAAAAATAATTGAGGATATTTAATGAGAGATTTAAAGTTGTTTCATAAAAAACTCTGCTGATATTCTGCCAAATTTTCCATCTCCTTAGAGGGTGAATATTGCTCAAAAATATAGACACAGACTACTGTATCTTTTTCAGGCAACCACTTATCCTAACCAGGGGCTTACATGAGGCCCTGATGATTGAGGTATTTGAGAGCCACTGCCTCACACATGCCCTTATCTTTCCTTTGCATTAGGCTTTGAACCATCTTGCTTATAGACTGTAGGAGCAGTCGAAGAGTTTAAGATATGGAGAAATATATTTTATTTTCTTTGCTCCTTTTAGGCCACATAAGCAAGGCTGACATTCCTTGGAGTTAGAATTCCTATATAATTTCAATTAAATGTGGAGGAAGCAATTTCTATTTCAAAATTTAACCTCGTTTTACAATTCATTGTGTCAGGGTTGTTCCCACAATATAAAATAAGGAGAGAGAGGAGATGGTATTAGTTTTCATACTTTTTGTGCATACCCATTCAAATTTCACTGATAATTTTTGTTAAAGTCAAGTTTAATAATAAGCTTTAACTTTATTGTATGAAAAGTTTTGTTTTTTTTTTTTTCTTTTTCAATCCAGGGAGGAAAGAGGAAATAAAAGTATGAGGCATCACTTATTTCTATCTCTGCCCTCCGTACTCTTTTATTTGCCAAGTAAGAGTCATTGAAATTATGTTGTATGGAGCCTGCTTCTGAGTTTCCATTTCCTTTAAAGAACTGGAAACCGAAAAGTGGCGGAGGACCAACGACTAGGTATAATAGATTAACGGTTTACGGAGGCCAAGAACGAAAGACCATTATCAAGCAGTCACAGAACCTGAGTTCAGATCCAGCAATGCCTCGAAACTGTGTCTCTCAGGCGTTTTATCTAACCTCTCTCTAGCTACGGTTCTCTTATTTATACAATATTATTAAATATAATCCCTTCCTTTCATTCCTTAAGTATTGTTGCAAAGATCAAGTGAGTTTTTACTAATGAAAGTAAGATTTCTTAAGTGATGACACGTAATATTCGAAGTTATTATTATATCTTCTTTACCCATGTTAGAATTCTCCAGTAAAACATAAGCAACAGGACGTATATATAGAGAGAGAGAGGGGGTGGGTTGGGGGCAAGGTATTGATGAGGATTAGGGTTTGCTTGACAAGTAACTTGAGACAGAATCCTTACCGGGTGAGTCTGGGATTGGCGGCAGCTGGGGCACCAGGTGTTTCTCATCGCGGGATTCCCCGCCGCCCCGTAGAACTCCCGAGATCTCGCGAGATCGCGCCGTAGAAGGACGAGGGAAGGTGGAAACAGGAGAAAAGTAGAGAGAGAAGACGGGAGGTGAGGAGAGGAGAGAGATTTATTAAAAAAAAAAAAAACAGAAAAAAAAAGGCAGTGGGATTGCGGAGTCTTGGTAAATCCATAATTCAGCTTGGCCGGCTGTGGGGGCTGGAGACCCAGGGAAGAGCTGCGTTTCGAGTCCAAAAGCTGTCTGCTGGCAGAGGAGGTCAGTCTTTGTTCTTTTAAGGCTTCAGTTGTTTTTTATGAGGGCCATCCACATTATTGAGAATAATCTGTTTTACTCAAAGTCCGCCAATTTAAATGTTAATCTCATTCAGAAAACACCTTACAGAATCATCCAGAATAATGTTTGACCAAATATCTGGGCACTGGGCCCTGTGGCCCAGCCAAGTTGACCTGTATGGTTAACCATCACGTTACTTCTTTGGATGATTAAAATACTCCTATGAATATTTCAAGTATTTACTTCGTATTTCAAGTTTGAAACATGCACCTTCAAAGTAGAAATATCAGGATTTATATTATAATTTATATAATAGTGACAGACTAGCACATTTTAAAATGTGAGTTTGTGTGGGTGTGTGTGAGGTGATATCCACTTAGAGGGCTGTTTTGAAGAGTTAATGAGTGGGTCTGTGGAAAGCTTTTGACTCAGTCCTGGCAAATTGTAGGACTCTATATATGTTATAAATTATTACTATCATAAAAACGATTTAGTCGGCATGTGCCACAACAGTAAATGTTATCCTGCTTCCTGGCCACGTGTTGATAATCTTCTTAAACTGCAGACTCACCATCCTTGGAGCTCAAGGAAAGATTTCACAGGTGTCGTGCCAGACGACCTGATAGTAACACATGACTGGCACACACCTACTAAACTCTCCAATCTACCTTAATATTGAGAAAATAAATCTTCTTGGGAAGAATAACAAAGAAAAGACCAGGGAGGTTCTGGTTAAAGGCATAGGGAATTTTTCCTCTCCTGCAAGTTTGTTTTTCAGCTGTTCATTTGGCAGTATAAGGGTTAGACAGATGTTCAGATTATTTTTAGATGATTTTAATATTGACAGAGTAAGTAGAGAACACATAGAAAGTAGAGAACTCAGGCATTCAGACCTTTCCAGTTGAGGTTTGTCTCAGTTATCTAATTGCAATAGGAAGAAACAGATGTGTGCCTGGGCATTGCTCTGCTTTTGGCTAGTGTGGACCTGGCCTGTAATCTATTCAGCTCCGTGACTTTATCAATTGGTGTATTGTGTTATGCTAAATTTTATATTGAGCAATCAATTCCCGCAATAATCCTGAATTATAAATAATCATTGTAATGGGAAGAAATTCAAAAAAGACTCACCTTTTCTCTTCTGCTTCTTTGTATTGAGGGCACACATAAAAGCTACATTTATCTGATTTGGTTATAGAATGTAATCATTCTATATGTAGATGTAATGTAGAATGTAATCATTCCTTATGTGTCTAGAATAGGTGTAAGTTTTTGCTAAACTACCATGGATTTTATGTAATAATGCATTGAATTCTAAGGACTGTGTCAATCTATAAAGACAGACCTACCTAATTATTTATGAATATTTTGGAAACAAAATAATGTGCTTATTTAATCATTTAAAGTGCTCAGATTAAAAAAAATTATCTTCTAAAATTAATGGAAATTTACATCTATGAAAGAAATTTTAAGAACCACACACTGTTTTTAGTTGTTTTAATTTTCTAAATATATTATTATTATTATTTCATGACTTTAATTAAAATCAATTGAAATAATTATTATTTTGCAGAGCTAGAAATATTTAAAATATTCAGATTGGAATGTCTGCTCTATTAATTGCACACGAGGTACTTACAAAGAAAAAAAATAACAGAAAATTGAGTTCCTGCCTATCATCTAAATAAGACAAAATAATGAATCACTGAAGGAAAATTGTCTGCAGGTTGTCTGTATTTCAATCTAATTATACACTACCTCAAATGATTCACCAATCTATTGAGATATCTGTTTTTTTTTAAAAAAAGATATTTGCCTTAACAGACCTGACATACTGAAAAATAAATTGCATCTATTGGGTAAAGTTGTATCAGTATGTTGACATACAAAGTTTTGAGAACTGTTATAAAGAGAGAGCTTCTTCATAAATTTTTATAAAATGGGGAAGAGACAAGTAGCACAATTTTATTCTAGCCTTACAGTTACATGTAAACATTTTCCAGTATTAAGCTATCTGTGTATGCTAAAGTATTTACTCCAGTTTTTAATAGTATGCACATTGAAGAAAATATTTCTCCACTTAAAAAGTAATACTGTTTAAAAGGAATATAGGAGGGTTGCAAGAGAGAGTGTAGAAATGTCAAATTGAAGAGGATAGATGAATAAACTGAGCTTCTGTTTTGTTTCTTGTTCACTCTTTCCTTTAAGACTTTTTCATGTCACATACACATTATCTATTGCAGACCAAGGTCAAGGACTTGCCAGTGCACCCTACAAAGATAGCAGAGAAAACGCAGATTTTGCAAACTGCTCAACCTGTTAAAATCTGTTCCTTCATTTTTTTTTTTTTTTTTTAGGGTTTAAGATTCTTTTTTTTTTTTTTTTTTCACACACACACACTGTATTTTATTTTTACAATAGATAAATAGACTGACACCAAGCATTGTACATGGATGACCACAACAAAAGCAACAATGATTGCAATTACCAAACATGAAACACACTCATACTATGTCATAATATTGACATTCAGTCCAGTAATCCTTCACTGTAACAGCTCCTTTACTTTGCAGTGAAAATTGATTTGTATATTCTTTGCCTCTGAGTCCTTGTGGGATTTTTTTTTTTTTTAAATTCAGACAGAAAGTCACACAAATTATACTCATCCTCATCAGTTCACTCAGTCCCATGTAATTAATTTTTTTTTTCATCTTGATCTTTTTTTAGCACTTTTATGAGTTCATCAGTTTTTCATTAGAGTTCTGAAAATGCTTATTCATTCAGTTCAACAGTACAGTCAGTTACCAGAAACCTGTACTTGTTAGAGTCTTTTCCATGAATTTCTTGAAGATGAAACCCTTTTATAGGAACATATTTGCAAAATCATCAGAGTACACCCAGAACTGTCTGTAAATGACAAAAGACTTAAAAATGACCACGGTTAAAGATTTGATGAAAGTTCATAATAATGCAGTTGACAAGAAAATTAGTTATTTCTGAGATATACGTTTTAAAGTAATAACTAGGATTATTACTTATAACATTATACCAGAACATATAAGATTTTTAGAAATTTCATGCAATGTCTGAAACATTTATATTAACATATTTCCATACATATTTCCATACAAATACAAATATAAGATTTTTAGAAATTTCATGTAATGTCTGAAACATTTATATTAACATATTTATATTAACATATTTCCATACAAATAACCCAATGAAAGTTTAGTATTAGTTGTTTTGTTTGTTTTTTTATACTGCAGGTTCTTATTAGGCATCAATTTTATACACATCAGTGTATACATGTCAATCCCAATCGCCCAATTCAGCACACCACCATCCCCACCTCACTGCAGTTTTCCCCCCTTGGTGTCCATATGTCCATTCTCTACATCTGTGTCTCAACTTCTGCCCTGCAAACTGGCTCATCTGTACCATTTTTCTAGGTTCCACATACATGCATTAATATACGATATTTGTTTTTCTCTTTCTGACTTACTTCACTCTGTATGACAGTCTCTAGATCCATCCACGTCTCAACAAATGACTCAATTTCGTTCCTTTTTATGGCTGAGTAATATTCCATTGTATATATGTACCACATCTTCTTTATCCATTCGTCTGTTGATGGGCATTTAGGTTGCTTCCATGACCTGGCTATTGTAAATAGTGCTGCAATGAACATTCGGTTGCATGTGTCTTTTTGAATTACGGTTTTCTCTGGGTATATGCCCAGTAGTGGGATTGCCTGGTCATATGGTAATTCTATTTTTAGTTTTTTAAGGAACCTCCATATTGTTCTCCATAGTGGCTGTATCAATTTACATTGCCACCAACAGTGCAAGAGGGTTCCCTTTTCTCCACACCCTCTCCAGCATTTGTTGTTTGTAGATTTTCTGATGATGCCCATTCTAACAGGAGTGAGGTGATACCTCATTGTAGTTTTGATTTGCATTTCTCTAATAATTAGTGATGTTGAGCATCTTTTCATGTGCTTCGTGGCCGTCTGTATGTCTTCTTTGTAGAAATGTCTATTTAGGTCTTCTGCCCATTTTTGGATTGGGGTGTTTGTTTCTTTGATATTGAGCTGAATGAGCTGTTTATATATTTTGGAGATTAATCCTTTGTCCGTTGATTCATTTGCAAATATTTTCTCCCATTCTGAGGGTTGTCTTTTTGTCTTGTTTATGGTTTCCTTTGCTGTGCAAAAGCTTTGAAGTTTCATTAGGTCCCACTTGTTTATTTTTGTTTTTATTTCCATTACTCTAGGAGGTGGATCAAAAAAGATCTTGCTATGATTTATGTCAAAGAGTGTTCTTCCTATGTTTTCCTCTAAGAGTTTTATAGTGTCCAGTCTTATATTTAGGTCTCTAATCCATTTTGAGTTTATTTTTGTGTATGGTGTTAGGGAGTATTCTAATTTCATTCTTTTACATGTAGCTGTCCAGTTTTCCCAGCACCACTTATTGAAGAGACTGTCTTTTCTCCATTGTATATCTTTGCCTCCTTTGTCATAGATTAGTTGACCATAGGTGCGTGGGTTAATCTCTGGGCTTTCTATCTTGTTCCATTGATCTATGTTTCTGTTTTTGTGCCAGTACCATATTGTCTTGATTACTTTAGCTTTGTAGTATAGTCTGAAGTCTGGGAGTCTGATTCCTCCAACTCCATTTTTTTGCCTCAAGACTGCTTTGGCTATTCGGGGTCTTTTGTGTCTCCATACAAATTTTAAGATGATTTGTTCTAGCTCCGTAAAAAATGCCATTGGTAATTTGATAGGGATTGCATTGAATCTGTAGATTGCTTTGGGTAGTATACTCATTTTCACAATGTTGATTCTTCCAATCCAAGAACATGGTATATCTCTCCATCTGTTGGTATCATCTTTAATTTCTTTCATCAGTGTCTTATAGTTTTCTGCATACAGGTTTTTTGTCTCCCTAGGTAGGTTTATTCCTAGGTATTTTATTCTTTTTGTTGCAATGGTAAATGGGAGTGTTTCCATAATTTCTCTTTCAGATTTTTCATCATTAGTGTATAGGAATGCAAGAGATTTCTGTGCATTAATTTTGTATCCTGCAACTTTACCATATTCATTAATTAGCTCTAGCAGTTTTCTGGTGGCAGTTTTAGGATTCTCTATGTATAGTATCATGTCATCCGCAAACAGTGACAGTTTTACTTCTTCCTTTCCAATTTGTATTCCTTTTATTTCTTTTTCTTCTCTGATTGCCGTGGCTAGGACTTCCAGAACTATGTTGAATAATAGTGGTGAGAGTGGACATCCTTGTCTCGTTCCTGATCTTAGAGGAAATGCTTTCAGTTTTTCACCATTGAGAATGATGTTTGCTGTGGGTTTGTCATATATGGCCTTTATTATGTTGAGGTAGGTTCCCTCTATGCCCACTTTCTGGAGAGTTTTTATCAGAAATGGGTGTTGAATTTTGTCAAAAGCTTTTTCTGCATCTGCTGAGATGATCATATGGTTTTTATTCTTCAATTTGTTAATATGGTGTATCACATTGATTGATTTGCGTATATTGAAGAATCCTTGCATCCCTGGGATAAATCCCACTTGATCGTGGTGTATGATCCTTTTAATGTGTTGTTGGATTCTGTTTGCTAGTATTTTGTTGCGGATTTTTGCATCTATATTCATCAGTGATATTGGTCTGTAATTTTCTTTTTTTGTAGTGTCTTTGTCTGGTTTTGGTATCAGGGTGATGGTGGCCTCATAGAATGAGTTTGGGAGTGTTCCTTCCTCTGCAATTTTTTGGAAGAGTTTGAGAAGGATGGGTGTTAGCTCTTCTCCAAATGTTTGATAGAATTCACCTGTGAAGCCATCTGGTCCTGGACTTTTGTTTGTTGGAAGATTTTTAATCACAGTTTCAATTTCATTACTTGTGATTGGTCTGTTCATATTTTCTATTTCTTCCTGATTCAGTCTTGGACGGTTATACCTTTCTAAGAATTTGTCCATTTCTTCCAGGTTGTCCATTTTATTGGCATAAAGTTGCTTGTAGTAGTCTCTTAGGATGCTTTGTATTTCTGCGGTGTCTGTTGTAACTTCTCCTTTTTCATTTCTGATTTTATTGATTTGAGTCCTCTCCCTCTTTTTCTTGATGAGTCTGGCTAATGGCTTATCAATTTTGTTTATCTTCTCAAAGAATCAACTTTTAGTTTTATTGATCTTTGCTATTGTTTTCTTTGTTTCTATTTCATTTATTTCTGCTCTGATCTTTATGATTTCTTTCCTTCTGCTAACTTTGGGTTTTGTTTGTTCTTCTTTCTCTAGTTTCTTTAGGTGTAAGGTTAGATTGTTTACTTGAGATTTTTCTTGTTTCTTTAGGTAGGCTTGTATAGCTATAAACTTCCCTCTTAGAACCGCTTTTGCTGCATCCCATAGGTTTTGGGTCATTGTGTTTTCATTGTCATTTATCTCTAGGTATTTTTTTATTTCCTCTTTGATTTCTTCAGTGATCTCTTGGTTATTTAGTAACGTATTGTTTAGCCTCCATGTGTTTGTCTTTTTTACGTTTTTTTCCCTGTAATTCATTTCTAATCTCATAGCGTCGTGGTCAGAAAAGATGCTTGATATGATTTCAATTTTCTTAAATTTACTGAGGCTTGATTTGTGACCCAAGATGTGATCTATCCTGGAGAATGTTCCATGCGCACTTGAGAAGAACGTGTAATCTGCTGTTTTTGGATGGAATGTCCTATATATATCAATTAAATCTATCTGGTCTATTGTGTCATTTAAAGCTTCTGTTTCCTTATTTATTTTCATTTTGGATGATCTGTCCATTGGTGTAAGTGGAGTGTTAAAGTCCCCCACTATTATTGTGTTACTGTCGATTTCCTCTTTTATAGCTGTTAGCAGTTGCCTTATGTATTGAGGTGCTCCTATGTTGGGTGCATATATATTTATAATTGTTATATCGTCTTCATGGATTGATCCCTGGATCATTATGTAGTGTCCTTCCTTGTCTCTTTTAACATTCTTTATTTTAAAGTCTATTTTATCTGATATGAGTATAGCTACTCCAGCTTTCTTTTGATTTCCATTTGCATGGAATATCTTTTTCCATCCCCTCACTTTCAGTCTGTATGTGTTCCTAGGTCTAAAGTGGGTCTCTTGTAGACAGCATATATATGGGTCTTGTTTTTGTATCCATTCAGCCAGTCTATGTCTTTTGGTTGGGGCATTTAATCCATTCACGTTTAAGGTAATTATCGATATGTATGTTCCTATGACCATTTTCTTAATTGTTTTGGGTTTGTTTTTGTAGGTCCTTTTCTTCTCTTGTGTTTCCCACTTAGAGAAGTTCCTTTAGCATTTGTTGTAGAGCTGGTTTGGTGGTGCTGAATTCTCTTAGCTTTTGCTTGTCTGTAAAGCTTTTGATTTCTCCATCAAATCTAAATGAGATCCTTGCCGGGTAGAGTAATCTTGGTTGTAGGTTCTTCCCTTTCATCACTTTAAGTATATCATGCCACTCCCTTCTGGCTTGCAGAGTTTCTGCTGAGAAATCAGCTGTTAACCTTATGGGAGTTCCCTTTTATGTTATTTGTCGTTTTTCCCTTGCTGCTTTCAATAATTTTTCTTTGTCTTTAATTTTTGCCACTTTGATTACTATGTGTCTCAGCGTGTTTCTCCTTGGGTTTATTCTGTATGGGACTCTCTGCGCTTCCTGGACTTGGGTGGCTATTTCCTTTCCCATGTTAGGGAAGTTTTCGACTATAATCTCTTCAAATATTTTCTCTGCTCCTTTCTCTCTCTCTTCTCCTTCTGGGACCCCTATAATGCGAATGTTGTTGCGTTTAATGTTGTCCCAGAGGTCTCTTAGGCTGTCTTCATTTCTTTTCATTCTTTTTTCTTTAGTCTGTTCCGCAGCAGTGAATTCCACCATTCTGTCTTCCAGGTCACTTATCCGTTCTGCCTCAGTTATTCTGCTATTGATTCCTTCTAGTGTAGTTTTCATTTCAGTTATTGTATTGGTCATCTCTGTTTGTTTGTTCTTTAATTCTTCTAGGTCTTTGTTAATCATTTCTTGCATCTTCTCAATCTTTGCCTCCATTCTTATTCCGAGGTCCTGGATCATCTTCACTATCATTATTCTGAATTCTTTTTCTGGATGGTTGCCTATCTCCACTTCATTTAGTTGTTTTTCTGGGGTTTTTTCTTGTTCCTTCATCTGGTACATAGCCCTCTGCCTTTTCATCTTCTCTATCTTTCTGTAACTGTGGTTTTTGGTCCACAGGCTGCAGGATTGTAGTTTTTCTTGCTCCTCTGTTCCTTCATTTTTAATAATCAATGCCATACACAGAGTAGACTATTATTCTTAGTGCTTGGCTTGCAAAATAATTTAGAGCCACAGAAGGAGCAGAATCTACTTTGAAACTCTGTATCCTTAAAATATACACTGTGCTAGTTTTGTATGTCTGTCTACCTACCTACCTACCTACCTACCTACCTATATCTGTGAGCATGCCTAAAACCTTAAGAGTTTGGATATACTTCTGTAATAGCAAAGATTTTAGACACACGCCCTCACCCATCCATTGGAGGGGGCAGTTACAATGTTTCTGACACATAATTATTTCCTCTCTATTTAGGAATTTATTTCCTCTCTATTTTGGAATTTAACATGACCATATAGAAAACCTCTTTAATGACATTCTATTTTCAGCTCACATGGTTTGCAGCATGTTACATTGGATAGCAGATTAGTAGCTTGATTAGTTAAGACTTTTGCCTGAAGGCATAACCATTAGTATATGTTTTTCAAACTTTAAGAGGCAAGAATACCACACTGTCAAAAAATCATGTTTCTTTTCTCTTAATGGCTAAAAAACATTAAAAGTTCACTTTTCTTCAGTTAACTGCACTCATCCTTTTTTTGCATACCAGTATTTGTTATTTATAGAAAATTCTCTATTAATAGCCCTTTACTGCAACACCTGGCTTGTCAACATCCTTATATATCCAAGGAAGGGACAGATTTAAGCAAGAGACGATTAATATAAGAAAAAAATGTGTTAAAATTCTTAGAACTAAATACTATGAACTGTAACTAAAGGTAGTTTAGAATATATATAGCACCTCTTATAGATTGTGGAAGAGTAGGTTAGACCCTCTTCCCATGTATGTATTATTATCTTTTTCTGTGTTCTCATGGAGCTTATATTTAAAGGAGACAAGACAAAACAAAACGAAGGAACAAGATGATGTTGTATAGTGTTAAGTGTTATGATAAAACAATAGAATGAGAAAGAATGGTTTAGGTCAACTTTTTCTGAAACATGTATCCTTCTCTAACAATTCTTTGAATGATCTTTTCTGGGTTATCTAGATATTGTACTGGAATTTCCTATTACCTTCTACAAGGATGATGAAAGAACCCTGGACTATGTATACAATGAACAGGTCGGATAATCTGACCCCTGAGTAATTTAACAGCAGCTCCTTCTGGCTATATCCCCATAAATCACTCCAGTGGATGTTAATATTAAAATCCTTAGCTATTTTAAGGTTTTATTTATTTTAAAAACATAGTTATGAAACTATTAACAAGTCATCATAATTCAAAATAAGAGCTATTTTGAAATATTAAATTATTAAAACCCAATATGGGTTTTCTAATAAGGCTTAAATGTCTTCTTTAACTATATGACAATTTGAAATGAAAGCTCTAGATAGTATGATTAGTTTAGAATCATTTCCTGGCCATGGAGACCTTTTATATATTAGTTATTTATAAAACTCTTTTCATGCATTTGATAAGTCTTTTCCACATCATAATATATAGCAGTCTAAAGGCAAAATCACTAATATAAAGTTCTCTGTTTGGAACTCTATTGACTAAATGTGGGATATTTGTAATGATGTTGAAAATTGTGATTTTTCAACAATAGCAACAACAGTGATGTGTTAAGCAACATGAAACACTTTTGGCTTACCTTAAATAAAAAAATTGAGCCCTTGTTATTAATGATTTTATTTTTAACTGAGTCATTATCTATATTTATAATGTCTCTGAAAATATGAATGTGGTAATATAGTGATTGAAGAAGATGCTTTTAAGTGATAAAGAAGTTTTGTTGGATTAAGTGGCAGTGGGGTTTGGTACTTCATTTCATCTTCACGATTGGTTGGAAGAATTGACCAGAAATTTAAAAAAGGGAACTTATCCATTTCCTAGGGTAGGAAGCAACCTAGGGACTTTAATTATCACAGAAACAAGTTTAATAAGGTATGAGCCCTATAATGTTTTATTGAAATGAAACTCTTTCATTTTCCTAATGTCTTGAGATTACATTGAAATCTGATGAATTGTAAAGCTAGAGAAGCAGGGTAGAGGGGAAGCAGGAGATGGAGTAAGGAGGAGCCACTCACTGGACATGGCCAAAGGGAAATCGGCAGTAGGAAATAGTGTATTGTTGTTGTTTAAGCTATTAAACACTTCCAATGTGCCCAGCCTTATGCCATGTTTTTTATAAGCATTTATTACTCCCTGGATCGCATATGTAAAGTATGAAGTATTTAAGCCATTGCACAGTGAAAAAAGATAGCTATTGGTTGGGGCACCTCCCATCTAAAGACAAGCATCAAAAGTTTCACAAAAGTGGAGTGATGCAGGGGAACAAAGCTGCTCTGATATGCCAGCCTGTATTAACTGCTCCATATAATTGTATTACATAATTCTTGACAACACTCTTTCAAAGGTGATATTCACTTTTTCTGATTTTACAGATGAGAGAAATAATAGACTCAAAAAAAAAACTTCCCTAAGATCACATAGCAAGATAGTACTAGAGCAGGGATTCAGATCTAGATTTGTCAGCTCTACAAGCCTCTGTAGTTTCATGATACCTCAGTGTATCCCCATCACTGCTTTTGCCTTGGATTGATTTCAGATGTCATTTATCCAAACTGTTGAGTTTCTAACTTATTCACTCTAAGGCACAGATTTGTCAGCTCTCTATACAGTAGATCTGTCCTAATTACCTAGTTAAGTGGCACTGTATTAGGCAGTAACTTACTAAAGTGTACTTTTACTGTCAACCTTGACTCCTAAACTTTGAGAAAAAGTGATTTATTTTATTTTACTTCAAATTCCCAAACTTCTGATTGAAGTCCAGCTAAATTTAGAATGTAAACAAAGATTAAGTTGTCTAGTTATTTGATTTGGAGTCTTGCTATTTTTGGTTTATTATGTAACCTTTCGGTTTCTAGGGGACATAATTTTAGGGAACATTTATATATATTTTATGCTAATTTTAAAACCCTACATAGGGAGTAGAGCATTCAGAGATATTCCTAATGTGAGTTCATGGCTTTAAGCTAAAAGTAATTTTACCACTTTGATAGTAGAGGTGACCAAACTGCAAAGATTAATATAAGCAGATATTGTCATTTGGGTCATTGTCTATACCACTGGGTATTTCCAACTTTCATTCTATCAAAAAGAAAATTTAATCAAATTATTTTTACCCACTCATCCAATAAGTAAGTATTATAGAGGGTTTGTTCTTTGTATTTCTGGATATAACAGTCTTCTTTGAGTAGACTGAGCTGTAAACTCCTATCCATATAATATAATGTATACTACTTCCTGTGCAGAATCTCATGACCAAGGCATTTTGTCTTTTGAGAGAAAGATAATGACATAGGCAATTTTCTATAGGCTATTCATTGCATATGCTTAGATATATGATGAGCAAGATATAGAATAGCAGCTTTTTAGGACAAATGAATACAACATTTTATTTAAAAGCAAAATTATCTCATATCTCTTGTATTGTTTTATTTTTTTTTCTCAAAATATTTACATCAATAATGCTCTCCTTTAGTTTTGGTAAGAGTACATTTTTGTCTCATAAAACACAAGCTTTGTATGTTTTCTCACTCAGCACAATTGGAGTCTGAACTTGATTCATCTTTCATCTTAAGATCTAAGGCCTATATTATCATACAAGAGGAGATAGCAAAATAGAAATAAATGTAGCTATGTTTTTAATTCTCAGTATATATTTAATTGCAAATTTTAAATCTAATGATATAAATCTTTTAAATGGCTATTATACAAATATATCGCATATATGTATATTGTATATGATGGGTATATCATATTTTTACATTTTGTGTTGACATGGAATCAATCCACAGTGTTTAGTATTTATGTGTGTGATGAAAATAACTCAAAGTACATATTTAAATGGTTATTTTATCACCAGTGATCTAGAAAAGTGCTCCCATATTAACAGATAAGTAATTCCACTTTAATTCATATTACTTAAGCCTCTTCTGTGAATTCTATAAGAGTGAATAGACTCTTATTAAAGTGAACAACTTTTTTAGTTGGATATAATCTACTAACAGCATGACTACTAAGATGGTGAATAAAAATGCTGGAAGGATTTCATTAACAAGTCAGAAAGGGCATTTTTGTTTGTTACCAACTTGGTAAAGCTTTTGTGATTCCCACTTATAAACATGGGAGATAGGGGGCAAGAAGGTTTTGCGCTGTAATAATGAAGAGGATTACCACTGAGATATTAGGGGGAAAAAGATTTAATATCCCCTAGCACAATGTCAATTTCTATCAAGCATATAAAAATTCTTGTGCTAGAAAAGCTAAGAGCTGGTTCTTTGAGAAGATAAACAAAATTGTTAAACCATTAGCCAGACTCATCAAGAAAAAAAAGGGAAAAGACTCAAATCAACAGAATTAGAAATGAAAAAGGAGAAGTAAGAACTGAAACTGCAGAAATACAAAGGATCATGAGAGATTACTACAAGCAACTATATGCCAATAAAATGAACAACCTGGAAGAAATAGACAAATTCTTAGAAAAGCACAACCTTCCAAGACTGAACCAGGAAGAAATAGAAAATATAAACAGACCAATCACAGGCACTGAAATTGAAACTGGGATTAAAAATCTTCCAACAAACAAAAGCCCAGGACCAGGTGGCTTCATAGGCGAATTCTATCAAACATTTAGAGAAGAATTAACAGCTATCCTTCTCAAACTCTTCCAAAATATAGCAGAGGGAGGAGCACTGCCAAACTCATTCTACAAGGCCACCATCACCCTGATACCAAAACCAGACAAAGATGTCACAAAAAAAGAAAACTACAGGCCAATATCTCTGATGAATATAGATGCAAAAATCCTCAACAAAATACTAGGAAACAATCCAGCAGCACATTAAAAGGATCATGCACCATGATCAAGTGGGGTTTATCCCAGGAATGCAAGGATTCTTCAATATAAGCAAATCAATCAATGTGATACACCATATTAACAAATTGAAGGAGAAAAACCATATGGTCATCTCAATAGATGCAGAAAAAGCTTTTGGCAAAATTCAACACCTATTTATGATAAAAACCCTCCAAAAAGTAGGCATAGAGGGAACTTACCTTAACATCTTAAAGGCCACATATGACAAACCCACAGCCAACATCGTTCTCAATAATGAAAAACTGAAACCATTTCCACTAAGATCAGGAACAAGACAAGGTTGCCCACTCTCACCACTGTTATTCAACATAGGTTTGGAAGTTTTAGTCACAGCAATCAGAGAAGAAAAAGAAATAAAGGGAATCCAAATCGGAAGAGAAGAAGTAAAGCTGTGGCTGTTTGCAGATGACATGATGCTATACATAGAGAATCCTAAAGATGCTACCAGAAAACTACTAGAGCTAATCAATGAATTCGGTGAAGTAGCAGCATACAAAGTTAAGGCACATAAATCTCTTGCATTCCTATACACTAATGATGAAAAATTTGAAAGAGAAATTAAGGAAACACTCCCATTTACCACTGCAACAAAAAGAGTAAAATACTTAGGAATAAACCTACCTAAGGAGACAAAAGACCTGTATGCAGAAAACTATAAGACACTGATGAAAGAAATTAAAGATGATGCAAACAGATGGAGAGATATACCATGTTCTTGGATTGGAAGAATCAACATTGTGAAAATGACTATACTACTCAAAGCAATCTACAGATTCAATGCAATCCCTATCAAACTACCAATGGCATTTTTCACAGAACTGGAACAAAAAGTTTCACAATTTATATGGAAACACAAAAGACCCCGAGTAGACAAAGCAATCTTGAAAAAGAAAAACGGGGCTGGAGGAATCAGGCTCCCGGACTTCAGGCTATACTACATAGCTACAGTAACCAAGAAATTATGGTACTGGCACAAAAACAGAAATATAGATCAATGGAACAGGATAGAAAGCCCAGAGAAAAACCCACGCACATAAGCTCACCTTATCTTTTTGATAAAGGAGGCAAGAATATACAATGGAGAAAAGACTCTTCAATAAGTGGTGCTGGGAAAACTGGACAGCTACATGTAAAAGAATGAAATTAGAACACTCCCTAATGCCATACCCAAAAGTAAACTCAAACTGGATTAAAGACCTAAAGGTAAGGCCAGACACTATAAAACTCTTAGAGGAAAACATAGGCAGAACACTCTATGGCATAAATCACAGCAAGATCCTTATTTGACCCACCTCCTAGAGAAATGGAAATAAAAACAAAAATAAACAAATGGGACCTAATGAAACTTAAAAGCTTCTGCACAGCAAAGGAAACCATAAACAAGACGAAAAGACAACCCTTAGAATGGGAGAAAATATTTGCAAATGAAGCAACTGACCAAGGATTAATCTCCAAAATATACAAGCAGCTCATGCAGCTCAATAGCAAAAAAACAACCCAATCCAAAAATGGGCCTAAATAGACATTTCTCCAAAGAAGATATACAGATTCCCAAGAAACACATGGAAGGATGCTCAACATCACTAATCATTAGAGAAATGCAAATCAAAACTACAATGAAGTATCACCTCACACCGGTCACAATGGCCATCATCGAAAAATCTACAAACAGTAAATGCTGGAGAGGGTGTGGAGAAAAGGGAACCCTCTTGCACTGTTGGTGGGAATGTAAATTGATACAGCCACTATGGAGAACAGTGTGGAGGTTCCTTAAAGAACTAATAATAGAACTACCCTACGACCCAGCAATCCCACTATTGGGCATATACCCTGAGAAAACCATAATTCAAAAAGAGTCATGTGGGCTTCCCTGGTGGCGCAGTGGTTGAGAATCTGCCTGCCAATGCAGGGGACACGGGTTCGAGCCCTGGTCTGGGAGGATCCCACATGCCGTGGAGCAACTAGGCCCGTGAGCCACAATTACTGAGCCTGCGCGTCTGGAGCCTGTGCTCCGCAACAAGAGAGGCCGCGATAGTGAGAGGCCCGTGCACCACGATGAAGAGTGGCCCCCGCTTGCCGCAACTGGAGAAAGCCCTCGCACAGAAACGAAGACCCAACACAGCCATAAATAAGTAAATAAATAAATAAAAAAAAAAAAAAAAAAAAGAGTCATGTACCAAAATGTTCATTGCAGCTCTATTTACAATAGTTAGGACATGGACGCAACCTAAGTGTCCATTGACAGATGAATGGATAAAGAAGATGTGGCACATATATACAGTGGAATATTACTCAACCATAAAAAGAAATGAAGTTCAGTTATTTGTAGTGAGGTGGATGGACCTAGAGTCTGTTATATAGAGTGAAGTAAGTCAGAAGGAGAAAAACAAATACCGTATGCTAACACAAATATATGGAATCTAAGAAAAAAAAAATGATTCTCAAGAAACTAGGGGCAGGACAGGAATAAAGTTGCAGATGTAGAGAATGTACTTGAGGGCACAGGGAGGGGGAAGGGTAAGCTGGGACGGAGTGAGAGAGTGGCATTGACATATATACACTACCAAATGTAAACTTGATAGCTAGTGGGAAGCAGCCGCATAGCATAGGGAGATCAGCTCGGTGCTTTGTGACCACCTAGAGCGGTGGGATAGGGAGGGTGGGAGGGAGACGCAAGAGAGAGGTGATGTGGGGATATATGTATACATATAGCTGATTCACTTTGTTATACAGCAGAAACTAACACACCATTGTAAAGCAACTATACTCCAATAAAGATGTTTAAAAAAAAAAAAGGTAATAGTCAAACTAGAACTTTCTTCTTTCAACTATTCCTTCAAAAGAACTTGTTTTTTTTCTTTCCTATTCTTAAAATATAAATACCCTGATGAACACTCTGTTGATGTTGTTAGTGTTCTTTGTGAGTTGAGGAAAAAGTTGTACTTCAAAAGAAGTCAGAGCGCTTCCCTGGTGGCGCAGTGGTTAAGAATCCTCATGCCAGTGCAGGGGGCACGGGTTCGAGCCCTGGTCCAGGAAGATCCCACATGCCGCGGAGCAACTAAGCCTGTGCGCCACAACTACTGAGCCTGCATGCTGCAACTACTGAAGCCCACGTGCCTAGAGCCGGTGCTCCACAACAAGAGAAGCCACTGCCATGAGAAGCCTGCACACCACAACGAACAGTAGCCCCCGCTCGACGCAATTAGAGAAAGCCCATACGCAGCAACGAAGATTCAGTGCAGCTAAAAATAAAAATAAATTAATTAATTAAAAAAAAATCAGAAAGAATTGAAAATGCAAAACAATAAACAGATCAATGGGACAGTGTACGCTGTTCTTTACTACTGGGCAATTTCATGTGTTACAAATGTAAAAGGGGAAAGTGTACAAGACGATTGACTTACTTGAATACATGTTAGAGAAAAAAAGACTTCATTTTTGTAAATGTTTATTGAAATTCAAAATATTTCTTTTATTCTTATTGTGCATTTAATATATCCTATGCTGATGTATTGAGTTTGTAGCTTTTCTGTAGGTGTGAGGAATTCTCTGTGGTATCACTAGGACCAAGAAGTACCGTAACACTGCCTCTCTCCCAGACACAGAGAAATGGAAGCCAACTAGTTAAAAGTTCCAAGTTCTATGTTTAATGAAACAATTTGGATTTATTTTAGTTACAGTCATATTTCTGGGGGTCTGAATATTCCATAATAGTTTTGGGGAATGTGTTGGCGACTTCCAGAAATAGTGGAACAATTAAAGCCATTTCTTAGTTTCTCTTAAGTTGATTTTTAAGGCCTTGTCCTACCTAGCAATCTCCTTGACTTTCTACCCTTGATTGTGATGAGTAATTTTATGTTTGAAAAGCAAATAGCCACGTTGGACATGTGACTGGAGTAAGGCCACCTACAGCTGTGAGGTGTTCATACACAGATGAATTTAAACATGTGTGTGGTGTTTAGTTTGATATTTTTCAAAAAGAGAATTTAGTGCATTTTTATTGATGGTTTATAATGAAAGAAGTGGTCCCATCTTAAGTTAATACTCATGAGATTATTATGATATAAGGGGCATTATAAATTAGAGAGTACATTTCCAATCTTTATATTCTATATCTTTTTAATATAGGAACGATACATATTTTGAGTAAAACAGTAATGAAAGTGGAAATATTTAACTTTTATATTTGATATTTAAAGTAAATTTTTATTTGAAAATAATATTAAAGATATATTGAGACAACTTCTGTTATGTATGTTCTAACAAGCCTTTTATTTTATGGATCCATAAATATTTAAGGACATTATAAATAATTATTAAATCATTTCCTTGACCTTATTGTTAGACTCTAAACACATATTCAGTCTTTTTTTTACTTCAGTTTTTATTTTATATTGGAGTATAGTTTATTTACAATGTTGTGTTAGTTTCAGGTGTACAGCAAAGTGATTCAGTTATATGTACACTTATATCCATTATTTTTCAGATTCTTTTCCCATATAACTTATTACAGAATATTGAGTAGCATTCCCTGTGTTGTACAGTAGGTCCTTGTTGTTTATTTTATATATAGTAGTGTGTATATGTTAATCCCAAACTCCTAATTTATCCCCCCCGCCACCTTTCCCCTTTGGTAACCATAAGTTTGTTTTCTATGTCTGTGAGTCTGTTTCTGTTTTGTGAGTAAGTTCATTTATATGATTTGTTTTAGATCCCACATATAAGTGATATCATATAATATTTGTCTTTCTCTTTCTGACTTACTTCAATTAGTGTGATAATGTCTAGGTCCATCCATGTTGCTGCAAATAGCGTTATTCTTTTTTTATGGCTGAGTAATATTCCATTGTATATATGTACCACATCTTCTTTATCCATTCCTCTGTCAATGGACATTTAGGTTCCTTCCATAGACATATTCAGTCTTGACTAACAAGCACTTATAAAATTGCCCTTTCTATATTGCCTTAAACATGATTTGGCTGGAACATGATATAGTATGTTTTTTAAGTCATGTTTATGTTTTTTTCAAATTTGGTACAATATATATAACAAAAGTTTGCCATTTTAACCATTTTAAGTGTAGAACTCAGTGGCATTAATTGCATTCATAATATTGTACAGCTTTTTCACAGCTTTTTCCACAGCTTTTTCATCACCCTAAACAGAAAATCTCTACCCATTAGTCACATAGTAAGTTTTAAAATATTGTAGTTTTTGAATTTGTGAAATTTAAACTTATATAATTTATAAAGTAGTGTAGGAATAATTATGTCTTCTGTAATTTTGCATATGTATATGTACATGTATATAGATACACATGTGTATGTGTGTATACATATATAAAATATCAAGAACCACATGTTGATCATATAGTACATCACTGTGTTGCATATTTTGAGAATTAACTGAATTTTATATGACATTTTATGTGCATCAGATGTAGACACATTACAAAGCATTTCTAGTTCTTTGTGTAATACTAATATGCCCAACTATATACCCATATATTTTATGGGCATATAGTCAGATATATGTACTGTATATATAAAAAATTTGTATACAGATGGTCCCCAACTTACGATGTTTCAACCTAAGATTTTTCAACTTTATGACAGCGATACACTTTTAGTGGAGACCATACTTCGAGTTTTGATCTTTTCTTGGACTAGTGATACTGCGGTACAATACTCTCTCTTGATGCTGGGCAGCAGCAGTGAGCCATAGATCCAAGTCAGCCATGTAATCACAAGGGTAGATAGCCAATACACATACCCATTCTGTTTTTCACTTTCAATATAGTAGTCAATAAATTACATGAGGTCGTCAACGCTTAATTATAAAGTAGATTTTGTGTTAAATGATTTTGCCCAACTGTAGGCTAATGTAAGTGTTCTGAGCACATTTAAGGTAAGCTAGGCTAAGCTGTGATTTTCAAGAGGTTAGATGTATTAAATGCATTTTCTACTTACAACATTTTCAGCTTACAATGGGTTTATCAGGATACAACCCCATTGTAAGTCAAGAAAGATCTGTATATATGAGCATTTCTAATGTCATATTCTGATATATATATTGATGTTAAATAACTTTAAAGAAAAAATAATATATCCTGTTTTAAATAAATGGTATTCTTACTTTTACACAAATGGAATTTTTACTTTTAAAAATCTCCCTGAATTGATTTTTGTAACTCATTAATAGAAGTTACCATTATCTCGTGGCATTTTCTATGTCAAAAAACTCTAAGGTATGTAATTTCCCAAGAAATTGAGTTACTAAATTTATCTACTTATTTATTGTTAGATCCTACTGTTTTTGTTTTTAAACAATTCAGTATTCTGTTTTTCTCCTCCCTTTTCCATTAAAATGTCTGCTCTGAAAATATCCAAGTTTCTTCCTCAATGGCCTTGAGTAACTTGGAAGCAGATCCAGTGTATATATAAGTTATGGATTTTCTCTCTGCACTTACAACTTTATTTTAACAAAGATACCAGACTACAAACTTCTGCTTTCCTGGAGGTGTTTGAGCAAGGTACTTTGAATTGGTTATTACATGCTATTGTGCATCTCAAAATGCCCCTAAGGAGGCACTGACTTTAGCACTGAAGCTTTCTTGGGTTTGTGCTGCTTATGCTCAGTATTGACATAGGAATATCCCTTTCCCTAAGCTGAAGGCCTTTGGTTTTATGTATAACTAATGGATAGGATATGTATTTCTTAGAATTATATAAATCTTAAGAGAAAGTATTTGATAAAGGGAAAGTGTCAACACCCCTTGCCTAGAAGCCTACCCTTTTCCCAAATCAAACTCTACAGCCTTCCCTATCTTTTGAATTTAATTTGTATTTATGAAGTACCATCAGCTACATTCATGCTGACAAGATTTTTTCTATTGTAGGGGGTCTGATATGTGACCAATAACTACCTTTCCTTTTAACCCTCACTGCTGCATTCAAATTAGAAGTCTACTTCTCACTACAATACCTTTATAAACCACATCCCTACCTCCTCACCACCTCTGACCTTATCAGCATGAGGATGAGTTTAATTTCATATCTTAAAAATGAAACTACTATAAATTATTCTGACATTCTTTATCCTTAGTCATTTAGTGGCCTCATAGATCCTCTATCAAATTATTTTTAAAAACTCAAATTTAATCTAACTTACAGTTAGGCATCTCCCATAGTCATATAGTCATATGACAGACTTTGTATTTTTGACTTATATTTTGCAGAAGTAGTCATTCATTGTCCTTCATGTGATTTGCCAATATAGCATAGCAGTGATTGTATGGACTTAATACTCACAAATCCTTGTCAATATAGTAACATTTAAAGAATAAAAACAATGGTAACATCTTTTTAAAACATTATAACAATCCAGAATAATTTAATAGATTATAATTTATATTCTGCAGAATGCAAAATGGGATTAATAATCAGTGTGTATATTTATGCCCTCCTAATTAACAATAAAATATGCTTTAACATCCAATAAATATTCAGTGAGAATCTGTTACATGTTGAGCACTATCAAAGGTTTAGGAACATAAAGAGGAATCAGACATATCAGGTACCCATGTAACATATTTACATCTTTTAAAAATTAAAACTATTGTTTTAATTCTCATATTTTGAGAATAATTTACTATGCATTTGAAGAAAATACGTTCTGACTCTATAACCCTTTGGATTTGCTACTCTATATAAATTCATGTTTGAAAATCGGCCCAGACCCAAAGCATTGTTAACTTCCTTTACTTCCTGGTTCACTGCACATATTCAGACATAGGCTTCAAATTACTCCTTAAAGAAAACCAGCAGGTGATTGATAACTGGAAAAATAACCATGTCCATAGGAATAAATCAAACACATCATCATCCTGCATGTGTGGTAGGCCACAGTTATTTGGGCAACTACATGTAGCAGTGTAGCAGTGGCATCCGTAAATTTCACTGAGGCCCTAGAATTCAAATTGACATCAGCAAAATCAAAGTTAACTGCCTATAAACTACCCTCTTATCAACATAATTATATTTTACTAACATGAAAAGTAACCATTTATTGCATTAAATAAAACCTATAAATTAAAAAGCTCTTTGATTCATTTTTTTCCCTTCTCTAAGAGTCATTATAAGAAGAAGAAATAAAAGGTTTTACCCCAGGAGGCATGTTTAACTCTGTGCCTATGGGTAATTCATTGGAAATTCTGTGATGTTTATGGAAAAAAGATGAGTATGTGGTAATACAGAATCTCATAATGTACTGTTTCAGAATTCAAAGGCTCTGCTAGCATCAGGAACAGTATTTTACATTCAGTACAGATCACACTTAAAAGTTAATAATGACCTTCAAAACTTGCTCTTATATATTGCTGCTGAGTTAAGAACAGAATAGCAGAGTAGAAAATGATGACATCAGGGTCACAGCAGGTAACTTAGGCACATTTAAAGTAAAACTCATTTGCTACTCAAACATACGATTTATAATTTTTTATATTGCAGAGTATTTAAATGATCTAGATTTTAAACTGGTACTTCAGAAAATACTTTCTTGAAATCTTTCATCTGTAAGAATTATGAAATGAATGCCATCTTAATTTTTATAGTTTATATAATTTACATTTCAAAGGCATGTGTTTTTATAGGCAATTATGGGGGGAACAATAATAAGAAATGAAAACATTTTTGACCAATAATGGAAATACATAAAGTCATATTGTAAGTCTGTCATAATCTTATTTACATAAATATGTTTGATTTCCATATTGAAAATGTGTTATAATAGCTTGGGAGAAAAGATTGTTAACCTAGTTCAGGCATAAATGCCTAACTAGATGAAATCTAAAATTTATTTCCACTGTTACTTTAAATAGTTGGAAAAAATTAACTATTATTGAGGAAAAGCTATGGTTTCCCATTCTCTGTTCTGTAATATCAAACTGTGTCCTGGCAACTGACTGCAGAACAGCAAATACTTTCCAATAGGTTCTATTAAAAAGGTTTCCAACAGGTTTGATTATCCTGTAGATGTACGTGTACAATAGTGATACCAGTTGGAATGCATGTATTTTAAAGTTATTTTATGGTAGAAAATTCTCAGTAGGCAGAGAGAACTATGTCTGAATCTCAGTAGCTTACTTATCCTAAAAGAATAGAAGCTAACAAATGCCGTTCTCAAACATGAATTTCTATGGTATGTGTCAAATCCAAAGGAATGTAAGATCAAAATATAATCCTTAAGTTTTTTTTCTTTAAAAATAGAACACAAGTAGTTTTAATTAAAGATAAAAATTAATAGTGGAGCATCCCTTCTATTTGATTGAATGGATGGATGCTCCTTGAGAATAGGAAATCATCTGTTATAGACTTATAGGGCTGAAAATCTCTTCTGAAATATCACACCTTTTGGCCTCAATTTTTTTTTTTTCATTTCCACCAACTCTTACCTTAATTTCTCATTAGTTAGTAGTCAATGATATCACCAAGTCTTGGCTTCCAAAAATATTCTGATCTTTCTAGCTTGCCAGAGCTATGTTTGAACAGTCCTTTCCCCCTTGTATGGTAGATGCAAGACTGGAAATTTTCAAAGGAACCTTTATTCTGTGTGTGTGTGTGTGTGTGTGTGTGTGTGTGTGTGTGTGTGTGTGTGTGTGCATGCACTATGAGAATGAACATAAGAAGAATCTATCAGGGAACCAAGGCATTTAATGCCTAACAGAAGCTGTCTGGAAATGGCACCTTATTCTTTTCTTCTATCATCGATGCTAAGATCTAATTTCCCCATCCGTCCCATCCTTGGTTAGTATAAAATTTTGCTTCTTTTGCCCCTCCAAATTGCACACCCTATTTTGCACTGGATCTAACATTCCCTTTAATTAACCTGTTCTCTTTATTTGCATCCATTTTAGAAAGATATTATCCACAATCTCATTGATATAAAAATTTTTAAGAGTGCTTGATACGTCAGTAATAAACCAATTATAGACATTTATCTGAAAGTAATTAAAATGCTATTTTTTTCTATTTATATAGTGAAGATTCTTTCTTCTGTTAAAGGCATTAAAAATCACACACAGTAGTGAAGTAAGGTTGAATCAACTAAGCCTGAGAGCCACTCAATTTCTCCATTGTTCAGATTTATATTGACTGTTAGATGAGGAAGAGAAGTACACATGTAAGTTAAATTAGTTTTTTCAATTCAAGTACTTTTATTCCACAAGGAATAAAAACAAGGTGAAAACCATTTTTACTTATATTAAATATTTTATATTATAACTGTATATTTCAGATACTGAAACATCTTCAGACACACTTATGTAGTAGCCATGAGTGGACTTTTGAAATACTTAGTAGTCAGCATTTGGTGTATTTTATTTTATTTTATTTTTTTAGATCTCCTTATTCCTAATTTGTTATACCTCTTATGAAGAAGCATTAGTATCAAAAAGCATTTAATGCAATTTTTCTTAAAACACAATTTCAGATAATAATGATACATTTGGTGTATTTTAGATGCAGCCCTTCTGAGAATGATGTGGATGATTTTCTTTTTTCTTTTCTTTTTTTTCTTCAGTATGACTGAGGGAAAATTGAGGTGGTGTCTGTACCTCATACATGAAAGATACAGTAAAGATAATTACAGTGAGCCTGAATTTAATAACAGAAAATGTTTTTTTCTATGTATCACTATAAAATTTAATAAATTTATTCAGAATATTATAGTTATTTATTTATATATTTCCATGGGTACTATCTTGAGAATCTTGTGCAGTTACTGCTCAAGGGCCATATCTGTTCAGCAATTTAAAGACTTCTGTTTTGGTATTGTCATCTCAGAGTAATTAAAACTAACAACATTGTAAGAGAGAGGAATATAAACCTTATCTTACATTACTTCCTATATAATTTTTGTAACTTGAAGACTGAGGCTTCTGTGTTTACAGCAGTGTAGAATAAAATTGCCTTGCTATGAATGGCTATGTAAAAATTAACCTTGTTCTTCTGCAATTAGAGTAATGGAGAATAAAATTCCTAAAATAAAAGGATTCATTTATTTATATTACATTGTTCTCTTTAGATTGAGATCATGATAACAGATTCATTCTGTAAATTTACAGTAATGATGTTACAGTTTTTAACATGCATTTGTTAAATGTACGAATCTATTAAACTAAGCATACTATTTAAATCTTTTTGTAATCTGTAACATCAATTAATACATCAGCATTAGTAATTGAGAGAAAATAACTGTAAACTAATGAGTCTCTAAATAATTATCTTTTTTTAAAGAGGATATATTCTAAATTTGGTGGAAAGAAACAAATAATATTGAACCAAGCTAATATGTAGATTTACAAGTACAAATATAACCGTATGTCTTCCTAGAGTTAGTACATGTTCAAACAAATCCCATATACTATTTATATTCATCACTGAAATTTTGTATAATGCAGATTTTTATTTTGAATCATAATTCTGAAATACTAGAAAAATTCTGAGTCATCTAATAGAGTTGATTATATCCACTAGCAAATTTTGTAATACCTTAGCTTCTTAAAGTCCTTTGCTTTTTATAACGTACTTCTACTTATATTTTCTTATTTAATTCACACAAAAATCATTTGAGTAGATATTGGTATTCCTATTATACACATACAGAAACTAAACTCAAATGGACTAGGCTATTTGCCTAAGTCCTAGATTCAAGGTACATACCTAAGGTCATAGATACAAGACTTAAACTCAAATCCTTTGACTTCAAAGTTCTATCTCCCCTATGTTTGGCTGCACAAGTTATAATATATCTGCTAAGAGACATTTTAGGAAAAAAATCTATTTCAAGAGTCAAAACAATTTTTTTAATGTTTTTAACTCAAAGAAAATTTAATTAATCACAGTATTCCTTTCACTCAGCATTCTGCTTAATAAAAAGCCTGCTGTGTTTAAATGACCCACTCTTATTTCTGGTATCTGGCATAGAAAATTGAACATTTCTGAGGTGTTTTCACCATAAATACCTTGCAAGGGTAATTGCAATTCAGAGTTTTTAAATCACTAAAATGTGATTTGTTTTTACCAAGGAAAAATATCAACTCAGTTTCTTTTTTTCTTTCCAGTATTTATCTTGCGTATTTTTTTTTATTGGCATGTAATTGCTTTACAATGTTGTGTTAGTTTCTGCTGTACTATGAAGTGATTCAGCTATATGTATACATATATCCCCTCCCTCTTGGACTTCCCTCCCACCTCCCCCACCATCCCACCCATCTAGGTCATCACAACTCTTAGTTTTAAGAGAAAAATAACATAGTACAACTATCCTTGAATTAAGGTAGCTTCAGGAAAAAAAAAAAATTACAGACCCTATCTAGACAGGTACAGACTTAATTCATAATATTTTTGTTTAAAATGTGTTTTTAGATATTTTAAAAATATATAAAATTTTTCTTGTCTGAGTTTTTCTCAGAATACTTAGATCACCATTTGTCATTTTAAGTCAAAGCATTAAAGCATATATTGTGCCATATAACCTGAAACATGAAGAATGCCTTGTGCAGATGATAGATGTTTGATGATTTGTGATATTTTGCTCATTTTCAAAGCAAACATGGAAAACCCTTGCCTTAGATCAGTAAAAAGTATGGAATATAGACCAACCATGCCTGCAGTTTTATGAGAACTGAGATAGAAACCTGTGTTGTTCTGAATGGAATGGTACATTGGAGTTGTGTGGATTTGAAAATGTTTTTAAGTAATATGTCAAAATGGGGAAAAAAAGTATAATAAAAATGTCAAGGGAGTTGCTTACTTGGCTTAACTTGAGCTTGTTTCCATAGAATTATAGCCTCTGTTTTATGGGGAATTAATCTGCTTCATAATTTTTTCTAATAAAATCACAGCCATAAAAACAACCAAGAAATACAGTACAGCATGAGAGCATATATGGCATAAATAACTTGAAATTTCAAAAGTTATTTCAAAACATTTTAGAATGTTTATTTAAAATGTGTGAAAAGCTTAATTATGTCTCCTCCTTTGCTTCATCTGTTCCTGGCAATATACCGATTGTGGTCACACATCCATTCTTCTAGCGACTCAGAGGTTTCATTTGCATAGCTCCGTTATCATCCTCTATAAAAAGATACCAGGCATCTCTAAAGGGGGAAAGAAAATTACTCTTTTAATCATAGTTCTACATTTAATTAATTCATTATACTCCAATTTTAGGAACTATTTTTTTAAAAAAACAACCAATTCTTATTGTTTCATATTTTAAGAAATAACAGTGTGCTCCTACATATTCATTTTTCAACAGAAATATTAAAATAAAATTCATAAGTAATTCATTTAACTTACTAAAAATCTTTATACTTGGGATACACTTTATAGGTTTTTTCCCCCTCTCCTTTACATACAGATACATTCATACATACAAATAAGCAAAGCTTTTCTCCTTGTAAATTGATTGCTTCCAGGTACACAGACATTCCATTCAGAATAGAATTATGTGCGTACTATTTTTACTACTCTAGCAAAGATAATGTTCATCATTGAAAATTATGGCTATCAATAAAGGCTTATATCTGAAAAATTAAAAAATAAACAATACTGAAGATTCTTAGATTCTGTCAAACCATAAAGGCATCATCAAAGTGTAAGACAGATTTTATAGGAAAGGACAGGAAAGTAAGAAATGGCAGCATATGTGTTCTTATTTATTCTGGTACTAGACTAATTTTATTTCAATGTCTGTAAAAATTAGGAAATATTAACCCATCAAGGAGGACCTAGAGGGAAGATTGGTTAGAAGGGAAGCCATTAGTTATGTCTCTAGGCTACCCAGGCAAAACAGTTCTATCCAATAAAAAATCAAAACCACCTGCTTAATGTTGGTTCTGCTTTTTTATTGGATATGCTAAAATGTATTTTTGCAAGCATTGTTAGTAACAGTCACAAACACAATCATTTAGTATCATTTCAATATATGTTAACATCCAATAAAAACAGCATAGAATAAATAAGTTTAGATGTATTTCAAGAAACTCTGGATTTAAGGTTTTTCCAAGAAAATTTTTATGGTTACCAACTGAAATTTAAAGGTCCTTTTCCTTGTGTGTATAATTCTGTTATCCCCCAATGTGTTCAGTTTTCTCCTCTTGTTTTGACACAACTATTAATTACATCCTTATGAAAGTGCCCAGTTTAAATAATATGAATACTCTATAAAGTATAGATCAATGTCTGTAGAATTTAATGTTTTCATCAGGCACTGAACATTTTTTTTCTTATGTAATTTAGAGTTACCTGTGAAGGGACATTGTCTCCTGTTAAAAATGGAACTTTGCCACTGAAACGAGCATAGGTGTTAAGTTGCCAATTAAAGTGAAGTAAACTGTCAAAAGAAAAATTTTAATTATACTTTCTTCATTTTGACTTTGTCTTGTCATTGTACTAGAGTTCCAACAACATCAATTTGGGCCTGCTTCTCTAAATGATTCAGCCCCAGAGTTCCCTGAGGAATCTCTGTTGCTCAGCTGTCTTCAGGAATGTGGTCATTGCTTTGTCTGTCTACTGGTTTGCTATTATGACAAAATTAAACATTTAGATTTCTTGTCAGCCGTAAGATTTGCACTCCTGGCAGGAATAAAAGAAAATGTCACCTGAGCATATCCCTGTGTGGGGTATGACTTCTCCTAGCTGATAGATTATAAAAGTTCCATTTTTATGGAAACTGCCCTTAAATACTTATGACAAGTCTTATTTCATGGAGAAACAAACCCTCACATGTAACAACACAGTAGCAAGACTGAAATGTTTATTGCCTAGAAATGCCATGAGTTGGAGGTTTTAGTGTTTTTCTGAAGTAAGAGTATTTGTAAAATACATTGCAAGATCAACTTTTTTATTGATTTTTATAAACTTGGCAGACATGGGGAAATTAGAATTATTCTAAATTAAAGAGACAAACTTTACTCAATTGTGTAATATTCATTTTTTTAACAATTTAAAAAGAAAAATTAGTTGGGCTTACTTTTAAAGTTAATTCCCAGTTCCTTAACTTTAAATTGCAGGAAAAAGTCTGAAATTTCACTTCTTAAAATATCATGGTCAAATATATTTGTTTTATAATATGGTCTCATTCATTTGCTGTGTGCCATTTGTTATTCTACTTAAATTTATACAGAAATAATTAGCCTCCATTTTAGTAACAAATTCAGAGGTCATCCAAAACACGTTTGCAAATTCCTAAAATATAGAATCCATTTCAGAAAGGATAGTTTTTGGTACATAATGTTCACTCCAGAATTGCTTATATGAGCACTGTCTCAAGCATGAGGTTGATCTCTGGGTGACCTTGAGGTTTATATACTTAAAAGGTAAGAAACTAAAAACAAGTATTAGACATGGCTGTACTACATAGACAAGAAATTGTGACACATTAAGCCATCATTCCCATTGAGGACTGTATTGACAAACTGAATTATTTTAATCTTAATTAAAAATAATTGTGCTGCATGTGTGCTTTCTTAGCCTTTAATTAACATAAGCTCTTCAAAACCAAAGTGGCAGCATAATAATGCATTCATAATTTATAGTATAAATGGAGGCCCTAGGGAAAATGCATTGCTATAATTTCTTTGTAGGTCACTGCTGATGTTACATTGCTGATGAGAACGCCAATCAACTAAAGGCTGAACAGGGAGAAAGAAAGCATTAGACATGATTTATATTTTAAAAAGTATTATATTTTCTTGTTTTACCATCATGCATGCAAATTAGTAGTTGATAGTGTCTTTTTTCTAACTCGCATGCGTGTGTGTGTTGTGTGTAATTTTGTACGTGCATCGCATGAAGTGGCATATTTCCCAATCAGGTAAATCTGCAGGTGACAGTCAAGTGAGTTTAAACACAGCAAGATTTAATTACACTTCCAACTAAGTAGGCTGCAAGTAGTTTAAAAGAAATGGGTGATGGCTGTGGTAAAGCAGACAATGACAGGTTCTTCAGAGTTACAACTAATGTTAATGTTCTGTTGTTCCATGAATATCTTTATTCAGTCTGTGCTTGATGAGCTGCATTTTTGTAAGGGATCAGTGGGGCAGATAATTTAAAATAAAAGAAAACCCCCTAAATCATTTATATATGCCCTTGAAAAGATTTATAAAGCTTGGACAGAGGATAGATTCACATTCTTGACTATTTCTACATTTAGATTAAAGTGCAATGTGAGGTATCCCAAAGGAATTCAAGTTAGAAAGGGAAACTTCTAGAATTATCAATTCAGATTATGCATATGTGGATTTGTATCAGGTCATTCTGCTTTTTTCTCTAGCTAAGAATCTATCGCCTGCTTGATCTTTTTGTTCTGCTGATTTATCTTAGCCTGAGACCAAATAATGGTTACAGGCCATGAGCTCTTGCGTCATCTTTTTGTTGTTGTTTTTAACATCTTTATTGGAGTATAATTGCTTTACAATGTTGTGTTAGTTTCTGCTGTATAACAAAGTGAATCAGCTATACATATACATATATCCCTGTATCTCCTCCTTCTTGTGCCTCCCTCCCACTCTCCCTGACCACCTCTAGGTGGTCAAAAAGCACCAAGCTAATCTCCCTGTGCTATGCAGCTGCTTCTCACTAGCTATCTTGTTTACATTTGGTAGTGTACATATGTCAGTGCTGCTCTTTCACTTGGTCCCAGCTTACCCTTCCCCCTCCCTGTATCCTCAAGTCCATTTTCTACCTCTGTGTCTTTATTCCTATCCTTCCCCTAGGTTCATGAGAACGGTTTTTTTTTTCTTTTCTTTTTTTCTTTAGATTCCATATATGTGTGTTAGCATACGGTATTTGTTTTTCTTTTTTTGACTTCACCCTGTATGACAGACTCTAGGTCCATTCACCTCACTACAAATAACTCAATTTCGTTTCATTTTATGGCCGAGTACTATTCCATTGTATATATGTGCCACATCTTCTTTATCCATTCATCTGTCGATGGGCACTTAGGTTGCTTCCATGTCCTGGCTATTGTAAATAGTGCTGCAATGAACATTGTGGTACATGTCTCTTTTTGAATTATTGTTTTCTCAGGGTAAATGCCCAGTACTGGGATTGCTGGGTCATATGGTAGCTCTATTTTTAGTTTTTTAAGGAACCTCCACACTGTTCTCCATAGTGGCTGTATCAATTTACATTCCCACCAACAGTGCAAGAGGGTTCCCTTTTCTCCACACCCTCTCCAGCATTTATTTTTTGTAGATTTTTCGATGATGACCATTGTGACCAGTGTGAGGTGATACTTCATTGTAGTTTTGATTTGCATTTCTCTAATGATTAGTGATATTGAGCATCCTTTCATGTGTTTGTTGGAAATCTGTATATCTTCTTTGGAGAAATGTCTATTTAGGTCTTCTGCCCATTTTGGATTGGGTTGTTTGTTTTTTTGCTGTTGAGCTGCATGAGCTGCTTGTATATTTTGGACATTAATCCATTGTCAGTTACTTCACTTGCAAATATTTTCTCCCATTCTGAGGGTTATCTTTTCGTCTTGTTTATGGTTTCCTTTGCTGTGTAAAAGCTTTTAAGTTTCATTAAGTCCCATTTGTTTATTTTTGTTTTTATTTCCATCTCTCTAGGAGGTGGGTCAAAAAGGATCTTGCTGTGATTTATGTCATAGAGTGTTCTGCCTATGTTTTGCTCTAAGAGTTTTATAGTGTCTGGCCTTACCTTTAGGTCTTTAATCCAGTTTGAGTTTATTTTGGGGTATGGCATTAGGGAGTGTTCCAATTTCATTCTTTTACATGTAGCTGTCCAGTTTTCCCAGCACCACTTATTGGAGAGACTGTCTTTTCTCCATTGTATATTCTTGCCTCCTTTATCACAAAGATAAGGTGAGCTTATGTGCCTGGGTTTTTTTCTGGGCTTTCTATCCTGTTCCATTGATCTATATTTCTGTTTTTGTGCCAGTACCATAATTTCTTGATTACTGTAGCTATGTAATATAGTCTGAAGTCGGGGAGCCTGATTCCTCGAGCTCCGTTTTTCTTTCTCAAATTTGCTTTGGCTATTTGGGGTCTTTTGTGTTTCCATACAAAGTGTGAAATTTTTTGTTCTATTTCAGTGAAAAATGCCAGTGGTAGTATGATAAGGATTGCATTGATTCTGTAGATTGCTTTGGGTAGTATAGTCATTTTCACAATGTTGATTCTTCCAGTGCAAGAACATGGTATATCTCTCCATCTGTTTGTATCATCTTTAATTTGTTTCATCAGTCTTACAGTTTTCTGCTTACAGGTCTTTTGTCTCATTAGGAAGATTTATTCCTAGGTATTTTATTCTTTTTGTTGCAATGGTAAATGGGATTGTTTCCTTAATTTCTCTTTCATATTTTTCATCATTAGTGTATAGGAATGCAAGAGATTTCTGTGCATTAATTTTGTTCCTGCTACTTTACCAAATTCATTGATTAGCTCTAGTAGTTTTCTGGTAGCATCTTTAGGATTCTCTATGTATAGAATCATATCATCTGTAAACAGTGACCGTTTTACTTCTTCTTTTCTGATTTGATTTATTTCTTTTCCTTCTCTGATTGCTGTGGTGAAAATTTCCAAAACTATGTTCAATAATAGTGGTGAGAGTGGACAACCTTGTCTTGTTCCTGATCTTAGAGGAAATGGTTTCAGATTTTCACCATTGAGAACGCTGTCAGCTGTGGGTTTGTCATCTATGGCCTTTATTATGTTGAGGTAGGTTCCATGTATGCCCACTTTCTGGAGAGTTTTTAACATAAATGGGTGTTGAATTTTGTGGAAAGCTTTTTCTGCATCTGTTGAGGTTATCATATGTTTTTTATCCTTCAGTTTGTGAATATGGTGTGTCACATTGATTTATTTGCGTATATTGAGGAATCCTTGCATTCTTGGGATAAACCCCACTTGATCCTGGTGTATGATCCTTTTAATGTGCTGTTGGATTCTGTTTGCTAGTATTTTGTTGAGGATTTTTGTATCTGGGTTCATCAGTGATATTGGCCTGTAGTTTTCTTTTTTTGTGACATCTTTGTCTGGGTTTCGTATCAGGGTGATGGTGGCCTCGTAGAATGAGTTTGGGAGTTTTCCTCCCTCTGCTATATTTTGGAAGAGTTTGAGAAGGATAGGTGTTAGCTCTTCTTGAAGTGTTTGGTAGAATTCACCTGTGAAGCCATCTGGTCCTTGGCTTTTGTCTGTTGGAATAATTTTAATCACAGTTTCAATTTCAGTGCTTGTGTTTGGTCTGTTTATATTTTCTGTTTCTTCCTGGTTCAGTCTCGGAAGGCTGTGCTTTTCTAAGAATTTGTCCATTTTTTCCAGGTTGTCCATTTTATTGGCATATAGTTGCTTGTAGTAATCTCTCATGATCCTTTGTATTTCTGCAGTGTCAGTTGTTACTTCTCCTTTTTCATTTCTAATTCTGTTGATTTGAATCTTCTCCCTTTTTTTTTCTGATTAGTCTGGCTAATGGTTTATCAATTTTTTTTTATCTTCTCAAAGAACCAGCTTTTAGTTTTATTGATCTTTGCTATTGTTTCCTTCATTTCTTTTTCATTTATTTCTGATTTGATCTTTATGATTTCTTTCCTTCTGCTAACTTTGGGTTTTTTTTTGTTCTTCTTTCTGTACTTGCTTTAGGTGTAAGGTTAGGTTGTTTATTTGAGGTGTTTCTTGTTTCTTGAGGTAGGATTGTATTGCTGTAAACTTCCCTCTTAGAACTGCTTTTGGTGCATCCCATAGGTTTTGGGTCATTGTGTTTTCATTGTCATTTGTTTTTAGGTATTTTTTGATTTCCTCTTTGATATTTTCAGTTATCTCTTGGTTATTTAGTAGTGTATTGTTTAGCCTCCATGTGTTTGTATTATTCATTTTGACTTAATGTTCTAACTTTTCAAATGGACGAGTTGGCAGTCCTGTTTCAATTTTCACATTTTCTTTCAAAATTATACTTTCTCCGCAAACCAAAAATTTGAAAGTATTTGATCTCTTCATGTGAAAAATCTCCTTCACTGTATTTTATAGTGGTCCTTTGTGTTCACTAAGAGCCACTAAGAAGAGATAGTAACAATAGAATATAGGTATTTTTTGATTTCCTCTTTGATTTCTTTGATTTCTTCAGTGATCTCTTGGTTATTTAGTAGTGTATTGTTTAGCCTGTATGTGTTTGTATTTTTTTACAAACTTTTTCCTGTAATTGATATCTAGTCTCATTGTGTTGGGGTCAGAAAAGATACTTGATATGCTTTCAATTTTCTTAAATTTACCAAGGCTTGATTTTGACCCAAAATATGATCTATCTTGGAGAATGTTCCATGAGCACTTGAGAAGAAAGTGTATTCTGTTGTTTTTGGATGCAATGTCCTGTAAATATCAATTAAGTCTATCTGGTCTATTGTGTCATTTAAAGTTTGTGTTTCCTTATTTATTTTGTTTGGATTATCTGTCCATTGGTGAAAGTGGGGTGTTAAAGTCCCCTACTATTATTGTGTTACTATCGATTTCCCCTTTTATGGCTGTTAGCATTTGCCTTATGTATTGAGGTGCTCCTATGTTGGGTGCATATTTACGATTGTTATATCTTCTTCTTGGTTTGATCCCTTGATCATTATGTAGAGTCCTTCTTTGTCTCTTTTAATAGTCTTAATTTTAAAGTCTCTTTTGTCTTACATGAGAATTTCTACTCCAGCTTTCTTTTGATTCCATTTGCATGGAATATCTTTTTCCATCCCTTCACTTTCAGTCTGTATGTGTTCCTAGGTTGGAAGTGGGTCTTTTGTAGACAGCATATATATGGGTCTTATTTTTGTATCCATTCAGCCAGTCTGTGTCTTTTGGTTGGACCATTTAATCCATTTACATTTAAGGTAATTATTGATATGTATGTTCCTATTACCATTTTCTTAATTGTTTTGGGTTTGTTTTTATAGGTCTTTTCCTTCTCTTGTGTTTCCTGCCTAGAGAAGTTCCTTTAGCATTTGTTGTAAAGCTAGTTTGGTGGTGCTGAATTCTCTTAACTTTTGCTTGTCTGTAAGGTTTTAATTTCTCCATCGAATCTGAATGAGATCCTTGCTGGGTAGAGTAATGTTTGTTGTAGGTTTTTCTCCTTCATCACTTTAAATATGTCCTGCCACTCCCTTCTGGCTTGCAGAGTTTCTGCTGAAAGATCAGCTGTTAACCTTATGCAATTTCCCTTGTATGTTATTTGTTCCTTTTCCTTTGCTGCTTTTAATATTTTTTATTTGTATTTAATTTTTGATAGTTTGATTAATATGTGTCTTGGCATGTTTCTCCTTGGATTTCTCCTATATGGACTCTGCGCTTCCTTGACTTGCTTGACTATTTCCTTTCCCATGTTAGGGAAGCTTTCAACTATAATCTCTTCAAATATTTTCTCAGACCCTTTCTTTTTCTCCTTCTGGGACCCGTATAATTCGAATGTTGGTGTGTTTAATGTTCTCCCAGAGGTCTCTGAGACTGTCCTCAGTTCTTTTCATTCTTTTTTCTTTATTCTGCTCTGCAGCATTATTTCCACTATTTTATCTTACAGTTCACTTATCCATTCTGCCTCAGTTATTCTGCTATTGATTCCGTCTAGAGTATTTTTAATTTCATTTATTGTGTTGTCCCTCATTGTTTGTTTGCCCTTTAGTCCTTCTAGGTCCTTGTTAAATGTTTCTTGTATTTTCTCTATTCTATTTCCAAGATTTTGGATCATCTTTACTGTCATACTCTGAATTCTGTTTTCAGGTAGGCTGCCTATTTCCTCTTCATTTGTTAGTTCTGGTGGGTTTTTACCTTGCTCCTTCATCTGCTGCATATTTCTCTGTTTTCTCATTTTGTTTAATTTAATGTGTTTGGGGTCTCCTTTTTGCAGGCTGCAGGTTCGTAGTTCCTGTTATCTTTGGTGTCTGCCCCCAGTGGATGAGCTTGGTTCACTGTCTGCTGTAGGCTTCCTGGTGGAGGGAGCTGGTGCCTGTGTTATGGTGGGTGAGGCTTTATCTTGTCCTTCTGGTGGGCAAGCCTACATCCGGTGGTGTGTTTTGGAGTGTCTGTGAACTTAGTATGACTTTAGGCAGCCTCTCTGCTAATGCATGGGGTTGTGTTCCTGTCTTGCTAGTTGTTTGGCATGGGGCATGCTGCACTGGAAATTTCTGGCCATTGGGTGGAGCTGCGTCTTAGTGTTGAGATGAAGATTTCTGGGAGAGCTCTCGCCAATTGATATTACGTGGGGCTGGGAAGTTTCTCGTGGTCCAGTGTCCTGGACTCAGCCCTCCCTCCTCGAAGTCTCAGGCCTGACACCTGGCCGGGGCACCAAGACCCTGCCAGCCAAACTGCTCAGAAGAAAAGGAAGATAGAAAAAGAAACACACACTAGAAAAAGAAAAAGAAAACAGTAAAATGAACAGACAGAACTCTAGGACAAATGATAAAAGCAAACCTTTACAGACAATATCACACAAAGAAGCATACACATACACACCCATAAAAAGAGAAAAAGGAAAAAAATGTATATGTATATATAAAAAAGGAAGAGAGCAACCAAACCAATAAACAAATCCACCAATGATAATAAGCACTAAATATTGTACTAAGGTAGACATAAAACCAGAAACAAATTAGACACAGAAGGCAAACCCCAAGTCTACAGTTGCTCCCAAAGTCCACCACCTCAATTTTGGGAACATTCATTGTCTATTCAGATATTCTTCAGATGCAGGGTTTATCAAGTTGATTGTGGGGATTTAATCTGCTGGTCCTGAGGCTGCATGGAGAAATTTCCTTTTCTCTTCTTTGTTCGCACAGCTCCTGGGGTTCAGCTTTGGTTTTTGCTCTGCCTCTGTGTGTAGGTCTCTCTCAGGTGTCTGTTCCCCACCCAGATAGGAGGAGGTTAAAGCAGCAGCTGATTAGGGCTCTCTTGTTCACTCAGGCCGAGGGTAAGGGAGGGGTACGGTAGTCATAATTGGAATGCGGGGCAAGCCTGAGGCTGCAGAGGCTGGCGTGACTTTGCAACATCCTGAGGCATGCCGTGTGTTCTCCCAGGGAAGTAGTCCCTGGATCTCGGGACCCTGGCAGTGGTGTGCTGTACAGGCTCCTGGGGGGTGTGGGTGTGGATAGTGACCTGCACTTGAACACAGGATTCTTGGCAGCAGTGGCAGCAGCCATAGTGTTTCATGCACGTCTCTAGGGTCTGAGGTGATAGCTGTGGCTCGCACCTGTCACTGGAGCTTGCTTAGGCAGTGCTCTGCCTTCTGTGGGCACACTGGGAAGGAATCCCCTTTCCTCACGCACCCCTAAACAAAGGTCTCTTGCCTCTCCAGCAGGTCCAGACTTTTTCCCGGACTCCCTCCTGACTAGCTCTGGCACACTAGCACCCTTCAGGCCGTCTTAATGCAGCCAACCGCAGTCCTCTTCCTGGGGTCCGACCTCCGAAGCCCAAGCCTCAGCTCCCAGCCCCCACCTGCCCCAGTGTGTGAGCAAACAAGCCTCTTAGGCTGGTGAGTGCTGGTCAGCACTGATCCTTTGTGTGTGAATCTCTCCGCTTTGCTCTCTGCACCCCTGTTCCTGTGCTCTCCTTCGTGGCTCTGAAGCTTCCCCCCTACCCATCCCCGTCTCTGCCAGTGAAGGGGCTCCCTAGTGTGTGGAAACTTTTCCTCCTTCACAGCTTCCTCCCAGAGGTACTGGTCCCATCCGTATTCTTTTGTCTCTGTTTTTTCTTTTTTGTTTTGCCCTGCCCAGGTACCTGGGGATTTTCTTGCCTTTTGGGAAGTCTGAGGTCTTCTGCTAATGTTCAGTAGGTGTTCTGTAGGAGTTGTTCCACATGTGGATGTATTTTTGATGTATTTATGGGGAGGAAGGTGATCTCCACGTCTTACTCCTCTGCCATCTTGAAGGTCTGGGGCATTTTTAAGTGGCATGGGAGATGTTAGTCTGAATGTCCCATTTGAGATATTTTATACAAATTGTAATATACATTATTTTCTTAAAAAGTTTAGAATTTCTTTTTGATTTCTGACACGTAAGGACTCTCATTAAAAGTCTAAAACCAGGTAGTGCACTTTCACTAATCAGTACAGGAATATTTAGAGCTACCTCTTGCAAGCCATGATGAAATAGTTTATCTTTTTAGGAAGTAGGGTTTTTTTTTTCCGTTTTCTGTTTTAGTTTAAATAAAATGTTGGATAATAACCAGTAACTTAAGAAATTTTTTTCTCCATTCATTCTTTTCCAGGAAATAAATATATGATTGATTTTATTTCTGGATTGAATTTTAAATATGTAGTTAACATACCATGTTCCCTTTCTAGGGAAGTAGAAATATTATTTGTTTTATATATACTTTGTAGAAAAATTTTGAAGATTTTCTTTATATAT
This sequence comes from Balaenoptera borealis, assembly GCF_965194805.1. NCBI lineage: Eukaryota > Metazoa > Chordata > Mammalia > Artiodactyla > Balaenopteridae > Balaenoptera > Balaenoptera borealis. The sequence goes on from NC_138862.1 coordinate 38,658,268, forward strand.
TTGTGAAAAACTAATAAATAATTATGTATAATTTATCTGATAAATTTTCTTATGTAATGCTGTCACTTCTTCATTAATTAGAAAATTTGTTTAAGATTATTCTCTTAGACTCTCAATTTGCCAATCAACAAAATTAGTTCCACCAATAATTGTGTATTTGTTATAGACTAGTCATCCCAAATTTTTTATTATTAATGCAGTTAGTAGGATAGTTATTACTTTTATGAAATTTACAAATTGTTATCTAATTCCCTTCCCAATAATTACCTGCTCTTTCTGAAATGTGTTTGCACAGTGAAAATCGTAACTGAAATATATTTTACTAAAGAATAGAATAATTTTGGGTTGTATGTATTTTGAAAGTGAAGTTTGTTGGAAACCATTAGGTGCCAAAAGAAAAAAAAAAAAGAGAGAAAATTGGAATGAGCTTAGAAGTCATCCCTCTCATGGGAGGAATTCTTTCTGAACCATCTGAAACACACGGTCATTTCACTTTTCTCCTATTCATCTATTGATATATAGCTCACTACTCTGCCAAATGCTCAATTCTTATTGGACATGCTGGACTTAGATTTTTCTTCAACTTTAGAGGAAATTTCTACTTTTCAGTAGCTTCTAAACATTTGTCCCTGTTATATACCTTTAGGACCGAAGTCGAGTATATCTCCTGATTCTGCCTTAGAAAAATCCTTAAGATACTTGAAGGGTGCTTTCATCTCATTCTAATTTTTCTACTTTTTAAGGTAAACACCATCAGACTCTTCAACATTCTTCTTCTTTCATACCTCTAAGTATAAAGATTTAGTGTTTCAATGACGCTAGTGACTGAAGACATTCAGCAGCCTCCCTATCACTGCTATCCACATTTGAATCCTTCAGTCCCCATAAGCTCTATATAATCATAAGTTCCCTTTTGAATCTTGCTTGATTGGACTGACTTTCTTATCACTACTTTATTCTTATTCTGGAATTTTCCAAGAGAATTTGATGGTTGTGCCTCTTTTGTCAAAGACTGACTAAAATAAGAAAATAGGGGTCCCCTTCAAATGTATATTGATGCAATAATTCACATTTTTGCCAGAATTCTTTAATTGCTGTAGAGTTGTTTTAAGACCTTTCAACTCATATTGCTTCATCTTATTCACAAAGATAACAAAAGAGAATTGATACCATTATTTATAAAAATCTGGATATGGTAGTTTGGTTTATGGAATCCTCTTTAGATATAGTAGCTTAGTGTACATCCAAACAAAAGGTGAAACAATTAGTTTGGGGTATATATTATTCCTTGAATAATGTAATATGATACCAATTAATCATGGATTAGTTTCACAGTATCTAAAACCCACTATTTTTTCCATTTTAAAAATTGAAAAAATGTCACCTGCAATATCTCTCACCGTAAGTGTTGTTTCTTGGTTTCTGAAAGACTAGTCAATAACTTTTGCAACATACTATGATTCATTTTATTTGGACTAGAAAACTGAAAAATCTTTAAAGTATCTGGGGGCCCCCCCACCTTTCTGGAACCAAACTTATCCTTTTCCCTATTATTATTTATTTCCCCTATTTTTTCCTACCTTAAATTTCTCTTTTTGAGAAAATCAAAGCAAAATAACAGTTAAGCAACTGTGTTTTCTTTTTCATCTGTTAATCTTGCACCCTCTTCTCAAAACTGTAGAACCTCTAACCCTTTAATTAATTTGTTCGTCAAACATTGGATATTTTATATGTTTAAGTTCAAGGCTTTCAAAGATAAATAAAACCTAAGGATACTACAATATTCATTAATCTTTAGTATTTTCTTCCAAAATTATGCTTTATTGTGGTTTAAGCATTTTTCTTAAATATTATAGAAGAATTTTTGTTGTCTTTAGAATTAGTTTATTTTTTAGAGTCCTCTATATTAATGGATGAAATTATTATTATTATTTTGCACTTAACTTCATTCAGTTTCTGTGGGTCAAAGCAAAGAATGAGAAGACCCAGGTCTACATATCCAGCACCTTTATTATTTTATGTCAAAACAAATTATGTCTCCAAAACATCTATTTTTGCTCTTAGGCCAATTAATACGGTCATAACCAGGAATTATTTATGAACCCATGCATCTGGTGAAGAGAAGGTAGTAAAACTTTTCATCAGAGCAACTAGCATGTGCAAAAACATGAAGAACTCAAAGCACCTGACTATTGCAGGAAGTATGAGGAGGAGTTGATAGAAAATGAAGCTAAATTATTTGGCTTTAGTCTCTCCACTCATTTGGGAAAGTAATAGAGAGTTCCAAAGAATCACAAGCTTTTATGTCTACATATTGGAATAATAAATTTTCATTCAGTTAAAAGTGAATATAGAACAATATATTTTAAATTATTCATTTAATTTCTGAATATACTGGAAAAGCAAAAATAGTGTGTTTAAAAGCTATTGTAATTTTTTAAAGCTTTGTAATTCTAATTATTTTATGATTTTTATTGAATTAGGAATATAACTTCAAAAACACTGATATGTTTTATCTAAGAACAAATAGGATTTCCTAAAAATCTATCATTTTTTACATTAAACACTTTATTCTCTTAGGGAAGGGACATTGGGGAGGTCAAGGGCTATTGTACATTTGAGAGAATAGCCAAGATAATTGGCCTTCAATATCTTCAACTTTTAGAGAAACACAAACAATTTATATATATGCACACAGATACATAATCCATCCTTATTCATGGTTTTCATATTTGTGAAATCTCACTAAAATTTATTTGTAACACCAAAATTAAACCCACCACACTTTCTTGCTCACTCATGGACATGCAGAATGGTGAAAAATTTGAGCCACCACCAGGATGTATTCTCAGCTGAGTTCAAAGAAGATGATACTCTGCCTTTTGTTTCAGTTCTCATACTATAAAATGAGTCCTTTCCATGGTCTATTTAGTGTCATATATTTTGCATTTTTGTGTTGTTTTGTTGGTGTTGGTGTTTTGTTGGATAAAAATGGCCCCCCAAGCATTGTGCTGAAGTGCTGTCTAGTATTCCTAAGTACAAGAAGCTTGTAATGTGCAGTATGGAGAAAATGTCAGGTATGAGTTATAGTGCTGTTGGTCTTGAGTTCAATGTTAATGAATCAACAATATGGTACATCCAGAAAAAGGAAGAGGAAATATATGATATGTACATGAGGCCTCTCATAAAAGTGCTAAAGTAATAACATCTATATCATATGATGAAACTATGGTAAAAATGGAAATGTGGCTAAATTTATGGATTCATGAGATTAGGACATTAAAAAATGCATAGTGGATAGCACTGTTGGGTTGAAAGCCAAGAAATGTATGGTCATGTTACCCAGAGTCAGGAAAACATTAAACCCTCCACAGCTAGTGAGTGGTTTATTATAAATAAATACTGTACATTATTATTTATAAGAACTGTATATTAAATAAGTTCTGTCTAAATAGAAACACACATAAAACAATGTTATATAGTGATTGGCTGACAAAAATGTTGTGACCAGAGGCTCACAGGAACCTAACTCTGTATTTTTCCTGGGAGCAGTGGCTCAGTATTTACTAATTCAGTGTGCACAATGACTCAATAGAAAATAACTATCATGAATAATGAGAACTGACTACACACAAGCACATACACACACATATAAATATATAAATATGTGTTTACACACACACACATATATATATACATATTTTACTCAGTTTTATTGACTTTTTTGAGAGTCCAATATATCACTTTAAGAGCAGTAATAGTAATAACTGATATTTGCATAATGTTTTATATATTAAGAACTTACAGTGTTTTCCGGTATATTAGAATCAGGGAACCAGATTTCATTGATTTTAAAATTTTATTCTGAAGCCACAGTGTTGACATATGTATAATGATACCAATTCTGAGCTCATAGTATCTGCAGTTGTATATTTTGAATATGTATATTTTGAATATAATTAGAACTCCTGTAATTATACATTTTAATTATATCACAAATTTTGGAATGTTCTCATTGCTTCTTCCTAGAACAGCAAAAAACACTAACAACAATCACAATAATGGCAACAACAAAGCACACTGCTATTTTCCAAGGACACAGTGTGACTGACAGAGTGTCAAAAATAATCACAGGGAATGATGGAGCATTCTCACAGGATATTTGAATTCTTCTTTAGTGAATTTCATAATCTGACAGTGTTTTGTTTCTCAGGCACCGTGAGTTTTGGTTCCTGGCCACGGTCAAGTATTTAAAGGTCCCCTACTGGTTTAGCTGTCCTACTGCTCCCTTCGTAGATTTACTGTTTTGAGATACAAATTGTCTCAACTTTAAAATCTGGCATTCTCATTGGCAGTCTTGGTAATAACAATTCATCTTATCTCCGTGTGAAAATTGACATTGATTTTAGTTTATTTGAATATGAACATACTTCTCATAAAACTGATGTAGTTTTTAGGTCTGGGCTCACATACCTTTTCCATATTCCTTCGTGAAAAGAAAGTAAAGTGCTTACATAATTCTTTCCTGATGCTTATAGTAGCAGGCACATTGTGGATGGAGCATCTCTGGGGTCTCTTTAAAATTTTATTATTATATAATTTCTCTAGCAAGCTACAAAATTGAGACTACTTTTTTGGTAGCCAGGAAGTCCTTATTGGGGTTTCCAAAATATATGTACTTTAGGTTAAACTGTATGTGGAGAACGGGTAAAATCTACAGAAAACCAGATAAAATTCAAGTTTTAAGAAGAACTGATAAAATGAGTGGAATGCTGCTTAATTCTCTAATCAGGCTTTATTGATATTATTTAGAAATATTGTGATAGAAAGACTTAGCTTGTAGACCCAGCAATCCCACTACTGGGCGTATACCCAGAGAAAACCATAATTCAAAAAGATACATGCACCCCAGTGTTCATTGCAGCACTATTTACAGTAGCCAGGTCATGGAAGCAACCTAAATGCCCATCGACAGACGAATGGATAAAGAAGATATGGTACATATGTACGATGGCCATAAAAAGGAACGAAATTTGGTCATTTGTAGAGACGTGGATGGACCTAGAGACTGTCACACAGAATGAAGTAAGTCAGAAAGAAAAACAAATATCATATGTTAATGCATATATGTGGAATCTAGAAAAATGATACAGATGAACCGGTTTGCATGGCAGAAATAAAGACACAGGTGTAGAGAACAAACGTATGGACACTGAGTGGGGAAAGTGGAGAGGGGGTGGTGGTGTGATGAATTGGGAGATTGGGATTGACATATGTACACTAATATGTATAAAATAGGTAACTAATAAGAACCTGCTGTATAAAAAAATTAAATTAAAAAAAAGACATAGCTTATAGATTCCATTTTTAATTTATTAATCAGTAGGTATTTTTGTGAATAGAGGCCTGATACAATGATATTTCTTTAAGTATATCCCCCACCCTGCAATTATTTTACCTCTATACACTTTCCAATTCAGTTTGTCCTAATTCTATGAAAAGTTTGGTGAACAATTTGTAACACGAATCCAGTGCTTTTTAAAACATTTTTTTCCAGAGAGTAAAAATGTAGAATATTTAGTATTCAGGGATCATTAAGAATTCCTTTTCTAAGAAAATCATGTGTTATAGTTCATCAATTCTAAGAGGCAACATTTTGCATCTCTGAAATTGGGATGTGTTTGATGATAGATGATGTAGTTTAATTGATTAAGTTTCTTCTCATAGTGATACGTAAAATTATGATATGTCTTATAATTGATGGTTTATTGGTTTTGATGAAATAAATTCCACTTCTGACACATTTTTGATAAGTGGGAGAAATGTTATTTTTGAGTTGACTTGAGGAGTTCCTGTAATTGGGATTATGTTTGCCATCTGATCATTTACATTTCTCAAGGTCTTGCCTCCTCAAAGTGAGTTTTGCAATTCAGTCCTTAGAAAGTAAAAGCCAAACATGGGCAATTCCCTTATGATAATTCCAGATATATTATCAAAGACTTAATAATACTTAGAGTCAAGGAACATATTCCAAAGCAGTTAGAGTTTACCTTTACAATTGCTTTATGTAATGGTATTTTGTAATAGCACATTTTTGGCTGTCTCTGGTTTTTGTTTAACTTACATGTCAGGATATGCTAGTTTGAAAAAAAAGAAGAGAAAATTGTGGGCTAGTATTACAAGTTACAAAATTATTTTTTCCTGATGCCTTAGAGTTATAATGAAGTCCTGTGAATATTCAAGCACTTTTAATAATATAAAAATGCCCGATGTATTTAGGTAGTTGGGAAGGGAAATAACAAAGGGCAAAAAAAAATAGAATGAGGATCCAGTTGCCTTCCAAATGTTACAGAGCTTATACTTCTTTACAACTCAAACTTCAGGACGTTTATAAACAAAAAATATATGCATACGTTTGTACATACTCTCACAAATTATTAAAACGCTAAATATTTAAATTTATTGAAGTACTAAGTATTAAATATGGTACCATTTATTTTTAGACTCCATGCGTTTGTATGTGATCTTTGGTTAGGTACTCTCAAACATTTTAAACATGCTTGGAGGGATTAAGCAGAAAATGATGCTTCATGGAGTTGGGGACCAAACAGAAATATGAAGTATCCATGCAGTTACTTCAATTCAGTTTTACTTTTTCTTCAAGTGAAAAACAGAAAAAAAAAAAAAAAAAAGGAAAAACAAACCAAAACACTTTGTATCAAGTCTATAGCATTTGGGCAAAGAAAATACTGAGGATTTATAAAAATGTGATAATGAGAGTAATTTAACATCAGTTTTATTTAGAAGGTCAGTATTAAATCACAGTTGCTTAAAAAGTTTGAAAATTCTTTTCTGAGAGATGGAAGGAAGAATGAGCAGAATGATTCTGTGTGAATGGCTAACTGATGTAGAGTAAATCACTTTCACCTATGTCTTTGTCCCCTGTTAAGTTGGGAAAAATAATATTTTTCATAGAAGCTTACCAAGCTTTCCTTGAGATGCAAATAGTACTGGGAATATAGCAGGTTCTCAATAAATATTTTGGGGTGAGAGAACAAAGAATTATCACTAGAGCCCTGTGAAATTTTCAAAATTACTGAGCAGTGATTTTGAAACTGCAGAAGGTAATCCATTCGTAAGTCATGGTAACAGTTTAAGTGTTCAAAACCAGCATTTAAAAATAGAAGAAAATAAAAATACGCAAGTACATGAATGATTATTTTATAAAACTTGCATTTTAAACATTGATTAGCTTGAAAAAATACAAATTACTAGAAGATAATAAAATATTTATATCATTTATATTTTTATGTGTATTTGTATTTACATGATTTTTGCATTTAGCAGATATGTATACAGACACATATATACACACATACACACATATGCGTATTGCCTATGTTAAATTATGCAGGCAGTGCTTTGGTACCAAAGAGGGCATGTTCTTGGATGTGATAATTAATGATATAAAAGGTATATTCCATGAGAATAATGTAAATGAGTTTGAAAAGGAAGCCAAATTAATACATACTTATGAAGTCTCCTTTCTTCTCCTTAAACCATACAAAATCTGTTTCTAAGATAGTATAAAAAATGTCAAAATTGGCAAAAGTCTGATGTATTTCTTCCTTTAAAAAAAAAGCAAATGTAAACACTGAAAGATGTAGAAAGTCTTATAAAAGAGAAAGAGAGAGAAGTAACCAAGCCTTTAGGATTCAATAAAGTGCCCATCAGAATGAAACTTCATTGAGTGGTTTCAAGTAAAGGACACACATGGAGTAAGTAAGTGAGTAGATGAATTGAATGACAAGAAATATTTTTGAGATATAACGTGGTACACCTAGGCTGAGTTTATTTATTTGTTCTTTAGAAACCTTTTGTCCACCTAGTTTCCTCATAGCCACTGTTTCTTGCCACCTTAGTGAATGAAGTTCAGAATGTTGTGGATTTCAGGTCTTGCAAAGGAAAACAAAATTGCTCAATTAGACTCTTGAGAAAGGCTTCATTTGTCATTGTGAATTACTTTGGTCATTGGCTACTATTAAGGAGGGAAAAGGGAAGGGAACAAGGGATCATGCTCTGTGAACAGGTCAGATTAAACTAGCCAGATGGGTTCATGGTGTCATATATATATTGTAGGAAAAAGGAAAAGAAAAAAAGGAGCTTTGTTAGCTGATAACTTAATTATCTGCCACTATCAGTTTGGAAGGGCTTTTAAACATGTCCAAAATGCCTACCAAATTTTCAGCAGGAGTGACAGCAGATTTTTAAGTAAGGATAAAAATGCAGCAGTCTTTCTAGAATAAAACTCTGACAGACTATGATGAATTACCTTATTATAGTTGCTTGCATGACAAATGTACTTGATCAGTGTTTCTTCCTGGGAATCGTTGAGCTTATCCAGAGGCAAAAGTTGAAAGGAAATGAGAGCTAACTAGTAATTCTAAATGTAATACATCAGCATTTCCATGAAAGTATTCAAGAAAACCTTATCAATTACTGTTTATGTCAACAGAAGGTACTTCCTCTATTCCCTTGTGATATAACCTCTTTTTGAGGATTTATTTAAGTGACTTTTTAAAAAGGGAATATAGATCACAGAAAAGTTTTTTTTTTATGTTTTTTTTCTTACAGGAACTGTAAGTTACCCAGCTTTTAAAAAGATTCTCAGATGTGTTCCCAGTCCAAGTTTTAGACAATACAGTAGCCACACATATTTAATCGTATTCCTAATATATTTTTATTTATTCAAATATTTTTATATTGAAACATGAGCAATTGGGAAAAATAATGGAATTAAGAAAACTATGTGGATTGCTAGAAATATTTAAATCACCAAGTATTAAGTTTCTTAATAAATTTATTTAATGAAACAATCATTTAAAAACATTTCTGCAACTGTATAACATTGCTGCTGTTGGAAAACATGACCAGGGAATCAAAGGCATTGCCAAAATAGTTGCATTAATTTTTATGTCACTATTTAAGGACAGGTTGTAAAAATGTCTACCAGGTTTTATAATATTACATAAAGAACAATGTAAAGCTAAGATTTTTTGTCATTAACTAGAAATAAATAGTAGAAAGTTGGGTTTCACTGTTTTGTGTATATTTCTTTATTTCATGTGAATGTAACACAACCTAGATCATGCTGGCATCGTTTCTTCTTTCTTTGAAGAAATTTTATTTTCTAAGTAGTTTGAGTACTTTTATATTTATGCATGCATTAACAGTTGAACGGTAATTGTGCGTTGCCAGTACCCTTGTATACTTCTTCATACATCTATTTGGATAATAGATCAGGTCAAATGATAAATATGTAGGTAGATGCTTAATGTTTTGCCACTTCTGCCTTTAAAAAATATGTGATGTGTCCAGATGGTGTGGGGTGATCAGCTATGAAACTCACAACCTCCTGATCAATACACATGTTCATTGAAGCTTAGTTTTTGAAATATTATGTGTACATAAGAAACACAATGAATGACTATGTTCTGGAGTCTACAAACCTAGACAAAAATCTCTCCTGTATTTTTCTAATTTTCTTAGAATAACTGTGTCCTTGCATATGTAATGTGTTCCATGTAAATGAAAACTGAGCAGTGATTTTCAAACTGCAGATTGTGATCCATTAGTAAGTCATGACAACAGTTTAAATGTTTATAACCAGCATTAAAAAATAAAAGAGAATAAAAATACTCAAGTATATGAATGAATGCTTTATACAACTTGCATTTTAGTTAAACATATACATGCATATATTCATACGTGCAAATATGTTCATAGGATCACATCACACAGCACATTTCTGTACTGTGGGTTGAAAAGGCTGTAAAAGTTGCTGGTGTAGTGATCAGGAGAGGAATCAATGATTAACATAATAACAGCAAATACACTAAGCCCCCATTTGAGAAGGTTAAGACCTTAGGACAGGGTTCTCATCTCTGCTGCTTACTAGAACTACCTGAGACATTTTTGGAACGTATAGATGAATGGTTTTAATCAGATGAGTAAATCCCCACACTTTGTGTGGGACCATGTAGATGCGTTTTGTTTTGATTTTAGGGCTCTCCAGGTGATTAGAACATGAAGCCAAGTTATAGAACCTCTGCCATAGAGTGGCAATCATGATAAATCAAAAAAATTTTCCTTTTGCTTTCACTTTGTGATTTTTGACAGTTGATATCTTAGGGTTTGAGAATACTTAGACATTGAAAACTACAAATTAATACATGAAAAGGGACACTTGGGACAAGTATAAAAATCATGTAAGGGATTTTCATATATTATAAATATATTCTATGCTTATACAAATTTTTACTTGTGTACCAGTCAGTGAGAGGAGTATCATAGAGAAAAGCAGTACAGTTAAATGATCAAGAGTGTAAGTATTAGACACATTAAAAATGTTGTAATTTATTTTCCATCCTCTTTCAGTTAATTATTTGTTAGCTTTAGTCAAATAGTAATTAAAGAAAGTTTCAGAATGTCCTCTTTTTTTTCACTTAAAGGTCAACTTTTATGAATCCTAAATGCTTATATTCTCTTCTTCCTCTTTTAGTCAACTCTAGTTTTTCACTCAAGGTGAATGACAAAATTTTATTGTAATGATTATGAAATTTCTAGCATTAGTATAGAGATGTGCAGAGATTGAGGGCACTGAATACCTGTGAGAAGTAAACTGGCCTTCTTTGCATTTGTCCCTCACAACCACTACTTGCTACCTGTTGTTCTGTACATAAGGTGGCTCAAGTTTGGAGAGAAGAGTCAACTGTGTTGACTATGCTAAGTGAATGAGTAGATCTGTACTTCAGTGTTCCTTTTTTCTGGTGCAGTTGGTTTTGTTCTGCTTAATTTAGCTGCTCTTTAGCTTGTAACTCTCAAAGTCAGTGGAAAGTCAAATTCAGAGAAGATCTAAACGATATAAACAAGTTTGACCGGCCCAAGTGATGTGAATAAGTTTGACATCTATTTAGAATGTGTGAGCAGGACCAGGATCTGCACGGCTAACTTTCCGGCCTTAGTGCTGATCGTTTTCAGTAACAGGTCAGTCTTCAGCAGCACGTGTGGAAATATAAAGTAACACAGCCCAAATTTGAAAGGAAATAATTTCAAACTTTGTGTATTAATTTGACACAATTCTGATTTTATTCTGGAGTCTGTTTGAGCTTTATGTTTTGCCTTTGTGTTAACTATACTTTAACTGATATATACTTTATGAAAAATTAATTGCCAAATTTCTAAATAAATGTTGGGTTGGTGGTTTCAATAGTTGTGGCAAAACAATTCATCTCTTTTATTAAAAGTAAAATTATCTTCATAGAATTAAATGCTAAAAATATGTTGTCTAACATTTTTAAAAGTAACAGACCCAAGCACAGACAACCTATCACTCAAGCTCTTTACCTTAAAACAATTTCCCACATAATTTATCCAAAAAAGTATAAAAAATATTAATTATAATAGTAAGAAATGTATGAAGGTAACTAAGGTGATTTTTTTCAAAGCTAATGTTTGAATCATGCTATACAGGTGCAGTTGAAAACCTATTTATTATTGTGAAAAAGACTCATATCAACTTCTTTTTAAATAGGGCAAGGTGGATAATATCTTTATTACGAAGGATTCTTTGTATTCAGATCCTATTAAAATCCATATGATTTGTCAATTTACAAGTCTAGCTCCTCCATTAGACAATATTCTCCTTCAAGGAACAGAATTTTAGTCAAAATATATGTGTTCATAGTTCTAGGGCCTCCCATGATGTTTAAATGAGTGAGTGAAAGAAAAGAGGAATTTAGTACTTCAGCTTCCTCACCAATATGGTATTTATGGAGTTTTACATATCAGTAGCTTCTCCTGGTCTCAAAAATGTAACAAAAAATCTTAGTAAGTATATCTGTCTTTTAGGGATAATTTAACCAATAACCAATTTTACATTCATGACAACATCCAGATATGCAATTACAAATAAAATTTTCTAGCATTTCTTTAAAGTGCAATTATTGTTTAGTCAAGTTATAGGAGTTATAGTTGTCTGCAGAATTTTTCCCTAGGTATGTTTTTGCTCATTTTTACACAGTAACAAGTCTCTTTATCAATGGTAATGATTTCTAACATTTCCCACCATGTCTCAGTGTGAAAGATCTTTGGAGATTATCTGAGCCATCTTCCTTTAACATATGGATCAGGAAGTAAAGTACAAAGAGGTGAGATTCTAGAGTTGCCTTCATGGCATTTTTGAAACAGACCTCCACAAACATATTGTTTCTTGTATTATATCTTTTTGCTATTGATGACACATTATTTCACTTGATAACCACAGTGTCATGAGTTGGTAAACTAGGTATTATTAGATCATTCTTTTCCAAAATAGCTAATACCAGTGGTCAGCACAATATGTCCCTTTACAGAAATAATTTGCTGATCCCTGATTAATGCTGTGTTCTAAATAATGTATATTCTATAAAGAGAAAGTCAGTTGCTCTGTGCGTAAAAATGTTTGTTACCAAATCTTGTTCAAAAACAGACATTATGCTTTAAAAAGACAAATGGACTTTCAACTTACAGTTACTTGGGAAGGTGCCTAGATCCTGAGATGGGTTGGCGTGACAATGAAGACCTCAATTAGAGTGAAAAGAAAGTTTTCTGGAATGAAAGAATTCAAAAGGGAAAATAAATTAATGGGAACTGATCGAGGTAGGAAGACTGGTACCTCTTTATTTGAGACTACAAGTACAGTGGGAATCATGTAAGTGCAAAATGAAAAATTCCTCGGTCTTATTTTGAACTTTAAAAGAAGAACTTAAGTCCAGTAGTTTAGAACGTGAGAGATTTTAATACTTGAGAGCAAATCAGTAGAGTTGATGAACAGAGTGAATTAGAAATAAACACCCTGATCTCGAAAGAATGTTGGTGTACTGTGTGTGTGTGTGTGTGTGTGTGTGTATGTGAGAGAGAGAGGGGGAGAGTGTGTGTGTGTGTGTGTATTTTGGGCTGTGTGTGTGCATGTTTTCTAGAAAGAGTGGCTAGAGATCACTGCCCAAATGAAGCCACATTATATATGTCACAAGTATGCTGTGAATATATTAAATCATATTTGATGTTTTCATAAAGAATTTATTTTGAAAGACAGAAAAAGGGAGAAGACCATTGGGCTAGAAATCAAGATCTGTAGGACCCTAGGCAAATCACTCAACCTCTCTAAACTGTTTCACATTTAATACTTAGAACATACCTAAAGTCCCTACCAATCTTATATTTATGTATCTATCCAAGCATCCAAGAACTAGGGGTGTATATAAATAAACCCTAATAAGGGAAAGTGGAAATAACCATGGACTACTGGTACAAGGTTTCCATAAGAGCCAGACAGCAGAGTATGTTGGAAACATAATGCCTGATGATATCGTTATCTCTGTTGTGGTCCAAACAACATTGCAGTTTTTATCCTAGGAGGCCATTGTGGTCTGGTTAGGAAATTAATGTACTATTTAGCTTTCCCCAGTGAATATATTTTAAAAAATAGATATAGACACAATTAGGTAGCATGATTAAAGGATTCAAGTTACATTTATTGTTTTCAGTTTTTGTTTTGTTTCTTTTTCCCTTTGCATTTGTATTTTTTTTAACATCTTTATTGGCGTATAATTGCTTTACAATGGTGTGTTAGTTTCTGCTTTATAACAAAGTGAATCAGTTATACATATACATATGTTCCCATATCTCTTACCTCTTGCGTCTCCCTCCCTCCCACCCTCTCTATCCCACCCCTCCAGGTGGTCACAAAGCACCGAGCTGATCTCCCTGTGCTATGCGGCTGCTTCCCACTAGGTATCTATTTTACGTTTGGTAGTGTATATATGTCCATGCCACTCTCTCACGTTGGCACAGCTTACCCTTCCCCCTCCCCATAGCCTCAAGTCCATTCTCTAGTAGGTCTGTGTCTTTATTCCTGTCTTGCCCCTAGTTTCTTCATGACCTTTTTTTTCTTTTCTTCTTAGATTCCATATATATGTATTAGCATACGGTATTTATTTCTCTCTTTCTGACTTACTTCACTCTGTATGACAGACTCTAGGTCCATCCACCTCACTACAAATAACTCAATTTCGTTTCTTTTTATGGCTGAGTAATATTCCATTGTATATATGTGCCACATCTTCTTTATCCATTCATCTGTTGATGGACACTTAGGTTGCTTCCATGTCCTAACTATTGTAAATAGAGCTGCAATGAACATTTTGGTACATGACTCTTTTTGAATTATGGTTTTCTGAGGATATTTGCCCAGTAGTGAGATTGCTGGGTTGTATGGTAGTTCTATTTTTAGTTTTTTAAGGAACCTCCATACTGTTCTCCATAGTGGCTGTATCAATTTACATCCCACCAACAGTGCAAGAGGATTCCCTTTTCTCCACACCCTCTCCAGCATTTATTGTTTGTAGATTTTTTAATGATGGCCATTCTAACCGGTGTGAGATGATATGTCATTGTAGTTTTGATTTGCATTTCTCTAATGATTAATGATGTTGAGCATTCTTTCATGTGTTTGTTGGCCATCTGTATATCTTCTTTGGAGAAATGTCTATTTAGGTCTTCTGCCCATTTTTGGATTGGGTTGTTTGCTTTTTGATATTGAACTGCGTGAGCTGCTTGTAAATTTTGGAGATTAATCTTTTGTCAGTTGCTTCATTTGCAAATATTTTCTCCCATTCTGAGGGTTATCTTTTCGTCTTGTTTATGGTTTCCTTTGCTGTGCAAAAGCTTTTAAGTTTCATTGGGTCCCATTTGTTTATTTTTGTTTTTGTTTCCATTTCTCTAGGAGGTGGGTCAAAAAGGATCTTGCTGTGATTTATGTCATAGGGTGTTCTGCCTATGTTTTCCTCTAAGAGTTTGATAGTGTCTGGCCTTACATTTAGGTCTTTAATCCATTTGGACTTTATTTTTGTGCATGGTGTTAGGGAGTGTTCTAATTTCATACTTTTACATGTACCTGTCCAGTTTTCCCAGCACTATTTATTGAAGAGGCTGTCTTTTCTCCACTGTATATTCTTGCCTCCTTTATCAAAGATAAGGTGACCATATGTGCCTGGGTTTATCTCTGGGTTTTCTGTCCTGTACCATTGATCTGTATTTCTGTTTTTGTGCCAGTATCATACTGTCTTGATTACTGTAGCTTTGTAGTATAGTCTGAAGTCAGGGAGCCTGATTCCTCCAGCTCCGTTTTTGTTTCTCAAGATTTCTTTGGCTATTCGGGGTCTTTTGTGTTTCCATACAAATTGTGAAATTTTTTGTTCTAGTTCTGTGAAAAATGCCAGTGGTAGTTTGATAGGGATTGCATTGAATCTGTAGATTGCTTTGGGTAGTATAGTCATTTTCACAATGTTTATTCTTCCAATCCAAGAACATGGTATATCTCTCCATCTATTTGTATCATCTTTAATTTCTTTCACCAGTGTCTTATAATTTTCTGCATACAGGTGTTTTGTCTCCTTAGATAGGTTTATTCCTAGATATTTTATTCTTTTTGTTGCAGTGGAAATGGGAGTGTTTTCTTAATTTCACTTTCAGATTTTTCATCATTAGTGTATAGGAATGCTAGAGATTCCTGTGCATTAATTTTGTATCCTGCTGCTTTACCATATTCATTGATTAGCTCTAGTAGTTTGCTGGTAGCGTCTTTAGGATTCTCTGTGTATAGTATCATGTTCTGCAAACAGTGACAGCTTTACTTCTTCTTTTCCGATTTGGATTCCTTTTATTTCTTTTTCTTCTCTGATTGCTGTGGCTAAAACTTGCAAAACTATGTTGAATAATAGTGGTGAGAGTGGACAGCCTTGTCTTGTTCCTGATCTTAGTGGAAATGGTTTCAGTTTTTCACCATTGAGGACGATGTTGGCTGTGGGTTTGTCATATATGCCCTTTATTATGTTGAGGAAACTTCCCTCTATGCCTACTTTCTGCAGGGTTTTATCATAAATGGGTGTTGAATTTTGTCGAAGGCTTTCTGTGCATCGATTGAGATGATCATATGGTTTTTCTCCTTCCACTTGTTAATATAGTGTATCACACTGATTTGCATGTATTGAAGAATCCTTGCATTCCTGGGATAAACCCCACTTGATCATGGTGTCTGATCCTTGTAATGTGCTGTTGGATTCTGTTTGCTAGTGTTTTGTTGAGAATTTTTGCATCTGTGTTCATCAGTGATATTGGCCTGTAGTTTTCTTTCTTTGTGACATCTTTGTCTGGTTTTGCTATCAGGGTGATGGTGGCCTCGTAGAATGAGTTTGGGAGTGTTCCTCCCTCTGCTATCTTTTGGAAGAGTTTGAGAAGGATAGGTGTTAGCTCTTCTCTAAATGTTTGATAGAATTCGCCTGTGAAGCCATCTGGTCCTGGGCTTTTATTTGTTGGAAGATTTTTAATCACAGTCTCAATTTCAGTGCTTGTGCTTGGTCTGTTCATATTTTCTATTTCTTCCTGTTTCAGTCTCGGCAGGTTGTGCGTTTCTAAGAATTTGTCCATTTCTTCCAGGTTGTCCATTTTATTGGCATATAGTTGCTTGTAGTAACCTCTCATGATCCTTTGTATTTCTGCAGTGTCAGTGGTTACTTCTCCTTTTTCACTTCTAATTCTATTGATTTGAGTCTTCTCCCTTTTTTTCTTGATAAGTCTAGCTAATGGTTTATCAATTTTGTTTATCTTCTCAAAGAACCAGCTTTTAGTTTTATTGATCTTTGCTATCGTTTCCTTCATTTCTTTTTCATTTATTTCTTTTTTTTATTTTAGAGGCAATATTAATCTATATTTTAGTAGTTTTCAATTTACACTTTATGAATAGTACTTTTTTTTTTTTCTGATCTGATCTTTATGATTTCTTTCCTTCTGCTAACTTTGTGGGTTTTTTTGTTCTTCTTTCTCTAATTTCTTTAGTTGTAAGTTTAGGTTGTTTATTTGAGATGTTTCTTGTTTCTTAAGGTAGGATTGTATTGCTATAAAGTTCCCCCTTAGAACTGCTTTTGCTGCATCCCTTAGGTTTTGGGTCGTCGTGTTTTCATTGTCATTTGTTTTTAGGTATTTTTTGATTTCCTCTTTGATTTCTTCAGTGATCTCTTGGTTATTAAGTAGTGTATTGTTTAGCCTTCATGTGTTTGTATTTCTTACAGATTTTTTCCTGTAATTGATACCTATTGTCATAGTGTTTTGGTCAGAAAAGATACTTGATACGATTTCAATTTTCTTAAATTTACCAAGGCTTGATTTGTGACCCAAGATATGATCTATCCTGGAGAATGTTCCATGAGCACTTGAGAAGAATGTGTATTCTGTTGTTTTTGGATGGAATGTCCTATAAATATCAATTAAGTCCCTCTTGTTTAATGTATCATTTAAAGCTTGTGTTTCCTTATTTATTTTGATTTTGGATGTTCTGTTCATTGGTGAAAGTGGGGTGTTAAAGTCCCCTACTATGATTGTGTTACTGTCAATTTCCCCTTTTATGGCTGTTAGTATTTGCCTTATGTATTGAGGTGCTCCTATGTTGGGTGCATACATAGTTACAATTGTTATATCTTCTTCTTGGATTGATCCCTTGATCATTATGTAGTGTCCTTCTTTATCTCTTGTAATAGTCTTTGTTTTAAAGTCTATTTTGTCTGATATGAGAACTGCTACCCCAGCTTTCTTTTGATTTCCATTTGCATGGAATATCTGTTTCCATCCCCTCACTTTCAGTCTGTGTGTGTCCCTAGGTCTGAAGTGGGTCTCTTGTAGACAGCATATATATGGGTCTTGTTTTTGTATCCATTCAGCCAGTCTATATCTTTTGGTTGGAGCATTTAATCCATTTACATTTAAGGTAATTATCGATATGTATGTTCCTATTACCATTTTCATAATTGTTTTGGGTTTGTTATTGTAGGTGTTTTCCTTCTCTTGTATTTCCCGCCTAGAGAAGTTCCTTTAGCATTTGTTGTAAGGCTGGTTGGGTGGTGCTGAATTCTCTTAGCTTTTGCTTGTCTGTAAAGGTTTTAATTTCTCCATCAAATCTGAATGAGATCCTTGCTGGGTAGAGTAATGTTTGTTGTAGGTTTTTCTCCTTCATCACTTTAAATATGTCCTGCCACTCCCTTCTGGCTTGCAGAGTTTCTGCTGAAAGATCAGCTGTTAACCTTATGGGGATTCCCTTGTGTATTATTTGTTGTTTTTCCCTTGCTGCTTTTAATATTTTTTCTTTGTATTTAATTTTTGATAGTTTGATTAATATGTGTTTTCACGTGTTTCTCCTTGGATTTATCCTGTATGGGACTCTCTGTGCTTCGTAGACTTGATTAACTATTTCCTTTCCCATATTAGGGAAGTTTTCAACTATAATCTCCTCAAATATTTTCTCAGTCCCTTTTTCTCTTCTTCTTCTGGGACCCCTATAATTTGAATGTTGGTGCAGTTAATGTTGTCCCAGAGGTCTCCGAGACTGTTCTCAGTTCTTTTCATTCTTTTTTCTTTATTCTGCTCTGCAGTAGTTATTTCCACTATTTTATCTTCCAGGTCACTTATCCGTTCTTCTGCCTCAGTTATTCTGCTATTGATCCCTTCTAGAGAATTTTTAATTTCATTTATTGTGTTGTTCATCACTGTTTGTTTGCTTTTTAGTTCTTCTAGGTCCTTGTTAAACGTTTGTTGTATTTTGTCTATTCTATTTCCAAGATTTTGGATCATCTTTACTATCATTATTCTGAATTCTTTTTCAGGTAGACTGCCTATTTCCTCTTCATTTCTTAGGTCTGGTGGGTTTTTGCCTTGCTGCTTCATCTGCTGTGTGTTTTTCTGTCTTTTCATTTCGCTTAACTTAGTGTGTTTGGGATCTCCTTTTTGCAGGCCGCAGGTTCATAGTTCCCGTTTTTTTTTGGTGTCTGTCCCCGGTGGGTAAGGTTGGTTCAGTGTGTTGTGTAGGCTTCCTGATGGAGGGGACTAGTGCCTGTGTTCTGGTGGATGATGCTCGATCTTGTCTTTCTGGTGGGCAGGTCCACATCTGGTGGTGTGTTTTGGGGTGTCTGTGGCCTTATTATGATTTTAGGCAGCCTCTCTGCTAATGGATGGAGTTGTGCTCCTGTCTTGCCAGTTGTTTGGCTTAGGGTGTCCTGCACTGTAGCTTGCTGGTCATTGAGTGAAGCTGGGTCTCGGCGTTGAGATGGAGATCTCTGGGTGATTTTCATCGTTTGGTATTACATGGAGCTGGGAGGTCTCTTGTGGACCAGTGTCCTGAAGTTGGCTCTCCCACCTCAGAGACACAGCCCTGATGCCTGGCTGGAGCACCAAGAGCCTTTCATCCACATGGCTCAGAATAAAAGGGACAAAAAATAGAAAGAAAGAAGATAAAATAAAATAGTTATTAAAAAATAAATAATTATTAAGAAAAACATTTTTAAAAGTTAAAAAAAAACAAAAAACAAAAACAGAACCTTAGGACAAATCGTAAAAGCAAAGCTGTACAGACAAAATCACACACAGAAGCATACACATACACACTCACAAAAAGAGAAAAAGGGAAAAAATATATATATATCTTTGCCCCCAAAGTCTACCTTCTCAATTTGGGCTGTTTCGTTGTCTATTCAGGTATTCCACAGATGCAGGGTACATCAAGTTGATTGCGGAGATTTAATCAGCTGCTTCTGAGGCTGCTGGGAGACATTTCTCTTTCTCTTCTTTGTTCGCACAGCTCCCGGGGTTGAGCTTTGGATTTGGACCTGCCTCTGCGTGTAGGTCACCTGGGGGCGTCTGTTCTTTGCTCAGACAGGACGGGGTTAAAGGAGCAGCTGCTTCGGGGCCTCTGTCTCACTCAGGCCGGGGGGAGGGAGGGGTATGGATGTGGGGCAAGCCTGCAGCGGCAGAGGCCAGCATAACTTTGCACCAACCTGAGGCGCTGTGTGTTCTCCCGTGGAAGTTGTTCCTGGATCACAGGACCTTGGTAGTGTCGGGCTGCACAGGCTCCCGGGAGGGGAGGTGTGGATAGTGACCTGTGCTTGCACACAGCCTTCATGGTGGCAGCAGCAGCAGCCTTAGCGTCTCATGCCCATCTCTGAGGTCCGCGCTGATAGCCGTGGCTCGCGCCCGTCTCTGGAGCTCCTTGAAGCAGCGCTCTTAATCCCCTCTTCTCGTGCACCAGGAAACAAAGAGGCAAGAAAAAGTCTCTTGCCTCTTCGGCAGCTCCGGACTTTTTCCCGGACTCCCTCCAGGCTAGCCGTGGTGCACTAACCCCCTTCAGGCTGTGTTCATACCGCCAGCCCCAGTCCTCTCCCTAGGATTCGACCTAGGAAGCCGGAGCCTCAGCTCCCAGCCCCCGCCCGCCCTGGCGGGCGAGCAGACAAGCCTCTAGGGCTGGTGAGTGCTGGTCGGCACCGATTCTCTGTGTGGGAATCTCTTCGCTTTGCCCTCTGCACCCCTGTGGCTGCGCTCTCCTCCGTGGCTCTTAAGCTTCCCCCCTCTGCCACCTGCAGTCTCCGCCCGCGAAGGGGCTTCCTGGTGTGTGGAAACCTTTCCTCCTTCCAGCTCCCTCCCACTGGTGCAGGTCCTGTCCCTATTCTTTTGTCTCTGTTTTTTCTTTTGCCCTACCCAGGTACGTGGGGAGTTTCTTGCCTTTTGGGAAGTCTGAGGTCTTCTGCCAGCATTCAGTAGGTATTCTGTAGGAGCTGTTCCACATGTAGATGGATTTCTGATGTATTTGTGGAGAGGAAGATGGTCTCCGCGTCTTACTCTTCTGACATCTTGAAGCTCCTCTCCCTGTATTCAGTTTTAAAATATTATACCCCCATACCTATAATTTAAAGAAATTTAATTGTGTTTTGTCTGTGAGAGGAGAGATAGTCTATAGTGCATTAAAAGTTTTAGTTTGTTAGCAATCACGTATTTTCAAGAGGAATATTATGGAACATGTGTTTATTATATAATAATAAATAATTACATAAAAAATGAAATAAAACCAGTCTGTAGATAAGTGTCTGATTTCAGACAATAGCCTGACACAGTTAAAATCATATTGTGTCCTGAACACAGTCTAGACATGTAGGCAATATTAAAATTAAAATGCTCTATCCATGTTATGCATCACTCATTAAAAAAAAGTATAGTATTTAGCTCATTATGAATAATGAGAGAATCTTCTTATAATCTCACAGAGTGCCAATCTTCCTATAATTATGGTAATAATAATTTAGAATATGCCCTTTCAAAAGAATCTAGGACAGTCTACAAATAATAAACAAAAAATAAATCAATCTGGGCTCACTGCCCAGATTATCACAAATATGTATAATGGAGCAAAGAAAGAAAATAAATACTTATAAGCACAACTGACTCCATGAGGAGGGGAAAAAAAAGCACAGTAATTCATTAAAACCATGGTCAAAAACAATTACAGGCCTCTCATGAATCTCTTTTATGAAAAGCTACGTGTATCTGTATATAAAGATTTTTTTTTCTTTAGAATTTTTCTTAAGTCCCTTTGAGATAAATACATAGGAAACAAAGGAAGCTTTTACCTGTCCTTCCACCATTTTACATGTAGGAGAAATATCATCCAAGGAAACTGTGATTTACCTAAAATGTGGAAATCAGCCTTAACTATGTTAATTGGAAAATCAGCATATTCCAATTAGAAATCCTACCTCTTACTACAGATACTATGTGAAATGAATTACATTTTTATTGGTAAATAGCAAATTGGAATTACTGTTTTACCTGCCAGAAATTGCCCCAAATTGCTCCCTAATGTCCTGTTGATGTGGCATTCCAGTTTATTGAACCACGAAACACAGTTGTTTTATTTCTAGTTTTAATTTTTAAAAAGTTTAGTGAAATTTTGTTCTCTGAGCTTAACCAAGTAAAAGTTAAATAACCAAATAAACAAAGATACCTTGTGTGTCTAGTATCTAGTTCTGGATTTTATTGGGCAGTAGCTTAACTTCCAATTTTTAGTTTGTATATGTGTTTCATTCACATATTCTTTCATCCATCTATTCATTCTACAAAAAACATTTTGAGTTTCTACTACAAGTCTAACACTGCTAGATGTTAGAGTCAAAAAGTACATAGGATTTCTGATCTCATGGCGCTCAAAAAAGAATGGATACAAAAAAAAAAAAAAAAAGAATCCAAAGAGAGTTCATAAACTCTAGTCTGAAACATGCAGTGTAAAACACAGATTCCTAAGGAACATATGAGAATAAGCAGCTAATCATTTCACAAATTACATTTTGAGTTTTAAGTGTATCTTCTTTTCATTTACAATCCTTCTTTTTATTTATAGCAGGTGATGTAAACTACTTCTGCTTAAAATGATACCTCACCTATCAGAAGAGTCTTAGGTGCCCTATGATTTAGGCTCCTTTCTCAAAATAGAAAAATGTTAACTTTTAAGGATCATGAATGCTCTTATTTTAGAAGATCTCAACACTTTATTTAGCTTTACCTGTAAGTTTGCTAATATAAGTAGAAAAAAAATGACATTTCCAGTCTTACCATAGTCCTATAATTTTCTTTTATTTCATAGACATGTAAAATGTACATGCCATGCAACATGTAATATGATTTGTAATTCATAGACATAGTATAATTATTTAGATACTTTATTATTTCCATTTCATTGTTACTAAACGTGATTTTAAGCAGATATGGGGACTTTCCTGGCAGTCCAGTGGTTAAAACTTCATCTTTCAATGCAGGGGGTGCGGGTTTGATCCCTGGTTGGAGAGCTAAGATCCCACATGCCTCACAGCCAGAAAACCAGAACATAAAACAGAAGCAATATTGTAACAAATTCAATAAAGACTTTTTAAAAATGGTCCACATCAAAAGAAAATCTTTAAACAGATCTGAATTCTAAAATCTCCTAGGCAAGTAAATGTGGATAGTATGATTGATACTGTAGTAGAACCATGAACAATGCATCAGTGGTAAAGATGTTTCTAAGATCTTTTGGGAACTAATACAGTTCCACAAAGCTTTTGTTGATATTTTTACTTGATTCCTTATATGCTGATGGCAGAAAAGAAATGACAAAAATAGAAGTCTTCAACTCAGTAAAAATGTAGTCACCACCAAGTCATCTATAAAGGCTCTTTTGCCTATGCAGTTTTGGAAACAACTTATTCCATTTGATTTTGTCACAAGCATAAAGATCTCTGGGGTGCAAAGGAAAATAGAGGTTGGAATGAGAGTTGTGATTATTTATTTGCCGCCTTATTTTGTCTACTGAAAACTTCAGACAAATATTCTTTTGAAACTAACAGCATGTTTTGTTTCTTTCTGTTTTAGGTAAGCATATTCACTGTTCCTGGTATAATCAGACTGCACCAAGGTAAAACAAGAAAATGTAACAATGATCAATATGTAAATATATATGAAACTTTAGAAAAAACAGTTAAAATCAAGTTTCATTTGGAACTAAATACTGGAAATACCTTAGAAAATAAAAAATCTAAATGTTGAGTTTTTGTTTTATTCTGATGTCAGTGCCATAAACTTGCAATATTTGAAAATGTGTGTCATTTGGAGTATTAAAAATATTTATTAATTTCTAATGCTATTAGGACATTTCTCACATCTTAAAGTGAGAAATGCAAATCAGAGTAAATTTTACACACAAAACATTATGTAAGAAAGTTTGTTATCAATATGCAAATTAATATATTTGCTGCACATATTGGATTTAAAAATAAATTAAAATATAACAAGTGATTTTTCAAATACTAGAAGATGCTTCTAATACATATTGTTTTTAAAGGATATACATTTGTATGCAATATACTTATAACTAGGAAAAAATAGAGTAGTATTAGTCAATATTATTTGTCACTCTGAAGGTTAATTATCAATCAATCTTAGTTAGAAATAAATTTCTCCAGAAAATAAATTATTTTTCTAGGAGAAATAGGCTATGGTCCGTAAAATTCATATTACTTTTTCCATAATAAATCAAATCATAGTTAAGCATGCTGTTTTGGTATTCACAACTGAAAAAGCCAAATTTAATCATAGTTATAGAGTAATATAAGTTCTAACACTTTCTAGAAATATGTGTAACATTTAAACATATATTGTATGAAATTTGTTCATTTCCAGTGTCTTTTATTTCAAATAAAAGAGTGTTTATAATTACTTTCCATTTAGCTTGCTTCTTTGGCTTTTTGCACTGAAGGCCAAGAGAATTCAAGTTTGTAGGAGCATATCCTGTACAGTATTAGTAGGCATTTTTAGGGACACATAACCAAATTTAGTTCCTTTTGGAACAAAGACAACAAGTTGATGGTTCAGGAACCTACGGGCTTTAGAGTTTAGTACTTTTGAGCCCAGCAGCACTGGAAGTCTCATTATCTCAGAAAAGAACAAAGTATTTTTAATTAGAAGAAGTGCCATCATTGTTCATTATAGTAGTTTCAAAGTAAATAATGTTCTAATTGATGCAGCAAGGGTGTTCTCCTTCCTCCAAACAAACAAGTGAACCTTACCTTTAGTAAGTAGTGAGGCTAAATTTTACTTTTATTTTTAAATAATCATGCTAAAGATGTGGTTTATTTTTCTGAATTTAATAATTTGATATGATTTTAAATAAAAATATATCAATGTCAATATGATCCAACTGATCATTTATAGCAGTGGATTGAGAAGAGAGAAGGCTTGTTTGGCTATTGTTTTACTCTCTTTTTACTGTTTTGCTTTTCCTTTAATGTGAGTTGTTGGGACTCTTTGTTAAAAGATGTGCTTTTTGTTTTAATTAGAAACTAATATTTAATGGGTTAAACTGAGACTTCTTTCTGTTAGCATAGATAAATTTCTACAATGTAAGAAAGTGTGGGCAACTTTTTAAGTGCTTCGTAATTGTGTTTCTTCGGAAAGGTTTAGTAATATCTGTTTGAGTATTGTAGTACATATTTAAAATCATACATTTAAGTCAAAAAGTTATTTTCCTTCATCTCAAAATGTATCTGGTAGGGAGAAAAAGTTCAAATTTTTTGTCAATGTGACCACTGTTTATAATGATAATGAGATATCGATAATTTTATAGAAATATACAATCAAAACTACTCTATGACCTCAAAGCAAAATAGTTTGACTTACTGTTCCATATTCAAAAACTTGAAATAAGTGAAGAATCTTATGTTTTTGATTAAATAAATCTTAAACAGAAAACATTTTAAACTTTTGTTGATGAAAAACATTTTTAAACTTAGTATAGTTTTCTGTTTAACTGCAGAATTAGAAATATACTTAAATCTTTCTCTGATGACTGTGAATTATGCCATGTATCAGGGTCCAATGCAACAAATGGTCTAATAGAACATTGTAAGAATGAAAGGTATATGTAAGGATGCTATTACCAAAACAAAGAAAAAATGTAAACAAAAGCAAAAAACAAAAACAAAAGCATAAAATATTCTTAACCATCCCATAAATTAGGTTATTTTCTTTTCATTTGGCATTTTCTCTGAAATAAACAGCAGAACAAACTTGTTGACATTTATTGTTAGTTCAGTTCCAACTAATTGGTGCTTTACTTAATGTTAGTATTCCAGACTACATGATATATGTTCTTTGTCCATTTGAGGCTACACTTTGAATGTGAACACCCAACAATGGCACCATGAGTCTAAGATTGATAGTTATTTGATTTAGCAACATCTGTTGTTGTTTGATGTACTCCAAGCACCTGCTCTTCCTTGAAATTCAACATGCAATTCGATTTACTTTCATGACACATAACCTCGACAGAAGAATACTATTGCTGTTTATACACAGGTATTATAATTAACAGTTGTATGTGTCTTTGGTCAGCAAATGTCTATAGACTGGGTCAAACATCATTAACTTTAATCAGAACAACAATGGGCAAACACTTTGAATCACTTACTCCATAAACTGTTGTAGAGTTCTTTTATGTTTCAGGGCATCTAGAGTCATTTTTTCAACTAGCAATCCTTTCTTTTAATGCTCTTGGAGAATTAATGAAAACACAACAATATATGTTATCAGAACGATATTCTTTCCTGTGTTTGTCATTGTATTTCAAACCTGTCACATTATACAGTTGTAATAAGAAATATACCCAGAGACAGACACTGCTGTTTATTTAATTCTCTATTCACATTTTGTAATATGCAGCAACACAATAAAAACCAACGTAATTTTAACTGAATTACACTGCTTCAAAGTTTATATGGGGGCACACAGGGATTTAGGATAAATATAAGAGTGATCATGCTGAGGATTAGAAAGGTCTGATCAAGGGTTTTCTGGGCAGAAAAATATCTATGAAAACCAAGCAAAAGTGTATTTGTCCTAGGAAAAATGTGAACTTTATATAATACCATAATAGTGATTATGTGTATTGTAATTCTAAGGAGACCTGATGTCCTGTAATGGACTATGCATCTGATACCCCTTTTCTAAGGAAGTCTCTTGCTTAGTGTTAACAATCCAGTGATATCTTGTGACCTTTTCTATGCAAATATGAACAATTTGAGGCTATCACAATCTCTCATGCATTGCTCCTTAAAGGGACATTCTTAATTGCTTTTATAGTCTCAGTTTTATTTTAACCTCCATTACTTGTAATATCTTCTTTGAAGCTTGAAATTAACTTTTGTTTCTTCACTATTTTATCCTTTCCTATTTTGGTAAGCCATGATTTTACTTTTCTACTAAAGTTCTAGGGGGTTTCATGCAACATAGACATGATAAATTTAATATGATAAAGTACATCTTTATTACATTATTCTCTTACTCTCATTCACTGGAAGAGAATTATATAATTTTCCATGGAGATCATTCAACGATGTGCTGTCCCTTTGCATATGGAAGCAAAATTAATGATAGTGTAATAGTAGAATATACACTTTGTAGTGTTTACTTGGTAATAAAAGCTTTTGCACCATCTCAATTAGGTTCTTATTAACTCAGCCTTTTTGTGATCAACAGATAAACATCTATTAGGAGACTGACTTGGAAATCAAAGCTGTGACCTTAGTTTACTCAGAATGGTACTCTAAATAATTAAGCTAACCAACCCCATCTAGCTCATAATTTAGGGGAGAGAGAGAATGAGATCAGATAACAAAGCCAGCATTACCTTTTAGATACTCTTTTTCTACCTAAGTGTTTCTTTGGAATAGGTTGAATATGTCATCCCATCCTTAAAGTTAAATGCATTGTTCTTTAAATATACTCTCTTCCCTGCTCAGTTATGAAGCAATGACAATGCACATTTTCTTATTCTAAAAATAAAATAAGGCAATTTAACTTTTGTGTTCCCCTGTAATTATAAAATGGTGGGAAGTTTAGTTTTTAAGTGACACAAACTTGGCATCCTTATTATGGAAAGGAAATCAAATGTAATCATGATAAAATGATTAAGTATTTTAAAGTTTCAAATGGGCAGTGGATATGCATTCGTAAAAAAATTTGATAATACTCGTGATCATCCTGGCCTCATTGCCACAGTCCTCAAATGTTCGAAGCTCTTATTTGAGTAAGCAATGGATGGTCAAATTTAGTCCATGACATTGGATGTTGCCTGAGTGGAGAAGCTGTGTCCCGTTTCCCTTTGTGATCCCCCTTTACCTGGCCTAATGCTTGGCACATTTTTAGTCGCTTACAAATATTTTTGTTATTGCTGTTGACATACATATTTGTTAGATTATTTTACAGAGGAAAACTCTATCTTGACTGTATGCCAAATTTCATACAACATAGCTATAGTGGAATTTCATGAATTATTTCTTACAAATTATCTGTCTTAAACTCCTTCTTAAATGAGGCAAGGCGAGTTATGTAGGTAGGCCGGCAGAGAGATACCTACCTACCTACTTAGCTATTTGCCTACCTATATACATATATGGATAGAAAGATAAGAAAGATAATTGTTTAAAAATCATTGTTAAAAAAATAATTGTTCAGTATCAAGTCTTTTAGATTACCAGAGATTTTAGAAGTATAACCATTAATATTACATAGTAGTTTTCTTAATAAGCAGTAAATATTCAGTGTGCAATCTTTTTTTCTCTTCCAGAACCAATGCCAGGTTCTTGAGATATACAAGGGAGACAGCATGAAATCTATTCCCAAAAAGTCATGATCTATTGTAGAACAAAAATAAATATTTTTTATCTATAAAAAGAGATGTAAGAAACATGGTCCAATTGGGGGAAATAACTTCTAAATGGACAAAAATACTTTGTTTTAAAAAATCGTATTTCCAAAATTCTACTTTTGAACTAACGGGTTTAGTGGTTTGACATTGGCAGTTGAATAAATGCATGGGTAAATTCAAAATTAAATGAAAATTATTTGTTTAACACCATTTACAGTATACATTTACCTAAACCCATTCTTCTTCCTTTATTTTTCTAACATATTGCAGATTACTTGTTTCCTGTTACTCCTTTGAAGGTTTTGTCCTCATTTCTCATGCATAGTTCTCTAAAAATATACTAGTGTGTAGACAGAGAGACCACTCAGGTTATTCTGAGTTCAAAATAATGCTCTTTGAATTCTCCTGTGGGATCATAAGCGTGGATATATGATTATCTTGTCTCTTAGCTCAAGAAAAAAATGATGATAGTGTGATGGTTAGGGTTTTTTTTTTAATATTCACATTTGAATTTCAGTTTTCTCCTTTTTCTACATAAAGCAATTTAAGAAAAGCTTCCTATAAAATTCTTGATGCTACAACTGCTTGTGGTTAGCTTTAATACTTAGAGATTTGGAGCTACTTCAAATTAATCCATTTTTAAAATTTTAGAACATTCACTATTGAATATTAAGAAATTTTGAATACATTCTGGGATTCATATACTGAAACAATGCAAAAAATAACATTTTTCTCAACATATATGCTCCTCTATTAAAAACCAAATGAAAAACTCTAGTATAAATTATTTCTAGGCCCAGTGCATAATCAGTGGGAATCTACTTCAATCCATATGTTCATTCTCAGCTGAAAACATACCCTCTGTGTTCCAGCCTAAATTATTCAGTCATTTTACATCAGGAATTTGGGGATCTCAGTAATACTAGAATTACATCTTTATCATGATTTTAATAACGTGACAGCCACGACTATTGTTGACTCTGTATTGCAATTTTTTTTACTTTTAGTTTGCTCTTTTAGCTGCACAGTTCTACAGATAGTATCAAGAATGCTTTCCAGACGCTTTTCCCATTCATTTAATAAAAATATTTAATGACAACTAGAATAATAAAAGGTAAATTATTTAGAAAGCAGTGTATATATTATATGCATCCCATTTTCAAACAGTGTGAAGACTAATATCACTAGGCCAAGTACAGTTTCTCAATTAAGAACACCATCTATTTCTCACTGAGCCAAATACTATTTCTTATGTAAGTTCTGATTCAACCACTGAATCAAATTAATTGTTCTGGGGGATAGAAGAATGGCAGTAGGCATATGATGAATACAATGTTCATTTTTGCTCCTGTTTAACAGCACTCTTAATGATAGTGAGTATACTATCTTCTTAATTATTTTGGAAGACAAATGCACAGCTATAAGACAATTCAGTGAAGTTTTCTGCCACTATATTACAAGAACCAACTTTTCTTCAGTTTTCCGTAACATGTACTTCATTTTCTTCTGAGCCCTCAAACAAAACATCTTTCAAATCCCTATTCCCACCAACATTCTGTTTAAAATAGTCTAGGCTTTTTCTATCAAATGCTTCAGAGGTCTTTCAGCCTCTATCCATTAGTAGATTCCAAAGTCACTTTGCCATTTTCAGGTATTTGTTACAGCACATTCCACTTTTGGGTATCAAAATCTGTATTGGTTTCCTGTGTGACCACTGTAATAACTCACCACAAAAGTGTTGGCATAAACCAATAAAAATGTATTCTCCCACAGTTCTGGAGGCCAGAAGTCTGAAATTAGTATCACTGGGCCAAAATCAAAGTGTCCAGAGGGCTGCGCCCCCTCTGTAGGCTTTAGAAATGAACCCATTCCTTGTCCCTTCCAACTTCTGGTAGCTGCTGGCATTCCTTGTGCTGCATCATTCCAGTCTCTGCATCTGTGGTCACATTCCCTCGTCGTCTTTTCTGTGTTTCAAATCTCACTCTGTCTCTCGTAAAGACACTACAGTGGCATTTAAGGCCCACAGAGATAGTCCAGGATAATCCCTCCATCTCAAGATCCTCAATTTAGTCACATCAGCAAAAACCCTTTTTTCTTATAAAGTAACTTTAGGACATGCTATCTCCAGGGGGCATTTTCAGCTTACACAGGTAGCATCTTAGAATTCTGCTTACCACTTCCCATAACTAAGACAGTTGTATATATCTTTCAAAGTACTTCGGGACTATTAATATTTTTATTATATTTACTGAATATCACATAAAGTGTGTGTTTTGAATATATTTATAACATAACATTAGCCAATAGTCTAGATTAGGCATAGTAGAAACTTTTCATCTCCTTGTCCAATTCCAGTTGAATGGTAGTGGCTCAATTAAGAAGAGGTTTCAAGTCCACATCCAGGCTTAATTGGAAGTGTGTGTGGGGTTGTTGCCCAGTCACCTCATGTTTGCCCTTCATAGTCAACTATAGTAATGAAAGATAATCTGATGATCATTGGAAAATAAGGGATAAGAAATAAATATGTATTTAAGCACTGTCTGCCCCTTCAAGTTAATATTTTATTTTCTTCTTTATAATATTACTGATTCCCTCCGTAAAAGTATTATTGGATTTTATTATCAGCTAATTATTTACTCAATTGCATTTTTGGAAAACTTTAAATCAATGTTTTTATTATATAATCTGGCTCTTCCACTAACTAGATCTCTGGCTTAGCATTTCTTCTTTACCTTAGAATAATACCTACCTTGCATGTTCATTGTAAAAATCCAATATTGTATGACTAACTTTTTATTAATGGGGTCAGGCATTATTATTTTTGTTGCCATTTAACCTGCTTCATTAAGGTATTTAGAAGCATGATATCAAATTTATATTTGTTTTGGAAAGTTGAAGTCCTGTGGAGAGCTTGGACTATAAGTCTATGATTGAAATTCAGTATAACCACAGAAACAGCATTGAGTTGTAGAGTTAAATGATAGTTAGCTTGGTTTTCAATTTGGAGGAAATACTACATTATTTGGCAAAGTTCCTGGTATTATTTTAAATATATGAAGAGAACTTAGAGAAAGCAATTCAGTACAGGTTGGTTTTTCTTATGCCCACTGAATTTGGAAAGAGATTGCATAATGAAAGAAGGTTCTACTTCACTGAGTAAAAAATGCAAAATATATTACAAAACAGAACATGTATTTATTAACAATTAATATTAATTTTCTCAATCATACGCACTAAAATATGCCAACAATGCTATTGTCCCTGGAGACGTATGTGAAATATCCATATGTTTATTCATTTTAATTTTTTATGCATGACATGCTTAATTAGTGTGTATGATTAATTAAAGGACATTGTAACAGATATAAACTTTAACTCTTCCATTTGGAACTGAGTGAACAACACTGCCTGTGAATTTTCATAGATATAAGTTCCAAAAATTTTCATCAAATGTCTCCTTTTAAAGAAGTCCGATGATGATTATGTATTTTGTTGAAAATTGTTATTTGTGTAATACTCTTTGTGTTTAATATATGAATAAAACACAAGTAAATAAAGCAGACTTTATCATTTATTTACCAAAATAATTTTTGCAAGAATGCATATAAATACATTAGTCACTTTATTTCATGTATGTAATACAAATTTTGAATTTTCATAGCCAACAAATAAGAAGGAAGCTAATGTTTTTAAACACCTATTCTTTGCCGTGCACTGTGACATAGAAACTTTATTTGCATTGTTTCAGTAAGTTCTTACAGTTATCTTGTTAGGTACGTCAAATAATCCCAGTTTTATACTTGAATCATGATTATAAAGAGTTGGCCATTTGGATGTTTGCATGGATTCATTTTCTGTTGGACACTCCTCAGCCATCTCTAGCTTAGGTCAGACAGGAAAAAGTAAAACAAATTAGTTTGGTTGTCTTAATATAGTCCTTTAAATGTATACATTAAAGAAAAAAATCATAGTGATTTTAGGAAAATTTGAACTAGAAATTTTTAGACATACCAGCTAGTAAATGCGTGTTTTTTTTGTTTTGTTTTGTTTTGGGAGTAAAAAACATCTTACTTCCATATCATTGTAGATGGAGAGGTGAATAGCATTATTGTCCATTGCAGTTTTTGGTATGCTAAGCTCTGATAGTTAAGTTAGATTGGGCATTTCCAGTTTCCAGTGGGAATAAGTTCTATTCCATTAAAAATGCTGTGTAATATAACCTGTCTTCAAAAAGGATTAACTATCTACCACCAAGGTACATGACATACCACATAATTTCCCATGTTAACTCTTGAAATTATTCAGTGATCTACTTTTCCTAATATAATCAGTTTTCTATTAGTATAGTGAAAATGAAAGTAATTGTCTAGAAAAAGCCAATGTAAATTCAGTCTTCCTTAAACTATCTAGAAAATTGAAAAAAAGTGAATACTTTAGAACAGGTTTCTGCATGCTTATTTGTGTTCTCTGCTTAACTTTGGATGTACCACAGGTGTATGTATATATATATTTTTTTCCCTTAATTTTAGGAAAATCCATTATATAATTTAACTAAGACAACTACAATAAATGACCTCTTCTCAAGAAATTAACTTTTTTCCCCAGAAGAACTACGTATCCATATATGAAAGCTTTCTAGATCTTTGCTATCTATATCCATTTTTTACACTCTTTATCAGCTACTTATGGCTATATACTTAATTAACATCATTTGCATTTAAGTGTGATGATTTAGGTCACTCTTTCACGTTTGCATTTTTGTTTATTGAAACAAAACACTCTAGGAATTGTTTGCATTAACAGTTGTAAGCTCATAACTTTCGCTGAAAGTAAATCCTTTCTGTAAATGAATATTTTGAAGATGGAAAGTAATTAAAGATTAACAAAAGTAAGCAAATACTTACTTTTGTAATTAAAGATTAACAAAAGTAAGCAAATACAAATAAATTTGCACATAAGCAAATTTTAAAAGCTCCTTAATTATTATTTAAAGGACAATGGATAGATTGGATAACCAATCTTCGCAAAAAATTCAAAATCCTGTAGCTAATTTACATATTCAGTGAGTCCGCAGAATTCATTCACATTTGACAAGTGAGGGAATTGTGGCAGAGAGTTTAGAAGATTTATGGAAAGTCATTCAAAAAAAAAAAAAAAAAACAATGAAAGAGCAGGATATGATATAGAACATTCTTTTCCTGTATACTTGTGTGGTGATACTCAAGTACCAAGTACGTAATTGAAAAGAGGGAAGAGATATGGGGATATATGTATATGTGTAGCTGATTCACTTTGTTATAAAGCGGAAACTAACACACTATTGTAAAGCAATTATACTCCAATAAAGATGTTAAAAAAATTAAAAAATAAAATAAAATTGATTTGAATAAAAAAAAAAGGAGTACTGTGATGAACCACTCCTGCTAATGGGGAAGCAAGCCTTCCCTCAGGGGTGTGGATCCAGGAGAAGTAGTGATAGCCATTGTTCCAAAGGATACCAGTTAGCAAATCACCTTCCCAGGGCTCTGAATGAGTGCTTATAGGTTTGGGAAAATACCCCTCTTTTGTTAAAGACAGTATTTTTTTTTTTGTCTATACTTAAAACAGAGCATATTGGAAATAGCCTCCAATATATAGTGAATTAATGAATGACCAAACATATTTTAATTTCATATTAATCATAGATAGAGGAAGGAAGGCAGCATCATAGAAGAAATTAGAGTATGTCTGACTCCTAGATTCATCATTTGTACATGAACGAGGGCAAGATACATGACCCATGTTTCTTTTTCCTTATGGTAAAAAGAGATTAATAATCAAACATAGCTCACAGGACAATTGGAACATGAAAATATATAGATAAAGGACTTAACGTGTATATTGAGCAATCAATAAAATGGCAACTGGATATATTTAGGTATGTGCACACATGAATGCATTTTCTTATTGGCAAGGAAAAGTACTTCTTTTCCTAAATATAAATCTAATTGCTCACTTATCTGAAATTTTTCCTCTAGCTTCAATTGCAAATATCCTTAGTAAAAGAGATAACATATCAATAGGAGTGAAATGTATAAGAAACTGATTTTTTTGTTTTCTCTTTTGCTGGAGAGGAAGCATTGGAGCATAGGAAGGTGCTGGGTCTGTTACAGAGAAAGGCATGACTACAGAGAGTTAAAATGGAATTGATAGTTAAATAGACTTTTGTTGATCTATTTGTAGATAAGCAGAAAATGAGCAATGGTGCATAAGTATACCTTAGCCCAACAAGAAAATTAAACTGATTATTGGTTGGTCAAATCAGAAATACATTTAATATATTGTTAAATAATTGGGGACAGATATAATTTGAGGAGGCTATTCAATTATGAATGCCAAGGTGTAGAGACCCATCCAGGTTGTAAAGAAATCATCAAACCTTTTCTAATGTATCAATCGGTAGTTAATGCTATAAATTCCCTCCAAAGTACAACTTTAGCAGCATCTCAAAAATTGTCATATATTGTTTTTCATTTTTATTCATTTATTTAGATGTTTGTTATTTTCTAATATTTGGGAAAATATTATTTGTTATTTCTAATTTAACAAGAAAACATTCTGTTTTTGTTTTTGTTTTTTTACTTGTTCAAAGATATACTTTATCTGGCTTGAATACTTTTAAATTTATGAAAATTTGTTGCATGCTCTAGTATATGTTCTATCTTTTGATCTGTGTTTTGTGTGCCCTTGGGAAGAATGTGTAATCTATTGTGGATGGAATGTTCCAAATTTGTCAGTTAGGTTAATTTGATTGATACGGTTATTCATATTTGCTATATCCTTATTGATATTATGTCTACTTGTTCAATCAATTATTGATAAAAGGGTTGTCTTAGTCTCTTCAGGCTGCTGTAACAGACTGGCATAGACTGGGTAGCTTACAGACAACAGAAATTTTTTCTCACAGTTCTGGAGGCTAGGAAGTCCAACATCAAGGTGCTGGCAAATTTGGTGTCTGGAGAGGACCTACTTCGTATTTCATAGATAGCCATCTTTTTGCTGTGTTCTACATGGCAGAAGGAACAAGGAAGCTCTGTGGGGTCTCCTTCATAAAGGCACAGTCCCATTTCTGAAGTCTTCACCCTCAGGGACCTAATCGCCTCCCAAAGGCCCCGCTTCCTAAACCATCACATTGGGGGTTAGAATTTCAACATATGAATTGGTATGGGGGCACAAACATTCAGTCTGTAACAGGGGTTGTAAAACTCAGGCTATGATCGTGGATTTGTTTACTTCTCCTTGCAGTTGCGTCAATATTTGTTTCATGTATTTGAATTTATGCTAGTATATGCATACATTTTTAGGATTTTTATATCCTCCTGACTGATGGACACCTTTATCATTGAGAAATGATACTCTTCTTTTCTGATAATATTCATTATCTGAAATCTACTTTGTCTAATGTTAATATCGTCAATTCATGTTTATTGCTCTTTATAAACTTTCTCGTTTTAAAACACTCTCAGATTTATAGATAGAAAAAATTATAAAGGAGTACAGAGAGGCTCCATGTACCCCACAGTACAGTATATTTCTTACAATTAATAAACCAATACTGATAGATTATTATTAACTGAAGTCCATACTTTATTCAGATCCTTGGTTTTAACTTAATGTCATTTTTCCATTCCAGCATCCCATCCAGGACACCACATTACATTTAGCAGTCAGGTTTCCTTGGGTTTCTCTTGACTGTGATAGTTTCCAGGTTCCTTTTATTAGTGTTAGCATGCTGTGTCTTATTTCATCCTTTTACTTTTAACCTATTTATGTCTTTTTATTTAAAGTATGTTTCTTCTAGGCAGCATGTAGTTAGGTCTTACTTTTTTTTCCAGATGACAATCTTTGTCTTTTAATTGGGGGCAATCTTTACTTTTTAAGTTATTCCTATATAATGTGATTATTGATATGGTTACCTTTAAGTTGTCATCTTTCTATTTGTTTTCTATTGTTTTAATTTGTTTCCCCTTTTTGTACTTTCTTTAAGATTGAGTATTTTTATGGTTCTGTTTTTCCTATTTTTTGGTTAATTGTCAGTAGCTCTTTTCTATTTTTATAGTAATTGCTTTAGTGTTTATAGTTTACATCTTTAACTTAGCACAGTGTACTTGCAAGTGACATTATGCCACTTTACAGAGAGAAAAAGAACCTTACAGTTGTATACTTCTATTTTTCCTTTTCCAACCTTTGTGCTGTTATTGCCACACATTTTACTTTTACTGTTTATAAATTTCACACTATATTGTTGTCATTTTTTATCAAAAACTCAATTATCTTTTCTCTCCAGCACTCTGTTCTGAAAACTATGGCCACCTTGGGAGTCAGCCAGGATCCTCCTGGGTTTCCTATCCCTGCAGTGAAACATGGAAATTCTCTCAGTACAGTAATCTGGAGTATTTCAAGGTCTCACCTTGTTTGTCCATCTTCAGGGCTCACTGTCCTTTATTTGTTGTCCGATGAACAGTGTTTTGCAAACTGCTACTTCATGTATTTTATTCCAGTGGGAGAGTAAATCTTGTCCTTGTTACTGCACTTTGGCCATCTAAAATAGAGTACAATACTTCATGTGAATAGTGGTACTTTACAAGTACTCTAGCAGAAAGTTGGAACCTCATGGGAAGAAACACACACACACAGACGAGTTTATCTCCTCAAATCCCAGGCCTCCTTGTACTAGGAATTACGGAAGTATATTTAAAACAAAGCAAAGATTTAATGTTATGTACTTATGAGATATATATGATAGGAAGAAACAAGACTTGGGTCTGATGACCTGGATTAAATTCCAAGAATGTAGCTCTGTGACTGAACAAATGAGGTAGTCTGTCTTAGACTTGTTTTTCTCATATGAAAAGCCAAATTAATAATGCCAAGTTCACAAGATTATACTGACAACCAAAACACCAAGCACACTATTTAGCTGATTACAGAGCCTCTAAAATGCTTGTTTATTTCTGCATTAACATGGTTGTGATTCCATATCAACTTGGATAAATTTCAATGCCCAATATGTCAAGATACTAGTATGTATAATAATTTACCATCTTGAAACTCTGTAAAAATAAACTACCATCCCATTTTATAGCTAAGGAAATGGTATCTCCATAACATGATTATAGCTGAATACACAAAATGAGTAAGCATTTTCTGTAAAATTTGAACTCAGTTCATTTTTGATCCATGTTTTGTTTTGTTCTGTTTTGTTCTTTTTACTTCTCCCTGCAGAGTTTAGCCTTCTTTTCATAAAATAATTTCCAAGAATATTTTATTTTTAGAGATATGAATCTAATACCAGAATTTTCAAACACTCTTGACTGTCATTTGCTATTTCATGCACTAAATATATCTAAAATTCTATAAAACCTATAGTTATGTACTGCTACTTCCACAAACCCTCCATTATAATAAATATTCAAAATGCTTTTCTCAGTAAGTTAGCTTAATTTTATACACAAAATTAATATGTTAAACTATTATTGTTTTCCTTAAAATATCATTTTTGGCTATCACACTTGCAAAAGGCTCTTAATTAAGGTCTGGAAAAATATCAAAATGCACACCCATGACAAAACAGCTACCACTTTTTATAGTTTATGATTTAGTATGTTTTGGTTATTCTTTATGATATAAATTTCTGTCATGTATACTACAAATTGACATTGTCAAAAAAGCAGCATATTTGAGGACTGGAAAATGTCATAACCACTCTTAAAATCACATGCTACTATTTTATGATAGTATTTTATAATGTTTTGCATTAGAAACACTCTGGTTTATTATAGTGAGGATTTCATTTTTTCCCCCCTAGTAGTAATAACTTAGGCTCTTTCAGTGTAACATTTTCTTTTAGTCTATTTTGACTTGATCTCCTTTTCTGTCAAATATTCTTTGGTAAAATATTATAACAGACCATTTTTCATGTATGATCTCTGAGACTGTATTTCTCAGTCTGATTCCATGTCTCCTATCTGCGCTTAGAGACACATGCTGCTTTTTCCACAGTCTCACAAGCACAGAAATCCACCTTTGTATCACCTTCCAGGTTTATACATTTTTCCACTGGCCAAGTACTCAGCAATCTGTCTTGTTACTTTTTCATGTTTCTCTTCTCAGGAACCTCTCCTGTCACCCTACTCATGTAATCATTGTAAGCACCCTAAGTGCCACATACCAGTTCACTGCCATGCTTGCCCATGCTATTTTGAGAAAATCTTGGAGTAGCTTAGTACTAGAGAAGCAGTGGGGAAACGTCAACATACCCACATACGCATATGGACAAGCACGTGTAAATCTTTCTCTTTATAGCTTAAGAGCTCAGAATCTGGAGTAAGCTTTCTGAGTTCAAAGCCCAGCTTTTTTTTTTTTTTTTTTAATTGAAGTGTACTTGATTTACAGAATTGTGTTAGTTTCAGTTGTACATCCCAGCTCTTTTAAAAATAGTTGTGTAGCGTTTGACAAACTGCTTAACCTTGTTGTGTTTCAGTCTTCTTAGTAATAAAATGGGAATAATTAACGTACTTACCTATGAGTGTTGTTATGGTTAGAAGAGGACCTGATATGTAATAGTTGTCATGTAAATGTTAGCTATGACTACTGCTACAGCTAATGCTACTACCATTACTTTTGCATCACTATCATAGTAAAAGTAAAGATTCATTTAGGCAAAAGTATGCCAGAAGCAAGGTATTGATTTTGGAGACTTATGTGATGCCATGTCATGTATCTCTCCCACACTGACCCCAAATCTAGAGCATCCCTACTAATGTTGCTTATTTCCTTCTTACCATAAACATCTTCTCTTAGGAAAAACAAAACAAAGCAAAAAATAAAACATGATTTTTTAAACATGATAATAAATAATCTTTACTTTTAAAAGCTTTCTACTTTTTTTTTAGACAGGAAGACAATCAAACAAGGGAAATAAATAGCTTTATTAAATAAATTTTTAAGCATTGCAAAACTTTACATGTATCAATTTTTAAATCCGACTACCCTATCAAGAAAATATTATTGTACCATTTTACAAATAAAGTTATTAAAGTTCATAAAAAGTAAAATAGTTTGTTCAAGATCAAATATAAAGTAAGAGTTGGTATTAAATATCAAATCCAGTCTTTTCTGGTTCCACATAGAGAAATGAAGTCTTAAGTCCAAGCCTGGAATTTCTGATTGAGTAACACTAGCTGAATGGAAAGGTATTTTGAGCAGCTGGTGTGATTGGACATTTTCTAAGTACACCTGCAGTTTCTACTTATAGTTGATAACCTTATGTTTCTAGGGCTTTCTCAAGTTTTGTGAAATAGGTAGGCAGTAGATAGGGTGGCACACACTACTCTTTTCAGTTCAGAGCAAAGAGAGCTGCTCTTGTCTTACATCCATTGATTCATTAAGTTAATTAATTCCCAGTATATGAGACCTTATTGTTCTTTTAGTATACTATTCACTTAATGTTAAATTATAATTGCTGTGAAGGTTATTCTTTAAAACCATACATAAGTTATGGTTTAGATCATTGTCTTAGCTTGGGCTAGTATAACAAAATACTATAGACTGGGTGGTTTAAACAACAAGGATTTATTTCGCATAGTTCTGGAGGGTAATAAGAAGTCTAAGATCACGGTACCCTGGCGAGAGCTCTTTTCCTGGCTCGCAATCACAGACCTCTGTCTTCTTTCTGTGTCTTCACATGGCAGAGAGGGTGAGCTGTTGTTCCTTCCTTGTTTTATAAGGCCACTAATCCCATCATGGGGCCCTACCTTCATGACCTCAACTAACTAAACGGAACTATCTCCCAAAGGCCCCGCCTCCAAAAACCATCACACTGGGGGTTGGGGCTTCAACGTATGAATTTGGGGGGACATAGACATTCAGTCCATAGCAATCATGTTGCTTTTCTGTTTCGAACTCTTCAACGACTGCCTTTTGTAATAAAGTGTGTTCCACCTTGCTCTCCTTGACTTGCTACTGCAATCACTGCAGCCTCCTGTGGAGCCCCTCATTGTCATTCACTGCTCCTCTCCAGGCTGACCTTGCCTCAGCCCTTGGAATGTGTTTCTCACCTCAGGGAATGGTGTTTCTTGGAGCTGTTCCTTCTATTCATGCTCACGTTCGTCCTGGTTAATTCATCTTCAGGTTCCTTCTCAAAGGTTACTTCCTAGAGATGCCCCCTCTGAATTCCAATATCTTATAAATAAAGTCCTATTTTTTTCTTCATAGTATTTATCAAAATATATAATTACACATTTAATAGCATTTATCTGTGCAATGAGTTAAATGCAAGTGAGTTACATGCAATGACTTCTGTTGCAAGGTTCAACAGAAAATCATCCTGGAAGGACAGTACAGCTGGTGCAGAACGAGCAGGGCACGATTCCAAACGAATGTTAGACAAGAACACTTCATTGGGGAAAAACTTATAATACTAATTTAAAGCTTCATGAGGCAAGGTATGTTCAAATTTAAAACACTAAGAGATAGTACCATCGATGAAAAAGGAAAAGTTTTCCACCTGGTAAAGAGTGAGTTTTCCACCTGGTAAACTCTGTAGGGGCAAGTTTACCATCATAATCTCAGCACCAGGCAGAGTCTGACACATAGAAGGCACCTAATAAATAATTATTAATAAGGAAATACGTGAATAAAAAAGTAGAGATTATCTTAACAAATAAAATTATATGGGTTTTATAATCAAATTGGTATATGTTAAAAAAAACCCAAAGCTCATTACTGTGTGACCTCAGGAAGATTCGTCAGTATTCTTGAAACTCAGATCCCTTGTCAGTAACGTGGGTATAAACACGCCCTGTTCATCAGAACATTTTGAGAATGAAATGTCTAAACCTTCTGGCTCAGTATGTGTTCATATCCTTCTCTTTCCTTTCAATGCCTAGTACTGATTTTTACATGTGAATGCTATTCACTGGACATCCTCTCACTAAAATCACAGTTGCCTTGTAAGAGTAGCTCCTTAGTTTTCTTCTAATTGGTCATCATTTTGATTCATTTATTTTTTATTTATTTATTTATTTTTGCTCACAAGCTCATGACTAAATATGGTGTTAATTTCTTGATTTCAGTAAATTGGAGGATAATTATAATAGATTTCAATCGCCTCTGAGGATGAGAACCAAGAAGCTGTCAGGAGGCTTTGTGTTGTCATGGTTGTTTCTGTTTTAAGTGGTGTTTCTTGGCAGTCTGAACTCTGATAAACTATTTGGAGATGCTAGTTTTTTGTGGTCTGAGGATAATTTACCTCTTGAAAGAGTGAGTGTAAAGCCATAAACAAAAGAGATTAAGGGTTTGTGAAGTAGTGCATATTAGTGGCAAATTTCACTCAGAGGGATATTTTTAATTTAAGTAACTGTTAACATTTGCAAGAGTATTCCTCCTACTGTGTTTGTAACTCTCTAGCTTTCCTGATCTGTTTTCTCATTTCCTTCTCTCAAAATGTTTTATTCAATAAAGGCAGCTAGGAAAATATTCACTTGCAAAGAAAGTGATTTTTTCCCATGTCCAAAGATATATCCATGATCTATAAAGAAAAGAAAGAGAAGTGGAGAGGTCAGAAAAATGTATATGAAATGAAACAAAATAGGCATTCTCTATAGGTCAGTCCTCCAATTGCTGTGATTATGGTACATAATTATGTTTTAATATTTTATAAATGATACAAATAAAAATATGTAGCAATGTAGGCAGGCAGTGTTTTGATGTTAATACTGAAGAAACTACAAGCAGGATTTTCCCTACTCAAACTGTAATAATTCAAAGTACTTGTTACTGTTGACTTGAAATATATGAAATTGAGAAAAGCTCCATCTTCATAAGCATATGTGCACCATCCCTGTTCCCTAGGGCAAGATTTTCATCTTTTGTTCCTTCTTTAAATTTATAAATGCGTTCCATAGCCTTTTTGCATTTTAAAAATCTTTAAATAGCTCAGTAGAGTAAATCACTATTTGTGAACTACAGCCCTCCAGTAGTTAACCGTACTCTGCTCTAGTTACTCATGCTTATTAATCTTTACCCATGTAAAGACTGTTTTGCTGTTTTTAAAATAGAAGTGTCAATGATTGGTGGCAAATGGCTGGAGCCTCTAGATTTCATTGGTTCTTCAAGCAACATTGTAGCCTTAGAAACTCTCTGGGCAGCTGGTTCTTTGCATGTTGGCCATACCAGAATGAGTCACCTAGGCAACTTGGTCTATGTAGTTTCCTTTGTACGTAAACCACATATTTCCTGTTCTCTGATGTCCAAAAGACAATAGAGGTGGTCTTTTCTGATGCAGTCATCTATAGCACAGCAGATGAGCTTAATTAATGATTTATATGAGAAACTTACTTACATACTTTAAAATATCCAATATTGACACATAAATGAAAACTTAAAAAAATATTTCTGAGGAAGCAAAAATATGGTTCCAGCAGAACAGATTTTCTGAGATTTCATCAAATTTAGACATAAATGAAAATTTGTCTTGTATGAATTTTATTCAGATGGCAAGTGGCATGAGCCAAGACATGACCCTTTCTCCAAAAAAACCAAAAAAAAAAACAACCAAGCATCCTTTTTTTCAGAGTCTTGGTGATTGTTACAAATGCTTTTCTCCTGAAAGAAGTAAAGCCCTGTGAATCCAGACAGAAATAGGACAAATAGTATGTTAAGGAATTATTACAGCTGAGGGTCATTACCTATAATCAAGGGCCAGCTTACAGACAGATCAAGAAGCAGAAGGTTAGTTTGATCTTTAGCCAGATCAGAAGCCCTGTACCATGGAGGCCATCTGGATGCCAGAAAGTTAGTTTAAATTCTGGTCACTGATTTTTATTTAACTTGGAATAAGTCCTTAAATTCTAGGACAAGCATATCTTTCTGTAAAGCTGGGAATTTCCCTTTCTTCAGATCTCTTGCTATTATTGTAAAATATTCTAAGCCTATCATTTTAGAAATACCACTGTCATAGAAGCTAAGATACAAAATGACATAGTTCAGCCCTAGCAAATCTGAAGTCTCCATATTTACTCAGATGTGCACAGTATGTTGATATTTTCTTTTTTGTATTCTTTAGGAAAAAGTTCACTATTCACTTAGGAAAATACTAAATTTATTTCTGTTTAAACAGCATTTATTAAATTTTTGACATCTGATTTCTTAAAGCACTCCATTGTCTTGGAATGTTAATGTTTCCCATAACTCTTGTTATTCAACTGTTACTATCATATAGAACATTCTATATCTGTACTGTTTAGTACAGTAGCCACTGCCTACGTGTAGCTATTTAAATTTGAATTTAAAATAACTAAAATAAAAAGTATAAAAAGTTCATTTCCTCAGTTACACTGGCTGTATTTCAAGTCCCTGAAAGCCATGGTAGATATAGATTCCTTCCATTGTCAGAGAAAGTGCTATAGGAAAGCACTGTTCTAGACCACGTGTCAGTAACTATGACCCACTAGTCAAATCCAGCACACTGTCTATTATTATGAATAAAGTTTAGTGGGCACGCAGCCATGCCCATTCGTTT
The DNA here is from genome assembly GCF_965194805.1 of Balaenoptera borealis. Taxonomy (NCBI): domain Eukaryota; kingdom Metazoa; phylum Chordata; class Mammalia; order Artiodactyla; family Balaenopteridae; genus Balaenoptera; species Balaenoptera borealis. Next base: position 38,701,977 of record NC_138862.1, read on the forward strand.
AAGTGTTATGTATGGCTGCTTCACTCTGCAAAGGCAGTGTGGAGTACTTGTGACAGATAACAGTATCTCCCACAAAACCTAAAATATTTACTGTCTGGACCTTTGCAAAAGGTGTCTGTTGAACTCTGATCTAGACCATTGTCTAAAGTACATTTTTAAGAGCTATAAAAATGAGTGGCTCTTGACTTTTGCTGTCCATTCTTTTAATTTTTATGTAGTTTATGTTTTATGTAAATATATTTCAAGGTCTCTGTCTTCTCCTCTTTTGGGCTCTCCTTGCAGAGTGATAGCCTGAAGTGCTTTTTCAGATCTAGGCAGGAAAATGATTGCAAGGAATGACTACTTTTGTTGTTTATGTCAAATTGAAGTCACAGATTCTGTAGATACAGGGAATGCTGGGTATTACAATGGCTAAGCCTGCCATTACAGCCACAAAATATATCATAAATCAGTTTGGACTGGAAATATTCACAAGCCTCTTTCTTCATGTCTGTTTTATAATATGTAACAAATGAAGTTCATGATGTTCCTCAGTAATTTGAAGTTCATTTTGTATTTACAGACTCGATTGCACTTTATATGCAAATGACTCATTATACTTTAGAAAAGCAGTATGTTAATTTGATTAATTTCTTACCTTATTTAAATCTTATGAAATATCACCTGCCATTCAATCTACACACCAGTTATAACAAAACAACAAACATTACAAAGAGCTGAAGCATTAAATTTCTCTTAATCAGAAGACAGATATGACAGGATTCACTTTATGCACATATGACTACTGGATATGCTGGGGATTTATAACTCTCTGCTATCAATTCCTTCATGGGCCCTAAATAACAAACTCTCCGTAATAAAATTGTTCATCTAAAATAGACACCTGAGAATGTTGATTCCATTTTCTATGTGGTTTGCAGTAGTTTGTGAATTAGGCAATTTCTGTTTGCAAGTCTGAGGTACAATATAAATAAAACATTGCTTTGCAAGTATCTTTTGTGGTAAGTCCTTGTATCTAACAAGATGCCATCCCCTTTGAAGGAGTTTGTTTCCTCTTGTCATTGCCTCTGGTCATGGGGAATGATAAGGATAATTATGTTGTCTACCCCTGTGATACTTGGTGCTGTGTGTCTCCCTGGTAGGATGCCATATTTCCTCTTTTCAAAGCAGCTTCCGTTCCTTCTGTCCACTGACTTTCAGCTTTAGGGAAAGGGGAAGTGTACAGCATGACACTGCAGGCGAGAATTTATTCCTGGAAGCCACAGAAGGAAATTAGCATGGCTAGGTGGAAAAAAGCAACCCTTGAGCAGAGTAACCCTATAGGGTCAGTTGGCCCTCACACACTAAAGCTGTGTGTAGAAGGAATGATAGTTTAGGACTATGGACTTGTGTCCTCATGTGGACCTTGTGGCATAACTGGACAGTTTATTAAAGAGAGTAAAACTTAGGGACTCTTGTTTGTCCCAGCAATGCTATGGGAAATTGCAGCACACAAGAAGGGATATAGTGGAAGTTCTGGGGTATTGAGAAAGCAAAATATGGAAAGGAAACAAAGACATTTAGTGTTTAAGAGTTTAACTGATAGAAGGGAAACACCAATTTGAAGAAAAATGATAAGAATATGAGAAGAGTTGAAGAGAAGAGAGGATTAGTTAAATAAATATTCAAATGTGAGAAAGGATAACACAAACCTGGGATTCATTAGGAAAGGGGAATTCAGAGGAACACTAAATAGTCCAATAAAAAAGAATGTGTAATAAATCATGGTAATTGGCTTGATAATGCTTTAGCAGCTAAATATTCTTTTTGGTTTTTAATTGATATTTATGTTCAAGATGGGCCTTTTTTTGATACTTTTAATTGCTGTATTTTTTCTTTTTTTTTAAGATCAAAAGTGATATTTATTCTTTCCAAATTTTAGCAAGAATGATTCTTATTTCTCATTGATTATATCAAGTGTTATATAAGATACTCATCTGAGGTTGTTACTACTTGCATTTTCTTTCCACTGAATTTCTTAGTAAGGAGTTTTGTAGCTTTTTCACTGAGGAAATTTGTAGTGACCTTGAGTAAACTAGAAGTATGTAGGAAGACATCTGGTATTTCAGAGATTTGTTGTTTGCACACAAAGTTGGGGAAAGGTTTAGTAAATATTGGAGATATATATATATATATATATATATATATATATATATTGCTAGATTAGAAGAATATTATTAATGACTTTAGACTATTGTATGTATTCTAATTGATGTTTATAAATAGCTTTGCTCCCTGTGGTTTTGTAATATAACATTTACCAAACTTCTTTTTTGATGGAATTTACATATGGCACATCAGGATGATTAAAAGCCAGCAGTCTTTTCACAGCATGGCAAAAAATAGGATTTGATTTATCTTTATGCCTTGCCTACCACTTGCTGTGACTGTACTTTTGAAATTTTAATATTCTCATTTCTCATAAGGAGTTTGTTATGTAAAATATTATGTAAATAACTTTTTACACTTCTAATAATTGTTTTTTGAATCTTTAATAAAATAATTGATGAGAGAAAAGGTATGCTTGGTTCTCACAATCTGTAATGTTTTCTCAAGAGATAATATGTTTTAAATTAAGCAGAATTATACATATTCTTACATACTGGAATATTGAAATCACTAATACCAAGACTTTCTAACAAGTATTTAAAAGGTTTCAAAGTATTCAGTGTATGTGGAATTATCTTCCTTGGCATATATTAGCATTGCTAGAACATTGTTAAAAATTAGGAGATTAACAGAATTGAATTTTCTATTCCACCAGCAAAAGCAATTCAGAATTCTATGTTCAATTGATGTTATATATAAAGTAGAATATATGTTAAGATGTTCCACGGTTATAAAGGCAGATTGGTGATAATACAAGTGTGTATGTGTGTTTGTGATAATACAATATTAATATAAGAAGAAAATGCTTTTCCTTACGTAAATAGAATCATCACACTATATGGTGAGTATTTTAATGTGTCAGGATTATAACGAGTTAAATTGAGTAGTATTCTAATTGAGGTAAAATAGATTGCAAACTTGCTTTAATGATTTCATCCCCTGATTCCATACAAAATAATACTAGCTACTGTGAAGTAAGAACTCATTACGTGTGAGAAATTTAACATCATCTTACTCCAGCCTTATCAGCATCTTGAATTATAAGTAACATTTATATTCTATAGTTGGGGTAAATTTAGACTCAGAGGTTTGATTAATACGGTAATGGTCACAGATAGCAAGTGGCAGTGGCAAGATTTGAACCCAGATACCCATGACAAAAGCTTCATTCAAACCAAATTCTACATTGTTTTATTTAAAAATTTTATCATTCTTTATTAATGAAAACCAAGATATGTAAGATTTGTTCGAATATTGCAATTTTTAATTTTCTTTCCAGTAGATCCTCATTGGGTGTGGGGTTATGAGGTGATTATTTAACCTATTAGAGAGAAGGTGTAGGAAGTTGTTTCTTCAAGTGCTGAGACACAATTCTAACAAGAACTCTCACCTATATAGTCCTTTAATAGCATACCATTTCATTTCCAGTGTCTGAACCACTTTCATTCTCATGGTTTCCTTTTGATCCTGTTGACCTTGTTAACAGCTCTCTGAAGTGAGAGTCTCATTAGATCCATGATACAGGTGGAGACACTGAGGGTTCTTGTACAAGGGTACATGGGTGTGAAGGGACTGTGCTGAGACTCGGATCCCGGTCTTGAAAGTAGCTGTGCCCTTTCATCTTCCCCACAGCTGCTTTCATGAATGAAAGAGGAAAGAGTCTGCTTTGTTCATGCTTACTTTAATGCTTAAGAAAATAAAAAATCACTGAGAACTTTGAGATGCTGGTAAAGATTTCGAAGTTAAAAGCCGTAGGTCTGGAGGTCAGGGTCAGATGACAGACACTGTGTTGTATGAAATTTTTCTCAAGAATACTATTGTCAGGAAATTGTTGGTTCAGTTTCTAGACTGTTTATAATAAAATCATAGTGTTAAAATCACTCCACATTCACTGCTTCTCTAGAAGATTTGATTCTGTCGGATGTACTTGGGTTTCTGCCATGTCAGTCTGATGTGGGAAGTGAGAGAGGTGATGGTTGAGATAGAAGAACGAGTGCCTAATCAGCTACACTGACCTTTAAGGACGATAATGTCGTGAAGTGAATACATTATATTGCTGAGCTATATATGGCATTGTGTGGAGGAAGCAGAGGAATTTGAAATGTATACTTTTCAAGACTGAATATACTTGTGAGTAGGAAAAGCTTTTTAAACAACATGGATTATGAGTTGCTTTGCCTTCTTTTTGGTGGGGAAGTCTGGATTTACTGTCTCTCTGATGGATTCATAAGCATCACCTTCCTGGCTTGAATGATACTTAAAGAGCTTTCATAATGACAGCCATTTAGATCAAAATTATTATTGATTTCATTTCCAAAAAACAAAAACCCAGCTTTCTGAGATTCTTCCAAAGTTTGACTTGTGATTTCACACCTTTGCTAAGTAGGCTGGCACATAAGAATGTCATAGATCAGTGTGACTAAGATCAATCATATTGACACATAAATCAACATCTCTTGAAAGGTCACAGTGGCCTAATTTTATCAGTAAAATAGAATATTTTAAGATGATGCTAAATTTTTACAAAGCCCTCCCATTTTCAGTTATTGCTGTGAAATGTTTCCAGAACATACGAAACCCTTGAAGTTTTCACTTTCCTCAATTCTCCTTTCTGCTTCCCAGCTTCTCATGATACCCAGTGTATAGGAATTTCTTTTCAATTCTGTCCCTAGCTCCCCACTCCTTGACTTACTGGTGTTACATACTCCAGCTTTATCATTCCCTATTCCATTTCATTTTGATATATTTGTCTTTAGTTCTATTCTATTGGAAGTCCACCAGGTAATTTAATCAAATCCTTATAAACAGTTCATGCTCTTGTCAATGACTGATACTTTTTTTGTCATAATATTCCTCCATTCATTAGTTTTTTTTTTTTTTCAAGTAGAAATGAGGTGAAAATGAAATGCATTGGATAAAAAAAGAGGATCAATTAAAGATGACCAATGTTTTTGACTTGAGCATCTGGATGGATGCCAGTACTATTTTCTAAAATAGGGGAAAATAGACAAAGTGAAGTTTAATAAATAGACGTTGGTGAAATTGAATAAAATCAAACGTTTAGCTTAGGAAATATTACGTTTGAATTGTCTCTGTGACTTCAAAGTAGAAATGTTACTTAGAAAGTTCAATTTATAAGTCTAGAGTTAGAAAAGAAATATCACTAGAAATAATAATATCCAATTTGTGGAACAGATATGATACTCTCAGGAGAGAGTAAAAGAAAGACCAGGGTCTGGGATCTTTATCATGATAAATCTACCCTCCCATTAAGTGTGATTTTAATGAAATGTTTACTTTCAAATTGCATATTATGATATTATTTGTATTATCATGAAAGCCAAATGAAATCCCTTAGGAGTATATTCATTTTCATCAAAATCTGTATGATAAAGGTGGCTAAAACCATACTAGGTTATCACCTGTAGTATGCAAGGCGCACCCAAATCTCTTTTAATTTCCAAAGACTTATACACCAGAGCCTTTTACCTGCAGTTTACCTGCAAAATACTTTGACTATTTTAGGTTCTGGATTCTTTTGTAGGTTTTTGATGGACACAGAAGTGAATAGAGGATCCTTCAATATTTCATTGACATCTTTAAGGACAAACATTCTTTTCATGTTAGACTGGAGGCTATTTAAAACATATTGACTGTAAAATAGGTTAGAGATGACAAATATGCTCATCCATGCAGCCATTCTCAACTTTATGCCAGTGGGAATGGGGTCAACATTTAAAGCACAGTATTGTTGAGTCTAGACCTGGCTTCAGAGTACTACTCTGTACATCAAACAGAGGTTTTTCCAAACTCTTATATTTGGCGTAAAGATGAGTCCCATTTATCATCCCCTACGATTTTAATGTACAATTGTCAAATAATTACTTTATCGAAAGCATTTAATTTGATGGATACTGTATTAGTCTGCTAGGGATACCATAACAAAATACCACAGACTGAGGGGCTTAAACTACAGAAATTTATTTTCTCACAGTTCTGGAGGCTGCAAGTCTAAGATCAAGGTATCAGCAGGTTTGGGTTCTTCTGAGGCCTCTCTCCTGGGCTTTCCTTTGTGCGCATACTCCTAGTGTCTCCTCCTCTTATAAGAATGCCAGTTCTTTTGGATTAGAACCCACCTTTCTGACCCATTTAAACTTAATGATCTTCACAGAGGCCCTATCTCAAGTTACAGTCATATTTGGGGTTAGGCTTCACACAGAATTTGGAGTGATACAATTCAGTTCATAACAAATATTAAATCCAATAAAATGACTATTAAAATATAATCTTGCCCTCAATTATCACCAGCCAATTTAGCAAAATTATATGTATTTATATCTTCATTATATACATTGTGTGTGTATAGACATATATGTTTGTAGTGTGTGTGTAGATAGACACATAAACACACACATATGTACACATATTCACAAAACTTTTGGAAGGTATTATAGGATATCTTCTTTATGGTAAGTATAAAGTTTTCTCAGAGTTTAGGCATGTATCATTAATAGGTAGAGAAATGAGAATAAGGACTAGAGAAGGATTTAGAAGGGAAAGGTAAGAGGACTGTCTATTTAAAAATGACTAGAGGCAATACTGCAGGATGGAAGGTGCCATGTTCTGGAGGTAGACTAAATAGTTTTAAACCTTGGCTCCACTTGTATAATCTAGATTGTATAATCTAGATCAATTAATTCTTCCTCTAACTAGTAATAGTAGTAATCACTTAAATTCCTAATGGAATTAAATTATGTAATATATGTCAAGAGGACTCTAAATATCCCTTATTATTATCTGTGGGTTTAAGGGGAAATAAAAACTGAGCAAAGAGAAGGACAACAAGGAGTGTACACTGTTAATATTTTCTTAGTAATTTAGAAAAGCAGCTTCTCCAAATATTCTCCCATAAAGGTATAGTAGTGGCTCTCACTTAGTTGCTCTCCACTAAGACATAATCTATCATTTTCCAGAATGACTGATTGCTTTCCTCTTCCCATGAGTTGATTGCATTATGACAGCCCATAAATTTCACTGCTCTTAAAAAAACCTTAAGATGCCTAGCGACATCTCTCTCAGATTTCAGAGCTGTCTCTCACTCATTGAACCAAAAAAATGTTAACCTTGCCTTAGAATGTGCACATAGTAGGAGATCAGTAAAAGCCAGCTCTCTCAGTACCAAAGCAGCACCAGGAGAAAAGACATCTCTTACTGCCAGATTTGTCTAATCTCTGCCATGAGAGTTGTTTCTATTTCCCATCAAGGAGTTTACCTTAACATTAATGCAATTTATTTTCATAAAAACTCCAAACATTAGTGATTATATTCCAGGCAGTGTGCTAAATACTATTACAGTTCCTTTATAGTGAAATCAGAAGGTGCAGAAGGAATAAAGACGCAGACGTAGAGAATAGACTTGAGGACATGGGGAGGGGGAAGGGTAAGCTGGGAGGAAGTGAGAGAATGGCATGGACATATATACACTACCAAATGTAAAATAGATAGCTAGTGGGAAGCAGCTGCATAGCACAGGGAGATCAGCTCGGTGCTTTGTGACCACCTAGAGGGGTGGGATATGGAGGGTGGGAGGGAGACACAAGAGGGAGGAGATATGGGGATATATGTATATGTATAGCTGATTCACTTCGTTATAAAGCAGAAACTAACACACCATTGTAAAGCAATTATACTCCAATGAAGATGTTAAAAAAAAAAAAAAAGTACAGAAGCCCATGAAAAGGATCAAAGAGAGATGCAAGAAAATGGGCCAGATGATGTGATAACTTTACTACCAGAGTGGAATCCCTAGATTGGGCATAATAGACAATGGATCACGTTTATGACTTTTCTTATGGCTAACATCAAACTTGATGATATATGTGTCAAAAAAAGAGAGAAAGAAAGAAGATAAAGGGAGTAAGGAAAGGGAGTAGGAAGGATATGCTGTATTCAACCATTCAATCCCATATTACCTAGATGCCTTGCAATTTGTAAGGTCTTTTTGTCACATCTAGGTTGGATACATCCACTGTTGGCAAAACAGCCTTGTGCAGACCCATCATCTCTGCTGCATATCCCAAATAGAGGCCATTACTGTGGCTTAGGATCAGAACTATGAGACCTGGTGCTTTCCAAGGCATTTTTTCTTTCCCCTCCAACCTCCTTAAAAAAAAAGGAGCTGAGGTCTGACTTTTAATCAACTAGGATGAATAAGAATCATGACCTCTGTCTTAGACTCTCAGCATACCAGACGTCTAAATCTTGGGATGAGGATATGTAGACGAGAATGCCTTCTAGTTTCAGTCCAGTTTCTCTTCTATCCAGTTTCCTAACACAAGAACAGATGACCACATACGGAGAAATTTGCACTTCTTAGGGGAAGTTCTTATTTTCTTTGAATTAAATAGCACATACTATAGATGGTAGTAATGTGATTATCTGAAATATACCTGATCGTGGCAGCTCATAACACAGGAATAGCTCTTAGGAATGTCCTAAATTATATTACTCCATTGCCTTTATGGTCAAGTCACTGGGATATATAGATTTTTACATACATAAGAAGGTGATCTGATAAGGATGTTCTTCAAAATTCTAGCATCATGCTGAGCAAATCTTGAGTAGGCCTGTTGTTTGTCAATCTTGACATCACTTTCCTTTTTTAAGGCAATTAATTGCCTGCAGAGATACTAAGGTTTGCCTGGAAGTTTTACATTTTGAGTTGCTTCTTTGATAGCATCATCTAGATTTTAGTTGAATGGGAATTCAAATAAACAATTAAAACAGCTGATCATTCCACCTCCCTCTCTTCCCCCTTGATGACAGATGCAGGAGGCATTTCTGCCTTCTTTCTTTTTCATCCTTCCCAGCTTATTCTTCTTTTGTTTTAAAAGCTGACCAGAAGAAAGATATCCTAAAGATATACAACATAGCATTTGTTAATACTAGAATGTGAAATTGTATGCAGAAAAGATTAATTGGATAAAAAGACTGAGAAAGGATAGAAGAGGTAGTAAACTGAGTTGCAGATTACCAGCTGCAGTTAACTCACAGTCATTCAGAATCCTAAAATGATAACCACTTCGATGAGGTTATTTCCCTGCTAATGTCTGTCTTCTTTGCTGGGGTAGCACAGATCATTCAATCAAATGGAAGGAAGTGAGTCAGATGAGGCCAAGGAAGGTAAATGGAGCATTATATAATTCAAGGAGTAGTCAATGGAAAACAAAAATTGAGACATAAAAGTTAAGACTCTATTCATATTTAGCAGAGAGAAATATGTCAAACACCATCTTTTTCTATCAAGAAGTTTTGTATTTGACATTGTCTATATAAAGTATTTGTTCTTTTTTATTTTGTAAGCTTTTTGTGGTTAAAATGAAAACAAAGGAATTTAATTTTTCTTATTTTTAAAGTAAGTCTGGAAGTAGAGATTCAAACACCTAAACAAAATGTTTTGTTGAATGCGTATTATTTTGATGAATACATGTAAAATGAATTAAGCATTTGTTATTTTGATGTAAAATTTCATTTGAAAACGAATTTTTTTCAAGCTAGTGGTAGTGCATCTGTAATTTAATATCCAGCAAATGGGTAGTTCTTTGCAAATATTTGTTCAGTGCTAAGCACTTGGAAATTTTGGCATGGTGATTTCATGAAATTCAAGCTGCTATTTATGATTGTTTGAATTATATAGTGCGATGGATGGCAGCAATTAACCAAGAAAATATGAAGTGAATTATCCAAATAATTAAATCAGAGCCTAAGCTGTAATTACATATTGAAAATCCACTTGCAACATTTAATAATTCAGCAAGACTTGCTTTATTTTTTTGTCATAGGATGCTGTCTGATATTGTGGAAAGAAGGCTGACCTAGAAATTAGGGACCCTTGGTTCTACTGTCAGTTCCCAAACTAACCTATTAGTGTCTGATTTCATCACAGGTTATTTGGCTTTAAAATAAGAAGGGATTTGATTAATTATCGGGTCCTTTCCAGCTCAGAAAATGTTATGAGTCTTTGTAATACCTATAAAAAAACCAGCTACAGAGTTGAAGCTCCACTTTGCCCAACATGTTAAGTATCATTTAGGGTGACATAAGGGATCATTGGTACCCTTTATGATTAAGACAGTCAGTATTTGGACAAACATTGAAAACTGCAGCAAAGATTTTAGCATGCAGATCACAAGTCATCTCCACATTCATAGAGTTGGCTTTTAGAATAAGTTGGCCTAGATAGGTAAGGCAACAATTGCCCAGTACTATTCAGTGACAGGGCCAAGGCTGGTCTGTGTACCACACTTGGACAAACCAGTTTTCTTCATTTCTCCTGAACAGTATGGCAGTCACTAGCCATAGATGTTATGGAGCACGTTAAATGGAGCCAGTGAAACGGTGGAACTGAATTTTTAGTTTTAATTTAAGTTTTACAACTATTAACTTGATTCAGTTATTAGAAAACTTTTAAGTATGTTAGGAACTTGGGTATCTGAATCTATTTTTTCAGCTGTACATTTTATTAAATCTACAGATCAGGTCTTTCTCATGAAAATTTAATGTCCAAATTGAAATGTTATCCAAATTGAGAATCTAAAACATATTGGTCTTTTAAGACAATGCCAAAAAAAAAGTAAAATGTCTCATTGTTAAAAATATTAGTAACACATTGAAATGATAATATTTTGGATATGATGGATTACATAAAACATTAAAAAAATTTTAAAAAAAGATTCATTCTGCCATTCAGTGGCCGGGCCAGGGACATGAACTTTATGTGGATAATTGGTACGCAATGTGGACATAACAGAGAATGTAGTATCATGCTTTGTTTATGAAACTGATTTCAGTTACCAGAACTGAGTTGCAATCTAGCCTTGCCTCTGCCACTTACTTGTTACATTAACTACGGAGTTATTTTACTTTTTAAGAGTTAGTTTCTCTATCTGTAAAATGGTTCCTACTTCATAGTGTTTTAGAATGACTAAAGAAATAATGCACTTTATAGTGGACTTACCATAGTGCTCACCAGACAATAAGTACTCAGTAAATGAATTCAGTATTATAATGACAAAGTATTGGTTGTGAAGGGAAAGAAGGATAAGAGACGAAGAGTGGGTGACATGGATAAATTAATGCACATCCTCTCCTGTCATATTCCCTAAATGATTGCTGCTGAGGAGATGAAATCCCTGGAGTTTCTATATTTTTTCCCAGCAAATCGCTCATTTCCATTTGTTTGTGTTTTGTGCTTTCACAAAAATGCAAGAGTAAACTCTTAGAGTCTGGTAGCAGTGTGCTTACTCAAGCTTTATGCATTCTTTTTAAGTTAGACCAAATAGCTTATCTTTGTTCCACAGAACAGCATACAGTACATAAGAGTGTTGACTATTACAGAGAAAGCCTCTAATTCTGCTTGGGAAGATTAAGACACTTGAAAAGTGAACCCTTTGTTTAACCACAGACCAGGGAAAACACAGGCCCAGAAAACTACCTTCTTCCTGCCTCCTTTGCTGTTGCGCTGTGGCCTGCCCGAAGGGCACTGCCACTCATTTACCGTCCAACACCCCCCTGGCTCTCAGGGGTGGTGCTGCAGCATGACTGATAACTCCCTACTATTGAGAAGTGGACTGTCCCACAGCATTTGCGTCTGTCTTGTGGGAAGACCTACCAAGAGAGCCCCCTATTATTAACCTATAGCCAATATATAGAGTATACAATGCATTGGAGAATTTCAGACCCTTTCTGTAGTATTTCTTTTTTAGGTTAAAAAGGATCGTAATGGGCACTTCTAAGATTTTGGAGGAGGAATTAACAAATAAGCCACCATCTATCTCTGCTCCCTTGGAACACTTTAGACAGTGTGTTGTGTAAGACTGTGGGCCTCCGACCTTCTCCGTGGTACTATTAAACGCTTACTGCCTTTTTAAATTACAGGTGATTTGGATTTCAAGTTGCTGGCAGCTTGCTTGGAACTCTCATTTAATCCTCACATTTATCCGAAAGCTCTACTGATTTCACCCTCTTTCATTGGGCTTGAGCGATTTCATGTTATGACCTCAGAGATAACATGCCATAGTCTATGTTTAGCTAATATGAAACTGTTTTAGCCCGTGGCTTTGCCTTAGGGTAAATGTGCGCCACCCTGGCCAACATGAAGGGGAAATTTGCAACAGTGAGAGCTTGACAGTCTAATTAATTATTTAGAGGTTTCAAGGGGGAAAAAGAAATCTAGAGTCCCAGAGTTCCCATTTGCAGTGCATTAAACAATCAGAATAATAATAAGGAAAAGCAAAAGGAGACTGTCCTGGCTGTCTGGAATGTGTAGGATGTAATTTAAGGGCCAAAATTAGAAATAACCTAGGATCTTAAAGACAATTTTAAGGCTGAAGGTTACAGGAAGGCAAATTCTTCAAGAATTGCAATACAATTTTTTCTTCCTTTTGTCTTTATTTTTGTATCTTGAAATGTCTGCAGAGCTTTACTTCCTTGCTTCCTAAATTGCCTTCATGTATTAGAAGTCTTTGGCTGAGCATATAATTAAAGAGTCCAAATGTGAACACCGGGGAGAAAGGTGTCTAATAAAGTAAGTGGCAAATGTGAATTAGTTAAAAGTAGGTCACGTCATACATTGTAATAGCCTTCTTTGGCATCTCCCCTAACTTAGGAGATAAAAGTAATGAAAGAATATTACATACTCAGGTTTGAGAAAGGCATTTGTTATAGTGCTACATAATAGTTGCCTATAAATTAATTGGATAAATACCTGAAAGAAAACCTGGTCCTATAGAGTAAGCATAATCAATAAATGCAAGCACTCTAGGTAGAGATCTGCAGGAAGAGTCTCAAGGGGTCAGTATTAGCACATGATAAGTATTTGGTTAATGACATGCTTACATCTGTGGAATACCTTTTCTGATACCAGAATCAAATTAGTCAGGAAACACAGAGAAGGGCAAAGCAGCCTGCAGAGTTAACAGTAGTGAAATGAAAGTCATAATGAATATAAACTAATGTTAAGATAGAGAATACACAAATGACACATGTAACAGGAGTGCCTGGTCTGAAAAACACTGAATTGGAGACATATGCATGATACATGTGTTAGTTTATTTTGAACTGCTCTTGTACTTAAAAACAGTTACATGCATAAAAGGAATAATGAGAACTATAGACATACACACATATTCACATAACAGAGTTTTCCGTATACTTTTTTTGTGTTATTTTTTAGTTTTTAAAATAAATAAATAAATAAATTTATTTATTTATTTTTGGCTGCGTTGGGTCTTCATTGCTGTGCATGGGCTTTTCTCTAGTTGCGGCCAGCGGGGGCTACTCATTGCGGTGGCTTCTCTTGTTGGCGGAGCACGGGCTCTAGGCGTGCGGGCTTCAGTAGTTGTGGCACGTGGGCTCAGTAGTTGTGGCTCACGGGCTCTAGAGCACAGCCTCAGTAGTTGTGGCACATGGGCTCAGTTGCTCCATGGCATGTGGGATCTTCCTGGACCAGGGATTGAACCCATGTCCCCTGCATTGGCAGGCGGCTTGCTAACCACTGTGCCACCAGGAAAGTCCCCCATATACTTTCTAGTAAGTGAATAATCAGTAGAAGAACATTAAGGAATAAGAACAGATACTTGATGAAAGAGGAAACATAAATGGCTAATAAACATGTTTACTGTTCATAATCTTTAGTTATTAAAAACATTGAAATTAATGTCTTCTTACTAAAAATGAGAATAAAAAATGATAATAATAGCAAACATACATCACTTACTTCACTTACTACGTACCAGGTATTGTACTTATATAATATATTAACCTATTTAATAATCACCACAGACTTGGGAGGCAACTATTATCATAGCCTTTTATGGATGAGGTAGGGAGTGGTGAGTGAGTAACTTAAGGTCACAAAACTTTGGTGAAATTAGGATCTGGACCCAAGTGGTCTGGTCCCAGCATTTATGCTTTAATTGATTACTTTGTACTACAACTATCCAGTATTTCTGGGGCTGAAAAGATACAGGCTGCATTGTGTGTTTTAGATTCAGAGACAATAAGCTATGAATTGGTTCTGATGTGGTTAAGGAAAACTCACATAAGAATCTGATGTGGGAGAGAGATTCAGAAGTTTAGGTCTGTGATCCGTTCCTTGAGATCAGTGCTTTTCTGTCCCCACAACAGCGCATGACAGCACCTGAGCATTTGCTACAAGTACAGATTGTCAAAACCTAACCTACACACATTGAATCAGAAATTTGGGATTAGGGCTGGCGATCTGTGTTGTAACAATTTCTCTCCTTAATTCTGGTACATTCTCAGATTTGGGAGTCACTTCTAGATAACACAAGCTCTTTCTTACTGGTAAATTAGATTATCACAAATCAAAGAAACTTATTCTTTAAATTTCCTAAACTGGTATGCAAGATTTTAAAAGCAGCTAATTGTATTGCTAAATCCAAAAACCCTCTTTCCACCAAAAAAGTTTCCATTATTATGAAACAAAAGAACAAATTCTTAACTTGACCTAAAAAGTCTTGCTTTCTTCTTCCTCTACCTTCTTCTCCAGGCTCACCTTGAACTAAGCTCCCCTTGGAACTCTTTAATACAGGCACAGTCTGTTCAGTCCCTTGTGGCCATGTCATTTCACTCCATGGCCATTTGTACATGCCTTTCCCAAAGTTAAATAATAATATTTTTGATCTTCTCTACGAAACTCTATAACAGTCTTAGATTTGAATTTATTGGTCATTTCCTTAGAAAATCCTTCACTGATGGCTGTGATTAGCAAGTCCTTATTATTTTATCTTATAGCTGCAGCAACCTCTCTCTTGAAGCCTATAGTATTGTGGTTGCATTTTTATAATTACTGATATGATTAATATCTGTCCCCTCCACTGGACTGTGAGCTTCGAATGTACCGTAAGTGGCCTTTGTTCCTACAGTGATTCATTGAACAAAGGAATGCATGTGTTACTTCCATTTTATTTCTTTAAATTCCAAGCATGACATGATTGTTCATGAATTAGGAAGTCGATATCTTTGTCTTTTCAAGAATTGGTTAAAGAATCGTGTATGTAAACAATGTTTTCTTTTATTTTGTAAAAAACAAACAAGCAAAAAAACCCCTGTCATTTAAAGTATTACTCATAGTATTACCCAGCTTTCCTAATATCAGTTCCCACACAATGCAGTTCTTTTTGGAGTATCTTTGTGGAAATCTAAAGAAAATTCTGTACCCTCTCTTCAAAAAGAACTTCTACTTTAAATATAATTTCAAAGAAATCAGATATCCTGAAGTCTAGATAAAAATACTGTTTTAGATAATTTTGTCCTATGAAATTTACATTCTCTCCTGTTTTGAATTATGTTTTACATACAGTTCTTAATTTGGAAAAAGGACTGTAAATCCTAAATTAATTAGATTAAAATGCTTTTGTGATTATACACACATACTTTTATTCATAGAAATGAAATATTTCAAATTTGCAGTATCCTTCTTAAATTGTAAAAATAGATTCATTGTAATTACTATCAATATTTTAAAATTTTATTCATACTACTTTTTCAGTTTAGCAGAGTCAATCAGTGGGACAAGTGGTGCAAAATTCATGGATAAATAAATATAATGTTCAGAATTCTAAAACTTTTAAAAGTACGAAAGACTTTAGACATTAACTATCCAAACATTTTATTTATAAGTAATGGAACTGAGGTCTAAATGTGATAATTGACTCATTAGACATCAAACAATTAGGAAGTAGAACTAAAATTAGAGTTTAGTTCTATGACATTTGGCAACGGCATTTAAAAAATAAATTGGAGACAGGTGTATTTTATCATATATCAGAATCAGTAAAGTTAATAATAATTAAATCACTCCAAAAACCTTTTAAGAAGACTTAAGTTATGCAAGCCAATCTCATTGGAATGGAACGTTACAACTATGTGTTCCTTTAGGAATGCATCTTGTTTTTGAGTTTTTAAAAAAATATTTTATGTTCTTGACTATATATGCTTGGTTATATATGGTTAATGTTGTATTCTTAGGAGTATAATTTCTTATTTTCCATAATTAAGGTAAAATTATTCACCTGCATAATTAAATAAACAACTCTAGGGGTGGCTAAGTCAGTAGATAGGTGAACATGAGAAAAGAAAACATAGATGTACTTCTACAGAAGAGTTAGAATTAGGACCAAAAAATCATGATGCTGATGATGATAATAACTAAAAACTGAGCATCTACCATGTATCAGACACTTTAGATAATTTATTGCATTCTGTTTTTAAAAAAAAAGGGAGAGAGGCAGATACTGTTTTTCATACCTATATATAGGAAAAAAGTGAGTTGCCAGGATTATGAGTTCCCATAGTTGTATAATTGTTCAGTGCTGCAGGGCTGTCTGATTTTGAGAAAAGCTGATTTGAGCCACTACTACTAATAGTAGTAATAGTAAACTGTTTACTGTCACCTGGGAAAATTACTTAAGTTGGTCTCAATTTTTTTATAAAACATTAGAATTCTATGATTCTGCTTAACTGATACGTGTGAAATATGTAAATCACTCTAAACTATAATGTTCTCATATAAGGCAGTGGTTCTCAAACTTCGTGTACCTAAGAATTCCAGGAAAGCACTTTCAAAATGTCTTCTCATGAGTACTTACTGCCAGAGATTCTGATTCAGGACTAGTGTGGGGCCCAGTAGTCTGCATTTTATATCCACATCCAGGAGTGAAGGTGGTCCCAGTTTCCTAGTAATTAAGAAAACCATAGAACTAAACTCTTAAAACTATCAGAACATTAAACATAAGTATTATAAAAGTTTCACTTCCTAGCTCTAGGAATAAGCATCCATAAACTATCCTCAACAGGCATGGAACAGATTATTCACACAGTTACCTTATCAGAAAAGAACCAGAGTATTTATTCAGAGTTAAAAGGAACTCATGTATATGTTGGAATAAAACCTCAATATGGTAAATAGGTAGTACATTGATCCACTGTTTATACTTCAAAATTAATATTATCTGTGTTCTAGGATTTTTTTTTATTATCTTTGAGATCAGTGAATGAGAAGATTTTTTAAAAATGGATGACAGAAATTGAGTATGGTTCAAGAGCTTTGTTTAAAATTCAGCATTACACACAGACGTACAGGGATGAAAATTGTCATATTTTTGCTAAAATATACATCTAAATAAAAGGGCATACAGGATTTTTAAATTTAATTTGCTTTAAAGTTCACATTAGTTTATTCTAACTCTATGTGTCTTTAAAACATAATTCAAATCATTGTATTGCTCAACTTAAAATCTGGTGATTTTATTTAAAAAAATATGTATACCATTGCTTTCACTGTGTTTTTACATGTAAAGTAAAATTTGGAGTTAGGGCAAGTCATTCCAGTATGATAATTATACCAACTGTATGAATATTTTATAATTATACGAACTGTATGAATATTTTATTTTATAGGTGGCTTAACCTGTACTTAGTGTGTGTGAACATGGTCTTAGATAAGTGCTAGTTGATGCTTTTCAACAGTTTAAAGTAATGCATGCTTCTTCCAACACACTCCTTGCTTCTTGGTTGGCATTTACAATGCAAGGTAACAATTTCCCCCCAAGATCTTAGATGCTGTTATTCTTGATGTAAAATAACTGCCTTGGTCAGGAAACTGACAAAAATAGTGACAAAGACAGAAAGGTGGAATATATAGTAGTATTTCTTGTCTTTCATTGTGATTCAAGTTGATTTAATTTAAATATACTTTATATAACCAAAAGTAATTATGTTGTAAGGTGATATACATGAAAGCAGGAAAGAAATGAATCTTACTTTGAAATTTTGTGTTATTTTGATTTCTACCCTAAGTCTATATTGCACTTTTAAATTGTTCAATATGTTTGCTACGAAAAAAAAATAGTAAATTATATAAGACATAGAAATACCTTATAATTTCCTATTGAATATACTTTCAGGTTGTCATTTGCTTCACAAGCTATTTTAAATCAAATCTCCAAAGTTACATGTAGGACAGGATTCATATATTGTCATTTCAATTATTCTTTATTAACAACAATAACAACTATACACACACACACACACACACACACACACACACGCACACC
Organism: Balaenoptera borealis; assembly: GCF_965194805.1. Classification (NCBI taxonomy): domain Eukaryota; kingdom Metazoa; phylum Chordata; class Mammalia; order Artiodactyla; family Balaenopteridae; genus Balaenoptera; species Balaenoptera borealis. The sequence goes on from NC_138862.1 coordinate 38,720,264, forward strand.
TAGTTATAGGTCAGATTTTAATGTTCATTTTAGAAATTGGACAGAGATTTGCAATATTTTCTTTTTTTTGTATTTTTTTTAATTGGAATATAGTTGATTTACAATGTTGTGTTAGTTTCAGGTGTATAGCAAAATGAATCAGTTATATGTATATGTATATCCACTCTTTTTAGATTCTTTTCCCATATAGGTCATTACAGAGTATTGAGTAGAGTTCCCTGTGTTATACAGTAGGTCCTTATTAGTTATCTATTTTATATATAGTAGTATGTATATGTCAATCCCAATCTCCCAATTTATCCCTCCCCCCCTTTGCAATATTTTCATATTTAAAATATTTATTTTTAATATTTAAATATTTTAAGATTTAATAGTTTTATAAATGTATAGATTTTTATATTTAACTAAAACCCATCATAAGCCCTAACATTTAAATAACATGTATTCCACCTAGAGGGGTGGGATAGGGAGGGTGAGAGGGAGACCCAAGATGTAGGAGACATGGGAATATATGTATACATACAGCTGATTTACTTTGTTATACAGCAGAAACTAACACAACATTGTAAAGCAATTACACTCCAATTAAGATGTTAAAAAAAATAACATGTATTGTCTGCATATCTTCTATATTTGTAGAAGTATGTTATGTTTATGTATCTTAAAAATATAACCTTAAAAACTATACTGTACCACAGTGTTCATTGCAGCACTATTTACAATAGCCAGCACATGGAAGCAACCTAAGTGTCCACTGACAGATGAATGGGTAAAGAAGATGTGGCACATATATACAATGGAATATTACTCAGCCATAAAAAGAAGCGAAACTGAGTTATTTGTAGTGAGGTGGATGGACCTAGAGTCTGTCATACAGAGTGAAGTAAGTTAGAAAGAGAAAAACAAATACTGTATGCTAACACATATATATGGAATCTAAAAAAAAAAAAGAAAAATGGTTCTGAAGAACCTAGGGGCGGGACAGGAATAAAGACGCAGACATAGAGAATGAACTTGAGGACATGGGGAGGGGGAAGGGTAAGCTGGGACAAAGTGAGAGAGTGGCTTTGACATATATACACTACCAAATATAAAATAAATAGCTAGTGGGAAGCAGCTGCATAGCACAGGGAGATCAGCTCGGTGGTGGTTTGTGACCACCTAGAGGGGGGAGGGATAGGGAGGGTGGGAGGGAGACGCAAGAGGGAGGAGATATGGGGATATATGTATACGTATAGCTGGTTCACTTTGTTATACAGCAGAAACTAACACAACAATGTAAAGCAATTATACTCCAATAAAGATGTTAAAAAAACAAAAAAACTACACCGTAACCTTTTAAATGTTTATAGATTTACCTTAATGTTACTATTCAGAATGTTTTAAGGAAAATTAAAAGAACTTTGCAATCTAAATAAATCGTAAAATTCCATGCAATTTACAGTGGTAGTAGTAATTATTTAAATCTTGAAACTTCACTGTCCTAGTGGATTTGTGGGTTTGGGGGGGTTTGGGGAGATCTGAGTCCTATGCTACCCCTAATACATCCTTCCCCAAGTCCAGGACATTAGAATGTTTCAATGCCTTAGAGCAACAAGCATCACCTGTGAGCCAGGAATCCAGGTTATGGTGGTAATGGACTGTTGTTTTGGGGGGAAAAAAAATTAAGGAAATAAAATGCTTATAAACTTAAAAGAAAAAAATCTTGAAACTTATCTCACAACATCATTTTATCAACTCAGTTGAGATAGAGCACAGATTGCTCTACGTCAGCAGAGAAACTATTTATTTCACAATTGTCGCTTTCTGAATAACTTTGTATTGTCTCATTAGGAACAACGGTACAGAAAATCATTTACTGCTCATTTTACAATGCACATAAGATCCTGTGCATGCTTCGGCAACTATATGGCAATTTACAAATCAGGACAGGCATCAAAATTACTGAACTTAGAAAATAATTCACAGTGTCAATGTGAATAAATTTTTAGATTTTGACGATGTATTTAGTTCAATAAAATAAGGTTCTTTATCCTTGAACAAATTTGAAAGGTATTCAAGCAGGATTCCTGAACCATTTACTCTGAATGTTTGGCTTTATTATTTTAATGCCGTTTTCCTGTCACTTTGTGGTAACCTTGTGACTTTGCATAGCAAAAACTAGAAAGAGAGATCAGCGCAGGGCAAGATGGAGAGTTATAAATCAACAAGTACATTTTTTTTTCCTTTTAGAGAAGGTAGGGGAAAATTTATGTTATAATCAGATTTGCTTTAATGCTTCAAAAGTTGCCTATAAAAGTGAGCTGAGGTGACAAAAATTAAAAATTGAGGTTAAAAACAACATATAAATGTATACACACATATATGTATATATGTATTTATGTGTGTGTGCATGTGTGTATATATATACTTAATTGCAACTAAGATGAAAACTATCTCTGCTACTTACAAATTTGGAGAGAACAGAGAGATCAGAGAAATGATATAGGAATGAAAATAAAATAAACAACCAATGATTATTGAAGTCGTAGACCTTCGATTTTTCAAAGTAATAGAAAAGCTTAAGTTGGTGTTTACCATGTTGATTTTATTCCTTTAAATCTTCTTTCCATTTCTGAGCCTGGGTGTCTTAGCAAAACCAAAGATAATTAAATATAATTCTCACTAGTATAGAACCCAATTTGTGGTTCTGTTAAAGAATTAAATAGAAAATGCATCCCTCTCCATGGTTTTCATAAGGGTAAGATCATACATGCATCTAAAGTATTCCATTGTAACAACAGTAGTTTTGCACTTTTGTAACTAGTGTTTTGACATATAAAATGATTCACTTAGTTGTAGGAAAGTCAATCCTCATTACTTAAAAAAAAAAAAAAAGCCACAGATAAACATATGCTCATTTTGCTACTTACAGGCATTTGAGAGCACTTAATCTATCATTGAGTCCATTCCTCATCCTGTATCCCATGTTCCCTACCCACAAGACTTGATCCTTCATAAGAAATTATTTCACTGTTGTTATGATGATAATAGTTAATAGGTGTTACTCAAAATTCAATTTCATGCTTAATCCCATAGACATAAATATTTATTTGTAAACAAAAAGCCAGTCTTGAGACAAAGCATTTGAAGACTAAGAAAAAGAAGCAGATGGCATGCTTTCAGGTATTTCTCATATTTACTTGTCTGCTCATAAAACCAGTCCTAATTATACCTTAGGAATGCAGACCACAAATATGTTCCTGATGTGTGTGTGTGTGTGTGTGTGTGAGAGAGAGAGAAGAATCGTGTTCTCTTTGTTTCTCAATTCCACAGTATTTTTATTAGTAATTTGTAATTACTCATATGCTACTCATTAAGTAGAATCAAATTATTATAAGAAATATAAATATATCTGGTGGAAGAAACCTCACTGTATTGCTTTGCATCTAAATTTTGTACCTTAAGGTAAAAATGGGCTAATTTCATGGTTTGCAGCAAATAATAGCTAAGATAGGTGCCTCTGTTTGGGGAATAAAAAAGAAGTAGTAATAATGATGTTGATTCTATTAATACCATATAAAATCTGGAATGAATTTCCTTTTCAAAATGGCTTTCAAAATATCTACCAGTATACTTAATATGATAATGCTTTTTTCCTTGCTAAATTTAATTTATAAGTATATAATGAGTTAATTCAAAATTCTGCATACTTAAATTTATGGTTCTGATAATCCCATCAGTTTTACAAAGGAGTATTTTCTAGAATATCTTCTACATAAATGTGTGAATATTTATACATTATATCCTGGCAGCTACATGGTAATAATAATTTGAGTATCCATTGAGTATCCATTTCTTTTACTTTTCAGCTAGGAGAAGTGTTGTTGAAAAGCTATCTCAATATTTAGTATGTATGAGGTCCCATGCAGGGTACAGACGGCATCTTAACCCCATCCATATGTTTAAAGCATCTCTTTCATTTGGAAGTCTTACAGGCACCAAAACAATCATGGAAAGAAGTGGTCTTTAAATTTTATCAAAATAAACCAAATCTCTTGTGTGTAAAATCTTTGCCAAAAACGAAATTTAGTCAACAGACAGCCAAACCCATTTGTAAAGGCCAAGGAAAAAACTGGAAAGTATACATCTGATTATATGAGAGTTAGATTGAATTATCTTTGTTTGGGTTATGCTATTTTTGTTTATGCATATACTTTCTTGAGTACTGTAAAATAACTTTAAAATATGTCTGTTTTCTGAGACCTTTTGGATTTTACTCTCCATTTATTTACTTATTTGTTATGCTATTATATATTACACACTATAAACATATAATAATATATAAACATTATATATTACATATAAACATGTTTGTGAACATGTCCGATTATATACATACTAAATATAAGCATATATACATCTATGTATGTATATACATCAATGTTTTATCTAAATCTTAATTAGTAATGGTTTTAATACGTAAAAGTAATGTATTTTTTAGATTTTGTTTTTATATGTGAGAAGACATCTACTTTGATAAACATAATATTTTGTACATTTTCCTATTCAAGATCAAAATGGAAATGACCTGTCTTCTTAGGTTTCTGTTTTATCAGAATGCAGTCTATATTTTATCGTGACATGAGCTATCGATGTTTTATTAAGCTCCTAAATTTAGTATATATTAACACACTCATAAGCCACAGCTATTTCCATGAGACTGAAGTTTGGTGAGGAATTACATAGTAAGTGTGGTTTTAGTTGAGTTACTTTTGTTTTAACGGGAGCATTAAGCATTCAGAACACACAGTTTTCTAGAGAATTATTTTTTTACCTGAGCAGTGATTCTCCAACAACAATTCTAACTTCACTTCCTTTGAGTTGAAAACAAGCCAAGACCTCCTAATATGTGCCCCTAAAGAAATTAATATAAACATGCGCATGTTGACAGCTGAACTGTCTTGGAAAGAGAAGAAGTTCTTTGAGTCCTAGTTCCAGTTTGCAGACTTAACTCACTCCTCTGCTAGTTCTGAAATGCATAAAAGTAATTGTTTATGGATTAGGAAAATGTAGAAGAAAGCTTATAGAAAAAAAATATTCCTGGGAATGTCTTTACTCTTTCCATGAAACATTCCTACATGCCTGTGGTTGCTTTCAAAGCTAAACTGGTGAACCATGAGGGGATTACAGTTTTATCAGCAGCCTGATTCTACACCAGCAGCAGGTGCACTGGCTTGATGACCAGCGAGGCCACTAGTGTCAGAGAACCTGAGTTTCTGGCAGTAGTCACTTTGTGTTAACACCATTATTGATGGTGATCCAAGCAAGATAGAATTTGCCAAGGAATGAGCTGAAGTACTAGATGTTGCTTTAAAAACATAGAGAAAAGAAAGAATGAATGAAAAAAAAAAAAAAAAGAAGACCCAGATTCAAGCACTTGGCTTATTTCTTATACTATGACTGCCAAATACAGCCAACGCAGCCATGAGAGCTGTTGCCACTCCAGAGGCAGACACGCCATGTGGAGGGAGTTGGAAGGACTGAAAAGTCAACGCTGAAACTGAAAGCAAACTGCCAATTCAGATGCTGAATTGGGCAAGAACAGGATGTTTTCCTTTTCTTTTTTCATAATGAGGCATTTCTTTTATTTCCTTCTGTTTAGATCAAAGACCAGTGTTCTCAACTCTCAGTCACCAAATTGCTACGGTTTTGTTATTTATTTATACAACAGTTATATATGTATATAATTATTAAAATAGCTTTACTTGTAAAATAATTAAACTTTAAAATGTAAAGAAAAATAAAATGGCAGTCACTCATGAACCCAGCCCCAAACATCAAATGCAAACGTTTTGCCATATTTTCTTCAGATTTTAAAAAAATGAAAGAAACTTAGTATTATCACTGCCATATGTATCTTTGAATTTTGTTACATTACTGTGTTCTCATGATAATATAAACTATTTATTTCAAAATGTATGTTAATTGTTTTGTTCACTGTAGTATGCCCCTTGCCTAGAATAGGAGCTTCTGCCTAGAAAGTCTCAAAAAAGGGAATCAGAAGTTTTGACTGAATGAGTGCTGATGCACTGATGTTATCCCTTTGCAACTTTCTCTTTCATTCAATAACATTTTTTATGTTTATTCATGTTTTCAGATGCTAGGTAGCAATCCAGTGTGTGACTATACAACAGTTTATTTAATCACCCTTATGTCCATTTACGATGTTTCTTTTCTCTTTTTCTTTTTTTCTTTTTTTTTTTTTTTTTTTTTTTTTTTTTACTATTTCAGAGTATCCAATAATCTTTAAACCAATTCCAAATTAAGGTAACCATCAATACCTTGATACCATGTTTAAGATATGCAGTGTTTTTTGCTCAGTTAGAGGATGTTACATTTCTTGGAATAATAAATATTACTCCATTTTCATCAATATCAGCAATAATGTCATCTAATAAAGGTTAAATGGATTTCTTAGGTAAGGAAATTCCCACTTAAAAAAAAATAACTTCAGAGAACATATAATTTCAATCTCCCAGGGGAATACATATTTCCTGATTTGATCCTCCATAATAGTGAGACCTTGAATTATACAAAGTTGTTTAGGAGTTCAAAACAAGAGGAAGTCATATGTTTTTGAGTGCCTTCTATTTACCAGCTACTGTTCTAGGCATTGGGGATACAGCCAGGAACAAAACCATCTGTTCATCTTTTCATTCATTCATTCAATAAAAATATATTATTCCTGTCCTTTTTTTGTGAACAGGTATTGTGTTGAGTGCTAAAATGTTAAAGGCAAATAATATACAGGCATTTATAGTTCATCTAATTTAAGACTCTACTCAAATTTACTAAATATCTTGCTTCTACTTACTAGGCCAGCTTTACACTTTTAAAGAAGTAGCACTTCTTGATTATAAGCAGGAAATAAACAAGAAAGAATAAAACCATTTGGTCAGGAGGTGATAATAATCCGAAAAACCTGAAGATAATTTCACAAAACACTTCAGATTATAGGTGAAAGAACAGGTTCAGTAAGACTAAAGGCGTTCCCATATATTTATGTCAACCTTGGTACTTGAAGCTGGGTAGTGTTCACTAGGCACAGGTGAAGTCATGGGAGCATGGAATCAAAAACATCTAGATGTGAGTCTGACTACTAGTCTTATGAAACTTCTCATGGCTGTTAACTGTGAAATTAGAATAATAATACCTACTTTGACTCAGGAGACATGCATAAAGTGTTTAGCATAATTCTAACACGTAAAATGTTAACAATTCCTAGTTCCCTTTTTATTAATTTCCTAGGAAAATACATTTCTCTCCACATTTTACAGCCTCTTCTAAAATACACATGCACTCCTTTTTTTCCTCTGTTCACTTTTTTGGGGACTAAAGGGGAAACAAATGCACAAACAGACAATAAAATGTGGTTACTATAGTTTGTTCCTGTTATACTACAAACCCTTGCCTAAATCCTAGAAACTTCTCCACATGTAATTATGCCACAGTCTCTATTTTATTCTTCATTGCGAAGTTACCTGATGTGCAGAAATACCTAATTTTTGACCTAATAACATTTATTCCAAGAAAGTTATTGTACATGAATGGCAGTGATGTCCTTACAATTTCTAATCAGTTTCCTTGAAGTGTGAACACAGCACCATACTGTAACATTTGGTCTCTATCATCTTTCTCAATTTATAAGTTGAAACTGATGCTATACTATCACATGGGAAAATAGATGCTATTTATTAGAAAATTATTAGGCAACACAATTCTGCCAGAATGTTAGTCACCTAGCAAATGAACTTAAAAAATTATTAAAAACATGAAATTCTGTTGGGGTTAAGAGAAGGACAGTATCACATAAAATTCTTTCAAACAGTAGCAAATCTGGCAGAGTACCTGCAGTAAAATCTGCTTATGATAATATTGACTTTCAGGACTTGAGTGAGAAGACTAAAGTGGAAATTTGATACGAAATAAAAAACCTACCTACTCACACCACCATTTTGGATCTCTGATGACTTAGAAAATGATTCCATATATTGCAAGAACAGGGAAATTTTGTGGGGAAAAAATAATTTAGTTAAAACATGAGACCAAAACTAAACTGATCAATTGATGTTAATTATAATGAGGCAAAAAAAAAATACAAGGAAGAGAAACACTGGAGTATCCTAAAGATGTAAAATTGTGCATGCCATAGATATTTATTTTCATGTAACATTTTTAGAATGAAGCCATGTCTTTAAAATCTACATCTAGTTGCAATTAAACCAAAAATAGTAAATACTTTAAAGCGAGGCATGACAAATTTAAATTAACCAAGTAAAATTTTATAAGACTGAAATAGGACAATAGTAGGACTAATTTTTTACATTGCTAAAAATACATGATTTATTATATTTGAAGACTTTAATAGCAGTGTATTAGCTGTTTCAAGACAAGAGGAAAACCACTAGTTTTGTTTCTCCCTAAAAGTGCCAGCAAAGTAGTTTTTTTAAAAAAGAGGCTGTAATATAGATAAGCTATATTTTCTTGATATATATGTACAGGCCAGCATGACCCCTTGAACAAAACCCCAGATCTATTCAGGACCATTAGAAGTCACTAAGGGGTTCTAAGAGCAACTCTCATTTTCCTGGGAACTTCAGAAAAGGAAGCAGAATTCCAAGACTTTGTGTCAAGGTCTTTGTTTACATGTGGAGCTACAGAGGACAGAGGCAGTTGAAAATGAAGCAAGTGGCTAAAATTGTCCACATAAATTATTGCTCCCGAAGCACTGTCATGTTTGATGATTGCAGTGGTGCCATGTACCTCAGGAAGCACAGAGAAAGGGACCTCCTTGATTATTATAAACATGCTTCCCTTACCAACAGAAGCTAGATCTTAAATGATAATAGTTGTTTTGTATTCATTCAAGTCTTTAATTTGGTCCAAGAATATTTTAACAATATCCTCCCCAAATTCCTTTAGCAACATTTAATTTTTTTTAAATTGTTTGTTTTGCCTTTACAATAAAAGTGTTAATAATTTCACGACTGGGTATGTTCTTTTGACTCTATTCACATTCCTTGGTGTGGTTTAAAAAACTTAGTTGTTCAAAGCTATTAGCTGAATTTTGCATGTAAATAATGTGGAAAGCATGATGTGTTCTCCTTTTAGCATTTTTATTATAAATATACATAACATAATATTTAACATGTTATTCATTGTAAGTGTACAATTCTGTGGCATGAAGTATGTTCACATTGATAGGCATTCTTTCTTAAAACAATTGGACTTTAATGATAATCATAGGATAGAAATCTTGGAGATGAGATATCCCTCCTCTAGGAGATGAGAAGTTCCAGAGGAGAGTTTAGCATGGATATTCCCATGCTTATTTTATCAAAAGGGTGAAGTTTTCTCAGACAGTAAACATCTCTAACACTCCACAGTCCTGTCCCTATATTGATACTCCTACGAACTCAACATAGAGGGAAACTACCTCCTAGGGTCTTTTGCTTGATTTTAAAAGTTTATAGAATCTTTATTCTACATTTTAACTGCACAGCGTTAGTAAGATATGTGACGAATTTATCTTCAGGATATCAAATCACGTATTTATATGCATGTGCTCACTGGAAATAATTTTAATATGCATGCATATGTATTTTTCTATAAATCAGGAAAATATATTGATGGATTCTTTAAAAAATATCTACACATAAATATTTAGGTATTATTAATTATAGGAAGGGAGGATTGAAATATGTAAGAAGTGTACTGATATACTAATTCATGACTGAAAAATGAAAACTGCCTTAGCATGTTAAGAAATAACTCACCTAAGAAATACCTATCTTCTAAATGTGGGCTTTGAGATTTGTGGACTACATATGTTGAATGGTTATTCCATTGATGAGTACTGAGATGTAAGCTAAAAAAAAAAACTTAAATATTCTGCAGAGATGTAAGATACATAGCTCAAAATTTCATGTATGTGGAGACCTAATTTATGCTAATCAGGAGGGTACACCTGGCAATTTTAGGGGCTGGACATGGATTCACTGGCCAGCATGAACAAAACAATTAGCTGGGTTATGGTGTTCTTACTTGCAGATGGTATCATGACAATTTATTCATACTTCATGGAGTTCTTATGTTTATGGTCAATGAATAGCCACTGTTTTTAATTGCTCATAGAGTTGTTTGGCTTTGTAAATTGTTCATGTATCTGCCAACCTGTTTGTCCAGGAAAAAAATACTTTGAAATATAACTGGAAGCACATTTTAGGCTATTTGCATTAACTACCTTTACGACGGGTTTAGAATATTTTAAGAGACTGACATTTAGAGTGTATAATCTTTCATGTAAGAAGTTTCATCTTTGTCTCCTGAGGCTTCTGTTTATATATGAAGAAAGCTGCAATGTGACATTTGCTAATAGTGTCTGCTGAAGGAATGTTACATCTTCAGGGTACCTCTTAGACTTATAAATTATGCCAATTATTAATGAAATAAATGAATCCATTTTAGAGCACAGAACTGTTTATTTTTAGAGTAAACTCATTGCATTTGATGTATGTCAACTTTTCTACCCTAAAAAGAAATTCTAGATTTAAAAAAATCCCCGTGTCTCTTTGTGAATCATATCTCTATTCTCCCTAAATGGAAAAAAGTGCAGATTTTAAATTACCACATATTAGGTGTGTAAACTTGGAAAAGACAATCTCTTCTTGGCTCTAAGACAGGGATACTCAAAACTAAATTTTTTTTTTGGAATTATTTTACACTTAATGCCCAAAACCTTTCATCTTTAATTTTTTTTTTACTTACACTTTTTTGGTTTAGGAATCCCAACTTGTTTATAAGTAAGTACTTAGTTGTCCACCAAAATGTAGAGTATGGAATATGACTCAAAAGGAAATGCTAGCTGACTATAGCAAACCATCTCTCTCCATGTCTCACTTGAGTTGTATAATAACAAGTAAGGCACCAGTACTTATTAAAAAACATTGCTTAAGACTTCATTTTGTTAACTAATCAAAATTATTGCTTAATAAAATATTCCAAGTTTTAATTTTACAAATGGCTAACAAGCCCTTCAATATACATAGCAATTTTTTTTTTTTTGCATTTAGTTCCAAGGATTTTTTCAAGACAGATTCTATGTAAGATCTCATCAAAACATTTGTTAGTAATAAGAGTACAAAATAAGAAGTGATGCATTTTACTTAGATGTCTCAAAGGCAAGTGATAAATTGGTTCTCAGTTTTTAAGTCTGATAATTTATGAGTCTATCACATTCACTTGAAGTATATTTTAAGTTATGAAAAAAAAAAACTCTACTCTTTTCATCTACTCTAAAAAGTAATCTGTCCATTAAATGTTTACATGGTTTTAACATGACAGCATATTTTAAATCTTATTTGAAGTAAGTCCCAGACAATCTAAAGGCAAGTGAAAAATGAATCATTTTTTGAAAATGTAAGTAACTAGAACCGTATTTTAAAATATCAACTACATAAATGGGAAATTATAAAAGAATAATTTAATCTCTGAATCATTGCTTTTCATTGTAAAAGTTGGCTTGAATTTGAACAATTATTTTTTTAATATAGATTTAATTAATTAGTTTTTTGGCTGTTTTGGGTCTTCGTTGCTGTGCGCATGCTTTCTCTAGTTGCGGCGAGCGGGGGCTACTCTTTGTTGAGGTGTTCAGCCTTCTTACTGTGGTGGCTTCTCTTGTTGCGGAGCATGGGCTCTAGGCGCACGGGCTTCAGTAGTTGCAGCACGCAGGCTCAGTAGTTGTGGCTCGCAGGCTCTAGAGTGCAGGCTCAGTAGTTGTGGTGCACGAGCTTAGTTGCTCCGCGGCATGTGGGATCTTCCCGGACCAGGGCTCGAACCCATGTCCCCTGCGTTGGCAGGCAGATTCTTAACCACTGTGCCACCAGGGAAGCCCATGAACGATTATTTTTTATATTTAGAGCTGAGTGTATGTAACCTGATCTCCCTTTTCTGGAGTCAATGTGAAAATATTTTAAACAAAACATTTCTCTCTAAAAAATACTGGAAACTTGTTAATAAGTGAAACTATCTCATAGCGAGATGCTTCTTTAAATTATTTTTGTGTGTAGTGATTGAGGAGAGAATATGAACTTTTATTTTAAAATTCTTTTTAGAAGTGTTCTAATACTTATACAGGACAAGCAACCCACAGAACATATTACTCAGTTCCAACCTCAAACACATGAAATGTCTTGTTGAGCACTGTTTCTGCTTTTAGCCAAGACAGTGACCCGAAAAAGTAGTCTCTGAAAGTGGAGATTCAGCATTCATGCTAGGCTGAGACTTTTAACTACTAACAGGCTGTAGGGATAATTAGGTATAAAATCACCTCACCTTAATGCCTCAAAATTTGGAAAATCTATTCATTATATTAGAATCTGAACATGTTGAATTTTTGTGTTTATTTCAGTTGAAGTAGGTTACAAATTTTTGGTACTTTTGAGTGATCTATGCAGCATCATTTGATACCCTAGTTAATTGCAATTGAAAATGACAAGGATGCTGTTGAGGATGCTGCACATTGTTTTAGTGGTGTCCTTCTATTAGGAAGAACAGGTAAGGTTAATCTGTCCTTAGTGTCAGGAACATAGGTGGTTTTCACAAACGACTTTATTTTACATAATGAACACTGTAACATTTTACGTGAGTCTATGTTCCTTTTTGAATTGGCTCCTAGAAAGATTATAGCCAGATACATTTCCCATTTTTAGAAGGTTAAATGTATACCCTTTGTAGTCAAGTAGACCTGGGTTTGAATGTGTCACATTCCCTCTCTGAGCTTCAATTTCTTTGTTATGTAAAGGAGATAATAATTACTTCACAGGTAATAATCATTGATGATTAAATGGACTGACAGTTTTGAAGCATATACTATAGTGCTTGATTCTTGGAAATGTTGAAAACATATTGTTGTGTGCAAACCTCCTCAGGCTGCTGCATGATTGTGCATGTTATACATAATGCCTGCTTGAGGTGTACAATATAGAACATGTCAGCAATATACCTAACCTGATTCTATTTTTCTTCTAGTATTTTTCCCTTTAGCACATTTTTCTTACTTCTTTTAAAGTGTTAAAATTGCTATATTGCATGCATTTTGATACCAATCTTAAATTCTTTTCATACTAGAGCACAAATAATTAAAGAAATCAAAACTGAGATTATTTTCCCCTACAACTAGATTATATACTGTACAACTTCTTTAGAGGGGAAAAAAAAAACCCACTGTTTTTTTAAAAATGTCTCTTCTCTTCTTCCTGTTGTCTATGGTTCAGTTGTTTGTTAGTATGTATTGTTTTTCCAGGAGAAGAGGATGAAGGCTATGGGCAGAAACTGTGTCCTTAGAATTCACTGGTAATGATTGAGACCACAGTACACGAAATGAAAATTCACTGTAGGTAGGGGTACAAGAGTGATGCAAGAAAAAATTTTTACACTTTAACATGTATGAAATATATAGGGTAGAGGTAAGGAGGGAAAGCAGAACAAGTAAAGAGTGATGAGGATAAAATATGTGCAAAAGCTGTATTCTGAATGTCCTTATGTATAATTTTGAGGAGTTTGTACTTCTTTCTGTAGGCACTGTGAAGTTGTCACTTTTTGTTTGTTTGTTTGTTTTAATAAAACTTTTTATTTTGAGATAAAGATCCAAGTGAAATTTTAAGAAAGAATACAGAGAGATCCTATATACCCTTTATCCAGTAGTAGAACACAAATAATAAACATCTTGCAAAGCTGAGGTATGATATCACAACCAGGATATTGACTTGATACAGTCAAGACACAGAACAGTGCCATCACCACAGGGATCCCTAGTGTTGCCCTTTTATAGCCACACCTACCTCCCTTCCATTCCTATTCCTGATCTATGGCTATCAATAACAAATATATTATAAATGGATTTATATGTATGTACCTTTTAGAATTGAGTTTTTTCATTCAGCCTAATTTCTGTGGATCCATACAAGTTGCTGCAATGATTCAATGGTTTGTTCCTTTTGATCACTGACTAGTATTCTATGGTAAGAATATATTACAGTGTACTTAATCATTAAACCATTGAAGGATATCTTTCTCGGCCAGAATTATTTCACTTATTGTATAGCAGTTCTATTTTTTGTGGGTTTTTTTTTAGGAACCTCCATACTGTTTTCCACAGTGGCTACAACAATTTACATTCCCTCCAGCATTGCATGAGGATTCCCTTTTCTCCACATCCTTGGCAACACTTGTTATTTCTTGTCTTTTTGATAACAGCCATTCTGACAGGTGTGAGGTGGTATCTCATTGTGTTTTTGAGTTACCTTTCCCTGATGCTTAGTGATGTTGAATACCTTTTCATGTGCTTATTCACCATCTGTATGTCATCTTTGGAAAAATATCTAGTCAGGTCCCCTGCCCATTTGTAAATCAGGTGGTTTTTTTTGGTAATGAGTCATATGAGTTCTTTATATATTTTGGGCATCAACCCCTTATTGGAGATATCATTTGCAAATATCTTCTCCCATTCAGTAGATTGCCTTTTCATTTGTTGGTGGTTTCCTTCACTGTGAAAAAGCTTTTTAGTTTGATTTAGTCCCAATTGTTTGTTTTTTGCTTTTTATTGCACTTGCCTTGGGAATTTTTGTAATCCCAACAGAAGCCTAAATAAACATGAGTTAATAGTTAATACACATGAAAATGGAGTCTACCAGGGAGAATACCCAATATTACAGAGAAAATAGTTTATGAAACACAAGTAATAAGTTTATGAAACCCTAATAAAAATTAATACAAATAATCAAAAAACGGGTAAAATAATTATTTAAGGAGCTGAACTAATAGGTTTTATCAATGCAAACTATAGTAATATATTTAGGTTCACTTTTATAGACACAAAGCCATTAATATCCAAATTCTAATATTAAAGTTCTCCATGCTCTAACATGAATTCTTTTCTGGCATATGGTATTTTTGTGAGTACAAAATTAGGTAGCTTTTTAAAAAACTGATTTTGAGACTTAAATTAGAGTATTGAAAACTACATAAACTTACACAGTGATTGGATATATGGTACATTATTAGAGATGGTTGTCTTATTATCTAAGGAAAAAATATAGAATTCTGGGTTCTTCCATTACAGATAGAACCTACTGCTACAAATCTGAAAATCAATAAAACTTGTTTTGGGAGAGTAAATGGTTACTTGGTAATTTATCTTCTACACCATCTTCCAATGAAAGTATTACGGAGATTTTGTGTGAATCTAATCAGGTGTAGAGTGCTACTGAAAAGTAAGAGTTGCAGCTCAGAAAAGGGAAACTTGAATTTTTAAAGAACTACCTGAGAATTTTTTATTTTACTATAAGAATAACTAAATATTAGCAGCATGATCATTGTTTTTCTCATCCTTGTTATTTGTGCAAAGCTGATGGTAAAATGTGGGTACCTATATGGAGCTGCTAAGAGGCTGCTCTAGAAAACAGAGTTCCTGTCTATTGCACACAAGGTTGCTGTTTGAATTTGTTACTCTCTGTACTTCTGTTTATACCATTCTGAAGTAATGATTCCACACAAAGATCTTTATTTGACATAAAATTCTAATAATTTTACCATTGAATCTGCAAAGAACATTAAACTTATAAATTATCCATATGAATGTACTTTCAAGATGTTAATAATTTATGCCAGGTAGTCTCATTTTATGTAATTTCTCAAATGACTTTCTTCAGTTACAAAGCTTAGGAAAATGGAATTATGGGCTTGGATTCTTACACTTAAGAAAACTTGCAATATAATTCTCCAGTTTTCTTTCCTGCTGAAATTTTGTAGTCTACTCATTTAGGGAAATTTTAGCTTGAGATGTTTGTGCGTGTGTGTGTGTGTGTTTAAACATTAAAGGAAAAAATAGAAGTTTAAAAATACAAATTGGTGGCTTAAAAATTAAATTTTCTTGTTATTAATGATGAGTATAAATATATATTTCTATGTTCTAAATTTATGGATAAATGTCTATAGCATACTGGATTCTTACATCCCATTGTGGTGACTATGATAATTTTTTCATGCTTTAATTGAGAATTTAATATACTATTTTACCCAAGGATGTTTGGATTGTAATTCTTACCTCTAATGTTGATAGATTATATCATTTGTTAAATGAGTTTCTGGCATTGATGGGCAAGGTAATGAATATTTTATGAGGGAGGTCTGTTTTCCAGATAGTGTTGAACTCACATCATACAGTCATTAGCCCTACTTGACCTACAGTCATGAAAGGCATGGCCTTGAGACAAAGAAGTCTACTCATAGCTCACAGTGAGCTTTGACATTGCCTATGTCAAAGATAAGGCCAACTTCTCAATCTGTTAGTTATGCAACTAATAACAAACCAGCTTACCAGAGCTCTAATTCAAAACTTGGTGTGAATTTTTATGTTACAAAGTTTATATAAAATATATGAATTCAAATAGCTTTTTTTAAATTCAATTTTTATTTTATACTGGGGTATAGTTGATTTACAATGTTGTGTTAGTTTCAGGTGTACAGCAAAGTGGTTCAGTTATACATATACATATATCTATTCTTTAACAGATTCTTTTCCCATATAGGTCATTACAGGATATTGAGTAGAATTTGCTGTGCTATACAGTATGTCCTTGTTCATTATCTATTTTATATATAGTAGTGTATATATGTTAATCCCAAACTCCTAATTTATCTCCCCCCTTTTCCCCTTTGGTAGCATAAGTTTGTTTTCAAAGTCTGTGAGTCTGTTTTGTAAATAAGTTCATTTGTATCATCTTTTAGGATTCCACATGTAAGTGATATATGATATTTGTCTTTCTCTGTCTGACTTACTTCACTTAGTATGATAATCTCTAGGTCCATCCATGTTGCTGCAAATGGCATTATCTCATTCTTTTTTATGGCTGAGTAATATTCCACTGTATATATGTACCACATCTTCTTTATCCATTCCTCTGTCAACGAACATTTAGGTTGCTTCCAAATCTTGGCTATTGTAAATACTGCTGCAATGAACATTGGGGTGCCTTTATCTTTTCAAATTCTGGTTTTCTCCAGACATATGCCCAGGATTGGGATTGCTGGATCATATGTGAAAGCTTTTGCACAGCAAAGGAAACCATTAACAAGACGAAAAGACAACCCTCAGAATGGGAGAAAATATTTGCAAATGAAGCAACTGACGAAGGATTAATCTTCAAAATATATAAATAGATTATGTAGCTCAATATCAAAAAAACAAAAATCAACCCAATCAAAAAATGGGCAGAAGATCTAAAGAGACATTTCTCCAAAGAAGACATACAGATGGCAAAAAGGCACATGAAAAGATGCTCAACATCACTAAGTATTAGAGAAATGCGAATTAAAACTGCAATGAGGTATCACCTCACACTGGCCAGAATGGCCATCATCAGAAAGTCTACAAACAATAAATGCTAGAACGGGTGTGGAGAAAAGGGAACGCTCCTACACTGTTGGTGGGAATGTAAATTGGTACAACCACTATGGAGAACAGTATGAAGTTTCCTTAAAAAACTAAGAATAGAACTACAGTATGATCCAGTAAAGTAGCTTTTTAAATCTATGTGTTCAGACACACATATACTTAAATACATGTACATGGTGCTCTAAAAGAGTATACATAAAATGCAATGACTTTAGTAAATAAAATTTTAATGAAATATCTCCTTGCCAGAAGTGGGAAAGTTATTATTGTCCTTAGACAAAAATATAGTTGAATTCAAGACCCAAATGTCAGTAACAATATAATGTAGAAAAATGTGTTTTTAGTGACTGTAGTTCTTTTGCTTATAACCTTTCATGATATAATGAAAGACACTGGATTAGAAATCTTTTGAATTCTAATCCAGTTTATGATCTTGCACAAATATGTGATCTTGGGAAGGTAATTTTTCTTGCACATCTTTTGTCCATTGAATGAAGTAGCTGGAGTAGGGTCCAGACCTAAGATATCTATAAAGAAACCATGACATTCACAGTGGCTTCCTGACAACCTACAAGTTGATCTGATCTTGTTCCCTGCTTTACCCTTTTTAGAATCTTTGTCACTACTAATGTCTAATCATTTTACTGTACTAGTCTTCATGACACTTCTACTGACAATGACCAGTCCCTGCCATCCCTCACCATATCACTGATAGCAATTGAGAGTCTATTTTCATGATTTACATAGGAAGTAAAAACTAGTTCTAAAATTCAGCCTCTGCTGTTCCCAGCTGTCCCCATAGTCTGATGGGCTATTCCAGATTATGCTCTAATGTATCCATGAAATACTCACTTTATCATTCTGTGCATTACTCCACATCACCTAGTTTCCTCACCTATGTGGGGTCAGACTTTGTTCACTTGAAGTTCAAGCAAAGACTACGTTTCTCATCCTCAGTTCTGGCAAGGGTTTTAGTCTTAGACATTCCCTTGCTCTTTATCCATGATGACTGGAATTTGGATCTTGAGGCTCACTGCTGTCACTCAATGCCTAATCATAAACAAAGGATGCCTTGGCTTTAGCAACACAGTTTATCTCCTTATCTAATTAGTGCATCCTTGGCTGGGGTGCTGCTAATAAGGCAGCAAAAATTTGGCTTCTAGTTTTGTGCTGCTAATGAGGATTTTAGTCTGCAAGTGTGCTTTGCCTGTAGCAACTTGGTTTATTCTCTCCAATTTAGGTCCACTTATTGTCAGTCCATTACATTGTTCCAATTCTGTAAAATGATACATAGTCCCAAGATTGTGTTCCTGTTGTCTCTAGAGCAGGATCACCTACAAAAATTATTCCCTGGCTGAATCACGCACAGACCCACAATCTGTTCAGCTTCCCACGACATTGCTAACCTTTAAGAACTTAGCTGTTTCATCTCTTTCAGCAGCACAGAAATATTCAAATGGGTCCATGTTAAGAGCAAAAGAAAATACATGCTCAACATGAAATCTTGTAATGCATGATATATTTCTTTAGCTATACATCTGGTGTGGATATTTCTTATTTTTAATATTAGAAGCCCCATCTGTGCATTGGGAAATTTTGCCTCTCACTCATTCCAGGTGTTTCTGATGAAATTGTTAGTTATTGCACTTTGTACACTCTCTAGTGACAGGAGGGCTCAACTGGCCCTGCCCTAGCCAGTCATAGAACCTCGTCCTTTTCTCTAAAGGAGGACCTATTACCCAAGCTGGATAGAGTCCCTCACTGAGATTAAATGGATGCTAAGGGAGTGAGCATCTCTTCTTTATTAAAATCACCTTCCATAAGGATAGTTAACTCTTTGTTAGTTAATGGCCCTTCTTTTCATGGCAGTGCCAGCCTGAGTATGAAATATAGCTGGTGATGAAGAAAAAAGTATGTTTGTCTAGATCCAGCCAGCTCTTAAATGAGACTACTCCTGTAATTTCCATTTACATGTACCAATAAGAAGTTTGTTTTGTTTGCTTAACCTAGTTTCAATTAGAATCCTTTAAGCAAGAGAATTCAACTTGCCAAAAAAGTACCCTTTAGAAATGATTGTTAATAGTTTGATAATCTAATTGTTTGGTAAATGTCGTGCATCTAGTTTCAATTAGAATCCTTTAAGCAAGAGAATTCAACTTGCCAAAAAAGTACCCTTTAGAAATGATTGTTAATAGTTTGATAATCTAATTGTTTGGTAAATGTCATGCATGATAAAAGGAGATCATATGAGATATATCTTTTAACATGATATGGATAGATTATATTATCTGTAATTGCATACTTGATAATATTATTATGGAAAATTATAACTTACAAGAGCTCTATAGAATGTAACCTATTTATGTGTACAGGATAGGTTTCTCCATAGAAAATATGATTTAAGATGACACTTGTAGGATAGTAAGATGTTAAACTGTTGAGTGGAGGAAAGGAAGGGGGACTGTGAGTGGAAATATATTACAAACATATTTTTAAAATAACAAGCACAAATATGTGAGAAGAATTTTCAGGAAGCTGCAAATAACTCAGCATAGCGTGGGTTTAGGACTAAAGATTACACTCAGTGTAAGCTGAAGTCAAAATATGAAGACATTTCTAACCTCTCTCAACCTTCGTTCCATTTCAGAACATGCAGATAAGAATGGTATCTTTCCTGTAGAGTTTTGTGAGCCTTAATACAATTTATGGAAAGTGCTCACCCAAATGCTCAGTAAATGGTATTGCATTTATTTATAGGGATAATGAATTTATGTGAATCTCCTAGTATATCCCCCAGATTGTCAACTTTGTTTTTTTTTTTTTGTCAACTTTGTTTTAAGTACAATTTTTGTATTATAAAAACTAGTTACGTAAGCAGTACATTTGAATCTTTTCAATAAAAAGATATTAGAGGAGATCATCTGTTGCGTTATCGTTTGTCTGAAAAGATAGGCAAGACTGGCCTCTAGTGGTAGTATCTTAGAACTGCAGACATACAGTCCTCATAGTTGAGAAAGGGTTCAAAGGAGTGCCAGATTCAAACCACATGACAGCTTCACTTGAGAACAAAGAACATCTGACAATTGCTGGAAACATCAAATCTGAATTCTTGCCATATAGGTTCTCTCAAAGTCCTAAGTCTGACAGATATTTCTAAAGATGAGTTTAAAGCAGTGCTTCCTAAAAGCCACCTTCAAAACTGTGAGATCTCATTATATGCACACATACCTATACATATTTGTTTGTATAATATGTTTTCATCTCTTGGAAGTACTGTCTTTTGTAAACTGATAATAACAGTACATTGTGGCTGTTTTTGTTTGTTTATTCATTTGGATAGTTTTTAACATCTTTATTGGAGTATAGTTGCTTTACAATGTTGTGTTAGTTTCTGCTTTATAACAAAGTGAATCAGCTATGCGTATACATGTATCCCTATATCTCCTCCTTCTTGCATCTCCCTCCCACCCTCCCTATGCCACCCCTCTAGGTGGTCACAAACCACCACCGAGCTGATCTCCCTGTGCTATGCAGCTGCTTCCCACTAGCTATCTGTTTTACATTTGGTAGTGTATATATGTACATGCCACTCTCTCACTTCGTCCCAGCTTACCCTTCACCCTCCCCGTATCCTCAAGTCCATTCTCTACGTCTGTTTCTTTATTCCTGTCCTGCCCCAAGGTTCTTCAGAACCATTTTTTTTTTAATTCCACATATATGTGTTAGCATATGGTATTTGTTTATCTCTTTCTGACTTACTTCACTCTGTATGACAGACTCTGGGTCCATCCACCTCACTACAAATAACTCAATTTTACTTGTTTTTATGGCTGAGTAATATTCCATTGTATATATGTGCCACATCTTCTTTATCCATTCATCTGTCGATGGACACTTGGTTTGCTTCTGTGTCCTGGCTGTTGTAAATAGAGCTGTGATGAACATTGTGGTACATGACTCTTTTTGAATTATGGTTTTCTCAGGTATATGCCCAGTAGTGGGATTGCTGGGTCATATGGTAGTTCTATTTTTAGTTTTTTAAGGAACCTCCATACTGTTCTCCATAGTGGCTATATCAATTTACATTCCCACCAACAGTTCAGGAGGGTTCCCTTTTCTCCACACCCTCTCCAGCATTTATTGTTTGTAGATTTTTTGATGACGGCCATTCTGACTACTGTGAGGTGACACCTCGTTGTAGTTTTGATTTGCATTTCTCTAATGATTAGTGATGTTGAGCATCCCTTCATGTGTTTGTTGGCAATCTGTATATCTTCTTTGGAGAAATGTCTATTTAGGTCTTCTGCCCCTTTTGGGATTGGGTTGTTTGTTTTTTGATATTCAGCTGCATGAGCTGCTTGTATATTTTAGAGTTAATCCTTTGTCAGTTGCTTCACTTGCAAATATTTTCTCCCATTCTGAGTGTTGTCTTTTCATCTTGTTGATGGTTTCCTTCTCTGTGCAAAAGCTTTTAAGTTTCATTAGGTCCCATTTGTTTATTTTTGTTTTTATTTCCATTTTTCTAGTAGGTGGGTCAAAAAGGATCTTGCTGTGATTTATGTCATAGAGTGTTCTACCTATGTTTTGCTCTAAGAGTTTTATAGTGTCTGACCTTACATTTAGGTCTTTAATCCATTTTGAGTTTATTTTTGGATATGGTATTAGGGAGTGTTCTAATTTCATTCTTTTACATGTAGCTGTCCAGTTTTCCCAGCACCACTTATTGAAGAGGCTGTCTTTTCTCCATTGTATATTCTTGCCTCATTTATCAAGAAGATAAGGTGAGCATATGCGCATGGGTTTTTCTCTGGGCTTTCTATCCTGTTCCACTGATCTATATTTCTGTTTTTGTGCCAGTATCTTACTGTCTTGATTACTGTAGCTTTGTAGTATAGTCTGAAGTCCGGGAGCCTGATTCCTCCAGCTCCTTTTTCTTTCTCAAGATTGCTTTGGCTCTTCGGGGTCTTTTGTTGTTTCCATGCAAGTTGTGAAATTTTTTCTTCTAGTTTTGTGAAAAATGCCATTGGTAGTTGATAAGGATTGCATTGAATCTGTAAACTGCTTTGGGTAGTATAGTCGTTTTCACAATATTGATTCTTCCAATCCAAGAACATGTTATATCTCTCCATCTGTTTGTATCATGTTTAATTTCTTTCATCAGTGTCTTATAGTTTTCTGCATACACGTTCTTTTGGCTCCTTAGGTAGGTTTATTCCTAAGTATTTTATTCTTTTTGTTGCAGTGGTAAATGGGAGTGTTTCCTTAATTTCTCTTTCAGATTTTTCATCATTAGTGTATAGGAATGAAAGAGATTTATGTGCCTTAACTTTGTATCGTGCTACTTTACCAAATTCATTGATTAGCTCTAGTAGTTTTCTGTAGCATCTTTAAGATTCTCTATCTATATTATCATGTCATCTGCAAACAGTCACAGCTTTACTTCTTCTTTTCTGATTTGGATTCCTTTTCTTTCTTTTTCTTCTCTGATTGCTGTGGCTAAAACTTCCAAAACTATGTTGAATAATAGTGGTGAGAGTGGGCAACCTTCTCTTGTTCCTGATCTTAGAGGAATGGTTTCAGTTTTTCACCACTGAGAGTGATGTTGGCTGTGGATTTGTCATATATGTCCTTTATTATGTTGGTAAGTTCCCTCTATGCCTACTTTTTGGAGGGTTTTTATCATAAGTGGGTGTTGAATTCTGTCAAAAGCTTTATCTGTATCTATTGATATGATCTATGGTTTTACTCCTTCAATTTGTTAATATGGTTTATCACATGGATTGATTTGCGTATGTTGAAGAATCCTTGCATTCCTGGGATAAACCCTACTTGATCATGGTGTATGATGCTTTTGATGTGCTGTTGGATTCTGTTTGCTAGTGTTTTGTTGAGGATTTTTGCATCTACGTTCATCAGTGATATTGGCCTGTAGTTTTCTTTCTTTGTGACATCTTTGTCTGGTTTTGGTATCAGAGTGATGGTGGCCTCGTAGAATGAGTTTGGGAGTGTTCCTCCCTCTGCTATATTTTGGAAGAGTTTGAGAAGGATAGGTGTTAGCTCTTCTCTAAATGTTTGATAGAATTCGCCTGTGAAGCCATCTGGTCCTGAGCTTTTGTGTTTTGGAAGATTTTTAATCACAGTCTCAATTTCAGTGCTTGTGATTGGTCTGTTTATTTTCTGTTTCTTCCTGGTTCAGTCTCGGAAGGCTGTGCTTTTCTAAGAATTTGTCCATTTCTTCCAGGTTGTCCATTTTATTGGCATATAGATGCTTGTAGTAATCTCTCATGATCCTTTGTATTTCTGCAGTGTCAGTTGTTACTTCTCCTTTTTCATTTCTAATTCTGTTGATTTGAGTCTTCTCCCTTTTTTTTTTGATGAGTCTGGCTAATGGTTTATCAATTTTTTTTTATCTTCTCAAAGAACCAGCTTTTAGTTTTATTGATCTTTGCTATTGTTTCCTTCATTTCTTTTTCATTTATTTCTGATTTGATCTTTATGATTTCTTTCCTTCTGCTAACTTTGGGTTTTTTTTGTTCTTCTTTCTCTACTTGCTTTAGGTGTAAGGTTAGGTTGTTAATTTGAGATGTTTCTTGAGGTAGGATTGTATTGCTGTAAACTTCCCTCTTAGAACTGCTTTTGGTGCATCCCATAGGTTTTGGGTCATCGTGTTTTCATTGTCATTTGTTTTTAGGTATTTTTTGATTTCCTCTTTGATATTTTCAGTGATCTCTTGGTTATTTAGTAGTGTATTGTTTAGCCTCCATGTGTTTGTATTATTCATTTGGATTTAATGTTCTAACTTTTCAAATGGACGAGTTGGCAGTCCTGTTTCAATTTTCACATTTTCTTTCAAAATTATACTTTCTCCGCAAACCAAAAATTTGAAAGTATTTGGTCTACTCATGTGAAAAATCTCCTTCATTGTATTTTATAGTGGTCCTTTGTGTTCACTAAGAGCCACTAAGAAGAGATAGTAACAATAGAATATATTTGTGAACAACATCCTATTTAGTAAACCAAAATAAAGACCACTGTAACAAAATTCTCCTAGATATCAAGTCTAGGAAATATTATTTGTCTCTGTCAATGAACTGATAAACTTTCTATATAGACAGTGAAGTCTGTATAATACATCTGAATGTTTTATTAATTGTTTCTCCATTTTTGCTGACTTACAATGGATTTTTCAGTTTACATTGTGGAGTTATCATTTATAAACTACTTACAAACTTGAGCCTTTTAGCTGTATTTTACATATTTTAAATATCTTAAATTTAGCATTGAAGCTGTGAAGTCTATTTTTTATGGTCGTTTTGCTGTTTTTAAAAAATAAAGTTTCTCAAGTATCCTGCAGTAATTCTTTTATAAACAGCCCTTTGTTAAATCAGACAAATAGAAGACATTTCTTAGAAAACGATATATATTCTGTTTAGAAAATACATGTCCACTTAGTCTCCCAAATTAGGACCTCTGTTCCGCTGAAGAATTCTCCTCTGCTATTATAGGATTTATATAAACCTTCCTTTTTAATCTCTCCTCATTTTTCCCATTATACCTTTCATGTGCTGACAGGAAATCAGCATTGTTAGATGTGCTGATGATTATGTAGTAGTTTCAAAACAAAACTAAAAGTGTGCAAGAGTGTATTCTGAAAGGTAAATCAAAAGACACACCCCTCATCCCCAACCAGCCCTCTACCATAACATCAAATGGATTGTGTGCAGTATCATTTTGAGATTAGGCATTGAGTTTTCCTTTAAAATAGGTTTTTATAGTGATATGATAGAGACATTTTGGTATGAGAGTTAAATGAGGTAAAAGACAGGGCAAAGGCCATACAATTTTTTTTATAACTCTCTAAATAGATGAAGACTTGAGTTCTTTTGTTTAACAGCTCTTCTAGAAGGTAAATTTATATGCAGTTCAAGCACTTGAAGCCATAATTTATTCGTCAGCATCACTTTCTCTAGCTATTCTTCATGAAATAGCATTATGATACTTTGCAATGGAATGATTGTGCAACCTGATATTACTTGTGTGTGCTGATAAAAGAGGAACGATGATTGTATTCTTATTCTTTTGCATACTATTAATCTAAATTTCAATTAAGTCAGATTAGATATTCTGTTCTATGCCATCTTTATTTAACATTAGTGAGTGGTGATTAGTGTCTAATTTCGATTGCTGTTGATGTCAGCTTTATACCCTCCCATCTGTGAATATAAAGCCAAGGCATTCACACATTTCCATTATATTTATTTGTATTCTGAGTTTACAGGGATTAAAATCTCTTAAAATTTAAGTGTGAAATGTTTCAACTTAAGAACCACTGTTTTCTAAACATTCAAGCACAAGGTTGTATGTTGAAGTTTATAGCTGGTAAAAGTTTTGAGCTAATTTCAAGTTGTGTCTTATTTTCTCCTTAAAATGAATGAATGAATGAATGAATGAATAAAAGATTTTCTAAGTACCTTAAATTCTATGCTAATATCTAAAACAACGATTTGCAAGATATTTATATTAAAGATAAATTGATTTGAGCTAATAGATTTGAATCATGAACTTAATGTATAGTGTTTAAAACCTAATCCTTTAAAAATATAAAGCCTCCCTGCAAACCTTCATCTTTCCTCATTTTTTCCCCTGTATTTTCTTTGCAGCCTACTGGATCCCAGGCATCCATTGACTCTAGGACTCTTTCCTTACTTCTCTTCCTTATCTCTCCCATATCCATTTGGTTCTACTCTCACTGCCTCAGTTTAGGGCCTGACGGTCTCTACTTTTCTGCCTGCACCATCCTCCTGGATGGCATTTCTGACTAGCAAATTCGTCCTCGACAAGGCTGCTGGATCAGCGTGTCTAAAACGTAAATTTAGTCAGTGCACTCCATGGCTCCCCATTGCTTAATGATAAAGTCATGTTTGTGAAAATAGAATGAGATAGCTATTGATTTATTCCAGGTAATTATACTTACTTTGATTTTGAGAGCATAATGGCAAAATTAAGTCTCAGAGTTACTGAAGCAATGCCATAAGCCAAAGGATGTAGGAAGTAAATATGGAAGTAGCTATTGATGTTAATTAGGTTTTGACTACTTCAAAGAAACCAGCACAGACCAAATCTCATTATAATTAACAGCATTAGACTAGACATCTGTATATTAGAAAAATTGTTCAAAAATCCGTGGTTGCAGAGAGATCAGGTCGGTGCTTTGTGACCACCTAGAGGGGTGGGATAGGGAGGGTGGGAGGGAGATGCAAGAGGGAGGACATATGGGGATATATGTATATGTATAGCGGATTCACTCTGTTATAAAGAAGAAACTAACACACCATTGTAAAGCCACTATATTCCCATAAAGATGTTAAAAAAAAAAAAAAAAGACAATGGGCTTCCCTGGTGGCACAGTGGTTAAGAGTCCACCTGCGAATGCAGGGGGCATGGATTCGAGCCCTGTTCCAGGAGGATCCCACATGCCATGGAGCAACTAAGCCTGTGTGCCACAACTGCTGAGCCTGCGCTCTAGAGCCCGCGAGCCACAACTACTGAAGCCCGCATGCCTGGAGCCCGTGCTCTGCAACAAAGAGAAGCCACCGCAATGAGAAGCCTGTGCACCACATCAAAGAGTGGCCCCCGCTCTCTGCAACTAGAGAAAGCCCGCGTGCAACAACAAAGACCCAACACAGCCAAAAATAAATAAGTAAATAAACAAGCAAACAAACAAATAAATTTTTTTTTTTTTAAATCCGTGGTTGTCCCTCTTTCTGTGTAAGGCAACAGACTTATTGCTGGTAGTCAGGAAGCTGGGTGATAAACTGACTCTCTTTCATTTCTCCCCTTAACTAACTCTCCTTCATTTCTCCCCTTAACTAGCTGACAAGTCCCTTCCCTGTTTGCTCCCTTAGTCTCTACATCTGTCAAATGGGGATTCTAATACCTGACTTTCCTCCTAATGGAGAAAATGAGAAAGAGATGTCATATCACTACGAATCTAGCAAAAACTAGAGTCCGTAATCATTTAATGCTGACAACATATTTTCAGATATTTCAGGCCATTTGATTGTCACAATAAGGCCATGTTTAAAACTCTATCAGATGCTAGACACCTTTTAAATAACAAATATTTTGTAATGCCCTTGGTGAAAAATGAAAGTAACAGATAATAAGATTTCAATCTATATGAGATTTTTATATTCAGTACATATGAGATTTTATATTAGTATATGAGATCTGTAATAAAAGGAGTATTCAAAATTTTTAAAGTTACTGAAATTATTAAAGAAGTAATATAAGAGCCAGTTCCTAATAAAATGCATTTAAAATAATTGATGATCTTGTGCAAAAAGAAAAGGGGGAGGTCAATGTATATCTCTGACTGAAATAAATACATTTATATATTTGTGTGTGCATATCTGTATGTGTACACATACATTCTGTAGTATATGTATGTGTTTAATACACATATAAGAGGGAGTCATCAATCAGATTTCTTGGTCTACAAATACCTCAAATAGGTAAATATTTCTACTTAACTGAATTATTGTCAGTGGCTTTGACATCAAAATTATCAAGACAGCAAAGAATGAGTTACATAATCTTTTTCAGTTTATACCAGTTATTTAATAATAAATCATATTATTTAAAGCTGGGAAGCTTTGAAATTTAGGCTATTTATTGACCCATTTAATCATTTTAATTGTTTTCTACAATGCCATCAACCTAGAATTTAGATGCAGTTTCCCGTATTATATGTAGGAGAACATTATCTCCACTAGAAACTGTCAAATTGTCATATGCCACTTCTATTTTAATATTTTCTTTGTTCCATTTAGGAAAAAGAAAAAGAAAATAAGAACTTTTCTGATGCATCTTAGTTTGTGAGAAACTGTGGGTGGTAGTTTAAAAGGTGGTTAGAAAATTATCCCCTAAAGACATTTTAGGTTAAACAACTTTCAGAATAAGATTGGAACTAACCCAAAGGTATTGGAATGAAGGGGTGACGTGGGTGGTAAAGGTGGCTTGTGGCTAGAAACTAATTAGCATTGAATAAATTACTAATCAAATTTCCTTTTTCAAATATAGATATGATTTATTCCAGGGAGCGTCTTGGTATAATTGACCTAAATATTGGCCTATTTTTGCTATCATTTCTGGTATCAAATAAAAGATTTTTGATAAATGGAAATTTGTCAAGTGACTTTTCTAATATTATTTTATTAACAAATTTATGTTTTTAAACTATAATATGTAGCAAATCTAATTATAAAAATTTTGCAAAATGCTGTCTCAATTTTTGTTTGTGATAGTCTTGAGTTTCATCTTTCATTTGTGAGAATTGAGTTAGTACATGTAAAGTAGTCTAGAACAAGGTTTGTCAAATGCTAAGTGCTCAGAATGTTAGCTATTATTATTAGTTACGTGTAGATTCATTCCAGTATATAAAGGTGTACATTTCTATACGTAAGCATTTTAAAAGAGTAGTATATTACGTATCCAGCATGGCTTTTGGAGTTTTTTGCTCTTACATGTTCAGACTGTTGAACATTAATTATCATTATATGGAATATTTCCATAGATTACTTTTTAAGTGATTCCTTTTCATACTACTTTTTAGAAACATGTCTATTTTTCTGCAGTAATTTCAGTCACATGAATTTACATTGTATATAAATCTGTTCTAATAGTAGTTAATATCTATATTTGAATGTTTTTTCAAAATATTTTCATTGCATTCTTTCATTCATCAGACCAACAAACAACAGTGATATTATGTGTTGAATATCTGTGTAGATATTATGTATCTATTGTCTGTGAACAAATATTTATAACATCCCTTTTAGGAAATAAGCTAACATCTAAAGAATGAAACATATGAGTAAAAATAATTATCATCTCTTGTCATAATTACTAAGCAAAGGTATATAAGAATTAGAACAAATCCTTCCTGAAGAAGTCAGAGTTTCTTCAAGGAAAAGGGAAGGTCTTGTGGGTAAGTAGGAATTTATAAAGCAGAAGAATGAAGGGAAATATTAGGAAGAAAGCATGTTTCAAGAAATCTAGTCATTTAAAGAGCTTGATTTTTTAATATATATATTTGCAACAGAATTACAAACAATCCTTTGTTAAATTACTTTTCATTTAAGAAGGTTTTGGAATTGAACTCTGTAACACTTGAGAGCTTGCACAATAATCCCCAGAGCAGAATAAACTTGCTTACACGTGGAAAAGCTGGGCTATCATACCTTTATTTCCCAGTGATTTGATAATTACCCGGACAATTTTGAGACAAAAGTAGAGCCAAATAAAGATGCTATTAGATATTGCAAATGCTTAGTGAGCTTTATGAGTATTTAGGCTTCAAAGAAAGGTGAACTGAAGGTTTTAAGGTAGTCTGGTTAAGATGAATTTTAAACCGTGGTATTTAATTTGCAGTAGTTATTTCAGAGTTACTCAATAATATTTTGAGGAAAAAATAGAATAAAATAAAGCATGAAAGGTAACAATGAGCTAGAAATAATAATTAGATAAATCAAATGAATCCAAAAGTTGTTCAAGCAGGTGGTAAATGATTAACGTGTTATGCTTGGTAAACAGAATTTTTAAGATCTTTTATTACAAAGGTAGTATGTAAGCACTGTCTTAGTCAACTTGGGCTGCAATAACAAAATACCATGGACAGGGGTGGCTTAAACAGCAGAAATTTATTTTCTCGCAATTCTGGAAGCTAGAAGTCCAAAATCAGGGTGCTAGCATGGTCAGGTCCTGGAGAGCTCTCTTCCTGGCTCCTAAGTGGCTGCCTTCTCTTCTGTGTCCTCACCTGGCAGAGAGAGAGAGCGAGCAAGCGAGCAAGCTCTCCGGTGTCTCTCTTATTCTAATTCAACGTGACTGTCCCACCCTTCTGACCCCGTGCAAACCTAATTAATTCCCAAAGGCTTCATTGCCAAATACCATCACATTATGGGTAAGGCTTCAACATATGAATCTGAGGGTGATACAGTTCAGTCCATAGCAAGCACTTAAAGTAGGGTTATCAGCATGAGTGAGCTAGTTATCTTGGGAAGTCTTTGGACAGAAGATGGAGAGCTAGTAGAGTGAATTAGTGTGTTGGTGATCATTGGCAAGTCATTTGTCTACCTTCTCTAGGCATGTTTCCTCATTTATAAAATAAAGGTAATAATGATACCTACCAAAAAAGTGCTTAGGACTGAAAGAGATAAAGTGTTTAAGTGTTTAGACAGTGCCTGGAACATAGGCAATGCTAGATAAATGTTTTTTATTAATTAATTATTTAATTTTTTTTCCTATATGTTAATAAGAGTAATTAAAATGAATGCCTAAACTTTATGAGAACTTTAACCAGAACACTTTCAAAGCCCTCACCGACTTAAGGTATCCCTTGGCAGTCTCTGAACCTGAACGTCTCCCACACCGCAGAAGCAACTATTGTAAAAGCTCTAACGTGTCTCAGATTTGTGTGAGTTTATGGATTTGGGGCTTCCTTTAATTAATGGAGTCTTCATTTAGTCAGTCAGTTTTGTATAAATAGTCTTTGAAAGACAGAATTAGATATTTTACTAGGTTTTTACTGAAGTTAAAATATAAGCACAATATATCAGCTAGCAAAGGCTAATTTAACCAGATTCACAAAATTGTATTAGAATTGAAGTTTTAAGTTAAGGATTCCTTTCTGGAAATGACTTTCCCGCTAAAGCAATAGTAAGGGGCCAAGGGAGGCAGAAAGTTAAAACAATACTTGTGCATATCTCAAATGTTTAAAATATTGTCATACAAACAGTAAACTCAATATATGAAAAGCATTCAAGACACAGTAGAAAGTGAGCAAAGGATTACATCAGAATCATTCTAGAGGATTGAACCTAAAGTTTAATGATATCACTAGGATTGTAGAGAAAGATGTTTATGTTTTAATAGATTGTTATTAAAGTGTGGAAGTAAATGAGGCAGAAAATAATGCTTAAAGTAACAAAATATTTTGAAATGGGTAATACATTTGAGTGGTTTACTTTCTAATCATTTCCATATGTTAAGAATCCCTTGAAATCAGTGTGTTTAAATAAGAAATATTAGCATTAAATGATATATTTTTTCCAAAGAGAACTATTCAGAGATCGGTAGAATGCTTATCAGGATCACAATATTATGAAGTACAGGGACTTTAAAATATAATGAAATTTGAAGATTTCAGATATGGGAAATTTTCCAATATAATGGCTACCACATCATTTTTAAATGTATGTATTTATTTAGCTTATTTAACCTGTTCATGTGAGGATCTATAGCATCACACATATACTTTCTACCATCTATTTTTAATATAATATGGCATGTTATTGAAATCATGCAAGAATATTTTTAATTTGTCTTCATAATTGAGGAGCTATTTTTGTTGAGGGTAAATTTAGCTTAATGATTATCTAGCATTTATGCATACATATACACATAATGTATATGCATTTTAATCATAATATTTAATAATCTAGTTCTAAGAGCATTACATTTTAAATAAAAAATAAGAAAAATTCAGGTGTCAGGAAAGCAGTCTGTAGAATACTGATAGTGTTCCACTGGAACATTCTATAGATTTCAGTCTGTAGGAAATTAATCCCTCCACCTTAATCATGTCTACTGGGGTTCATTTTTATATCAAGATATAAAGTTCAAATATAAATACAAGTAGTATGCAAATAATATTATGCTATTCATTTATCTACAGGAATCCAAAGGAATTCCCATACTTAACTACTTAGTTTTATGTGTTTATAAATATATGTTCTGGTATTTGTCATCAAAAGGGAGTAATTGGATTTCTCAACTTTTCTGAAGATGTGACATTTAAGTTGCTTGCACCAACTAGTGATATCTGGTGATACTTGTGTGAAAAAGTAACACTCCCTTTTTGTCCCAAATGTTCACATAGCCAAAGTTTATTTAAAAAAAAAAAAAAAAGCCAAGCAAGGGAAACAGGGTAGTGTTGGAACATGCATTGTTCTTGGTGAGGGAAGCACAATATTTTAAAATTTTTTATGGATTCTGAGAGAGACTGGGTCTTCTTGTAGCATCTGAAAGTTATAACCCAGACACTTCCTATATAATTATCCCAGGAACCTATGGTCTCATATACCATTATTCCTGAAATTCAAATCTTGTGCTTCTAAGCTAACTTCTTGTGGGCACTCTAAAGATGTTATCAATTAAGTATAATCTTTATCAGAGAATGAACTTGCATAAAGGTTTGTCAAATAAAATCTAGTGGTTTTAGAATTTATCAAAATTTGTAGTGTAGCATATCTGTATTCAGAGTGCGTTGACTTTAAAGATGGTACCAGAACCAGAATAATAAAAGATTTGAAGTTTGGAGACATGGGTTTGAAACCCAACTCTTCTAATTACCATATTGGGTAAGTCACTTAACACAGCTGAGCCTTATGATAAGAAGAAAAATACATACCTTATTTATTCCACAGGGCTATTGTAAAAATCAAATGAGATAATATGCGTGTAAAAGCTCTTTGTAAAACTTTAGCCATATAACATAAATGTTACCATTCATTTAATAGATATGATACTGCTTAATGAATCGCAGCTAAAATAAAGTGAGACCTAGCTATGCTTCGTCTGGGGATTTTGTTCTACAATCTAATGTGTGATTTTGTTTACTGGGGAGGCACTGCTAATTAAAGTGTGGTTGAAGTTCATGCTGTTCACATTTGTCCAGTTTTTTACCCATCGTCTACTGATAGTAATTCATGAACATTTAAAATGGGCAGCAACAGTCTACTGCAGCATGGCCTGTCTCACACCCCCCTAGCTCATGCTGGGTTTTCACAATGGAGCCTGCTGAGACAAAACAGTTTCACAGTCTTCTTACAGTGTGGAATTAGAATTTCTTAGAATTACTTTCCACTTATCCAGGGTAAACCGAATACTAAGCAATTCATAGAAAAAGCCTAGTTTTTAAAAAAAATAATAAAGCACAGAGAATTTCTATGCAAAATCAAATGTATCTTTTTCTCCTAATGAAAATGTGAATGAAACAAGGTAAGATAAAAGGATAATTACAAACACAATATTTCATAATAAAACTATTTCCCATTTAGATTTCATTAGAAAAGATGATATGAAAAATAAGTGCAGTCACAAATATCTCAACTTTAAAAAAATTTTTATTAGAGTATAGTTGATTTACAATGTTGTGTTAGTTTCAGGTGTACAGCAAAGTGAATCAGTTATACATCAAATATCTCAACTTTTACAATAGCTGAGAATAAAATTCATTTTTGGAAGTATAAATATCAATTAAAATAAGACGAACATGATTATTTCAAAACCACATATATTAATAAAGCTAGAAGAAGTACAGATATACCTCCCAATTTGGCCACACAACGTCAGTAAATACCATCTTAAAAATCTAAATCTAAGATCATTTTGAAAATCCATTGCTAAGCATTATCTCTGAATAATTGTTTATTTCATTACAAAAGAGAAAATTTCTATAAGACACTGCAGCAAGTACCCAAAATAGTACTTGTACTAAGCAAGTACCCGAAAATAGTCTGTCTCCACATTCTGGTGTGTAGGCCTAATGGCTTTCCAGTAGGTCAGGAATTGACTTTCAGCCTATATATAATCAATGAGAATGGCCCTATGAAAGTTAGGAAGTTTGCCACAGAGAGATTCCAGTATATGGAAAGAAAAATGAAGAATGGATAGCACATGGGATTCATTGTGATTAAGTGGTTTTGGTACCATGCAAATGAAATTCTAATCTTATATCTACCAATCTTGCTGAGATTTAGTTTTCAAATCTGTAAAATAAACATAGAAGCACTTACCTCATTGGGAATCTGTAAGGACCAAAAATATATTTTACATAAAGTGGCTGAGATAGTGCCTGGCAGAAATGTGTTGTCAATAGAAGCTACTAGGTGGTTATCTCTGGGAAAAGATAGGAAGTTCAACATAAACCAAGACCAGATGTCAAAAATAAAGCTACCCGTGGCAGACATTGTTAATCCATCATGAAAAAACTGAGCACACAAGATAAAACTTATTTGCTCCAGTAAAACTAGGGTGTATTCCTAAGTAATGCATTCTTTCATGAATTTAAGCTAGGTGTCACCTCATCCATGTACCAAATTAAGTGTCTTAGGTAAAGAATTCAGACCTTACAGTCTTAGGAAAACTGCCTTGGTATAACTTCCCCTGAACATCTACTGAAGTAAGGTGACAATACTGGAATTACTGGTGAGTCACACTAAATAGTACCTTCTCTGATCCTTGAGGGTGCACGTCTTTGCTTCCCTTGCTTTAACCTGGTATCAAATGGCTGTCCCTATCCCATGAGCTTCTTTGCCTTTCAAGAAGTGCCTCTTCTGAGAAATATCCACAATGACAAGAAATAGCATGCCCATAAAATTGTGTGAATTGATCTAAATTCAATGGCAAAATCTTAAGAGTGGGTAATTTGTAAAATCCAAAGCTGACTCAATTCAGAAATAAAATGCATCACAGTAAATAATGCATCCTTCACCTATTACAATGTAATTTCCACAAAATATGACTAAAAAACCTGAATTGGTAGCA
The DNA here is from genome assembly GCF_965194805.1 of Balaenoptera borealis. Classification (NCBI taxonomy): domain Eukaryota; kingdom Metazoa; phylum Chordata; class Mammalia; order Artiodactyla; family Balaenopteridae; genus Balaenoptera; species Balaenoptera borealis. The sequence goes on from NC_138862.1 coordinate 38,755,368, forward strand.
GAAAGATACAAACAATTTGTTAAAAATCTGGCCATTCTTGATGGTGCATAGAAAAAATTTATTCTAAAACTCTGATGTTTTAATTTCAGTAGAGCTGGAAGGTGAACTATGTGTGGTTAAGGATGCAGATGTTTAAAAAGCATGCCTGCTAGTTGACTGGAGGGAGAATGCTCACCCCACACTGACAGTTAAGTTTATGATACCAGTGTTGCAAGAGGGAGGACTGAAAGCAAGCAGCAATAAGAGCCAGCAGATCTGCGTTAACATTTTATACATTGAATTTAATAATGTATTCTTCATGCTAAATAACTTTCTGAAACTTACTTCATCTGATTTGAGATATAATTTGAGAACTGCCAATATGTTAGGCAATCTGCTGCAAAATTGTCTGTTTTCATCTAAGTACCTCTGCATCATCTTTAGCTCTGCTGTGTACTGATTTTTTTTATGCAGCCCTACTCAGCAAATCATAGAGCTTAAACTTATGTTTCCAGTGGCAACAGTATGCTAGAGGGATTACTTTAGCTAGATTTTGAGGCCATAGTCAAAGGTACATAGCAGCATTAGGGCAGACACTATGGTATGTGTAAATAGTGCACCTGCACAGAGAACCAATTAGATTAGACTGTAAAAGCAGGACACTGAGTGGTGGGTAACTGCCCACCTGGTGGGATTTCCAGAGTCCTGGGAATGCCTGTGCATTCCACTTACTGCTGGCTGATGCATTAAATACCTTATTGGTAAAAGTTCATCCGTTTTAGTCTTATGTTTCAGAAAATGCTATCCCTATCCCTATTAAAATGTAAACGCCACAGGGAGGATTAAAAGGCTATAAATTATATTAGACACATACAATTTCATATGAATGGGCTCATCAGAGCCAGTCCTGAGAGAAGATTTTGATTAGGGAAGTGGTGAGGGAATACCATAAATAAGAGAAATGTGTTTGTGTGTCAGTGCATGTGTGTGTAGGGGGTATGTAATGAACATTTCATTTTAATTACTTCACTGTTCTACGAACTGCCCAGAAGTGAGAGTTGCAACCTCATTTGGGAGCTCCCATGTATTCCTAGTTTTGCTGCCATATTATTTGAGTTTTGGATTCTAAAAGCTGAATTATTTAGACAAAATGGTTTTGAGTTGAATCATTTCACTCTGGAAAGTAGTTGTGGTCCAGTAGAAAGCATAATAAAGTAATAACCAGTTCCACTATTGCCTAGCTGCAGGACCATTTAACTATAACCAGTCTATGATCAGGCTTCTGGCACATGACTTCCAGATCTCACAATTGCTCCTGCTTATGATACCATGTGCTTTGCCAGTATCTTATGCTGGTTTACCACTGGTCTTGATCCTTGGCCGAACTTGGTGTATAAATATGACAATAACATCTGAACATACACATTAAAAACATAAAGATGAAAACAAAAAGAATAATTTTAACATTGACATATATTTGCAGTTTTCTCTTTGCCTCTGTAAAGAAAAAAATGTTAAATTATTTTGAAACGCATTGCTGCTATTTAAAAATAAAAATAGGAACAATTATAATCATCAGGAAAATCCCAGCCAAATTACATAAAACTTAGGAGAGTTAAGGTTGAGAATTTATGAAATGACAGTGAATATGAAGAAGGAGTAAGAACATAAAGCTGAATGTATGTTAATGTAAAAGTGAATAAAATGTAGAAATGGAAATAAACTTATCAGATTTAAGGGTAAATGCCAGTAGGTTAGCCTGGGCCCAAGAAGAGAATTAGGAAGTATGAGTGTTGCTCCAAGACTAGGAATAAGAAAAAAGAAATGTGGCACAAAGTATATCTTAAGAGACAGTTTCATGAAAGGTATATTTAAGAACAGACTCATGAAGTGTATGTTTTTTTTAGATGAGAATAAATTTGATTTGAAGCTATTAGCTTAGTGGTCACTGAAAGTTCACATAAAAAGGAACCTTTCTGTAAAGTTCACCAGAATCCAGGTTAAAACACTTTTAGAATAGGTAGAGCCAACCAGAGGACTGGAAAATTATCTAGGGAAATATATTCTGCTAGTTACATCTATACTGAAGTAGCCTTTGACATATTCCCAAAGACCATGCTTTGGTACAGAAAATAATTGGTCATAAATATCAAGGAGTGAAGTCTCGAGGCAACAAGTGTGGAAGCTGTAAGAAGGTAAATGTTTCATTGTGCTTGACCACAGTGAACTCATTACCTAAATAATTCACACTTTCAGAATGAAAGCAAGAAAATCACTAGGACAGGTAAATGGACTAGAAAAGTAAACACATGGTATGTTAGAGTGAATTGAAAGAATATTTGAAAGAAAGACTCACAAAGAAAACAATTTTATTTACTGGGTACTGTGACAATGAAACAGCTAATTATATGAATTCCATTTTAAGTAAGAATGAATGTTTTCAGAAATGTTGTAGACTTAAAAGGAACGTATGGGGGAAAGAAAGGAAAAACATTGAGGGAAAAAATGGGTGAAAAGGGTCTGGAACATAGGTGATAAGGAGTTGTTTGCTAAGCACAAAAGGAATAAATGTTATGAAATAGAAATTGGCCTGTTGACAAAGACAGTGTCCTAAAAGGAAGCTAAAGCAATTGGTCTTCAACAAAAATAAATTTAATGTTAATTGAAATATTTTCATACTATAAGCAAAAGAGAACTAGGAAGAACTTTTAGGTTACACTATACCCAATATTTTTTTAAATGAACATCAAATTAAAATATTTGGGAATTCAAATTTTCCTTTGCTTGTAGTGTTTCTGATGAGTTGGTTGATTGGTATTTTGGAGCTCTTAAGCTAGGATGATTCTGATTTGCGGTACCTTTTATAAGGAAAAGATGAGTTCATTGCAAAGCAGTAGCACTGTTTTGCTTAGTAATACTTCAGTGTAAGTCACTTTCCTGAAAATCAACAGGGACAGTGGGACACTTGTCCCTGCTTTTCTAGTTTAGAGGTTTTGAGTCTGTTATTCATCTGAGCAGTCAGATATTTTGTTTTGCCCTTAATTCCAACAAAACTGAACCTTTCCTGGATGCTAAAATTCTGTACACTCTACAAATCTGTGAAAATTAAAAAGAATTGAAGATGATCCATTTTTTTAGTGTCTGTACTTTTGAAAGTCTGGACAAGTAGGAGTATATTTAAGATGCAAATATTATACTGAGATGCTGAAATAATTTACATTCTGAGACAGTAGTTTAAATATAATTGCATTACATTAAAACACAGTTGGGTTCATCGTGTGATATAAATTTGGTTTATTTCTTACAGATTTTTGGTGACTAGGATTTTGTTTTGATCTTGTAGTATATACAGAAATTTCACAACCATCTCTTATAATTTGTGAAGCTTTAGCAGCAACATTTGTAAACACAAGGGGATGTTTTCACTTTTTAGTAGGGGAAGAACAGATGGTTGGGATTAAGGGAATCACTCCTTCGTGTTTAATAATGCAGCAGGGAAGGCAGTGGCAAGCTAACTTTTCACCAAGAGAGAATAATTTTTCAGAGCATCAGCTGGATCTTTCCTAGCTAGAATAGAGCCCCTTCAGATGTGTACCATCTGCATGGGAGTGAGTCACACCAAAAGATCTAATAATACTTATAAAGTACACTTTGTTCCCAATGAATTCTATATAGAGAAAATAATCTCTGTATTTGATGGAAAGGAGTGGTGAGGAGAAATTTGCATGTGAGTAGAGGACTTGTGGATAGAAATTCAGTAAGACAATAGAAAAGGCATAGACCAAGCAATCAAATATATAGGAAGCCAAGTCAAAAACATTTAGGTAATGTTTTGAATCTATTGCAACATATAGAAAAAAATCAATAGAAAAAAATGATTATTTTAAGAGACATTAAGTATAATTTAAAAAATTTAGAGTCATCCAGAAAACTTTTAGAAAAGAGGAAATTTATAATATGATTAAAAATTATAAATTGTACATTGAGTATAACAGAATAGAAAACCAAATATTAGTAAACTATATTATTATGTAATACGAACACCAACACAAGAGAAAAATTATAGATAATTTTTAATGACCACAGATGTTCATTGTAATTGATCCTTATTACAAAGAATTTGATATACTGAAGATCAAGTGAATCGCTCAACACCTACAGTGTCACATCCACTACTAAGAAAAATGCAACACAGTTGAGCCATTTAAGGGATGTCTCAGTTTAATTGTTCAATACCAGATTCTAAAAAAGCTGCTTTCAAACCATCAGTGATATGAAAGGAAGGAAAAACTGTAACCACAAAATCAGCAACCAAACAGATATTTGGCCCGAAGGAAGCACAAGTTGGAGCATGGAATTTAACTCTTTTTCATAGTTTTGGGTCAGCAATACTTTTATAACTAGGCCTTTTATAAAAAAGAAAAAGCATTGTGTTGTGGTGAGTATGATAGTCTCATAGCCATGGATTTAGGCATGACTATAACTAGAGAAATTGCCTTAATAAGAATTTATGAGTCCTACATTTAAAAGGGACTTCATAGAGCCTGTACTCCATCTGCTTGCAAGTGCTTTACCTGTGGCCAGTATCATATAGCACCTTGGTTTGAAAGAATATTTTTTCCTATCATTTGAAAATAGTTCTTAAATTTTTCAGGGATTTTTCTCAATATACAGCCTAAGCTTAGCTTTTTAAAAATGAGATTCTGTTTGTTTGAAAGTGTAGGCAATAGAATAAAAAGAAAAATAAAATCAGCATCCTTTTTTCCCCCTTGAGTAACAATCCAGGTAATTGAAATTCCAGAGCCTTAGTTTCTTCATCTATAAAATGAACAGAGTGGATCAGATGATTATTGATATACTGATCATTAGAAAATTTACATAGCTGTATTCTTGGCCTTCTTGAGGGATTTCTATAGAATCTTAGAGTATTTCGTATGAACAAAGGAATTGTTCTAGAAATCTTCATTGGGATCTTAAAAAATAAAAAAAAGCAAATATATGTAAAAAAATGTGTGAGAGACATTTGTATAGACAGAATAAACAAATGCACATATGTAAGACCATGGGTGCTGCTGTAATTAATAAAATAAAAATTACTAATTTCTAAAATATCTGATATAAAAAATGAACAAATTTGGATGTCTGTCAAATTTCTGATGCTCAAATAGGGATTTCTATACTTTAAAGGGCTTTGAATCTTTACATTATGGAATGCTAAGCAGGAAGGAATCAAATGAGAGAATTTACATTATCTGTTAGCTGGGTCAAGGACTCTTTCCAAATACTTGAAATAATTCTCATTGTCACCTGTTTCCTAGTATGAACAGAGGGAGGCACAACTGCAGAAACACAATAGAGATTTATTTCTGTTTATCATTAGACAAATTAATATAGGTTAATTGAAGATTAACAGTGGAGTTGTATCAGCCAGATAGAGTGGAGGGGAAAAGAAGGTAAAGCAGATTATAGTTAAATATCCCGAGGATATATTTCATATTCTGGCCATGGCTGGTTATGAATAATATAAAATTAGGAATAATAAAATATAAAAATTCTAAGGATTAATTAACCAAAATGACTTAATTTATTTACTTAAGTGAAAATATAGAAATAGAACTCACAGGAAATTCAGTAGCCATTTTAAATATGGTAATTATATTTTTCATGCTTTGGAATGGAGGCAGTAGGGAGTCGTTTTGTTGCTCAAGAGTGGCTGGCAGGGACGTGAATGGTTAAAATTAGGAATGTTTTCAAAAGTCAGGAAGAAAGCACAAGAACCAATTGTGTGTGAGTTATGTGTTTGTGTGTATGTGTGTTTGAAGTAAAAGAAATATGAAAGAGATAATATATTTTTAAGTTTTTGTTTAAAGAAGATGGGGTAGGTATAAGCAATATGTTACTAGAAATGCAAAAAATAGAGAACATAGAATAATACAGGTTATTCTGTGATTAGGGAGATATTTTTGTTTTTTAATAAACAAGGTGTATTAAAAAAAATGTTTTGCTTGTAAAACGCAATGACAAAGAGCCTAGACTTTAAATTCTGTTGTATTTGAAATATTATAACCTGGGGCTGTGGGTTCATACATTAGCCATGCTTAAAGTAGGCTTGTTACTACTTGGCACCGTCAGTTTTAATGCAGCTTTTGTTGGCTTTAAACACTGAAACAAATAGAAAACAATCAGGCTCTAGTGACTTGGAACCTGGATAGCAGCCCAGCTTTCATTTATTAGGACCATGGGAAAATAAATTTAAAAGGGGAAAATTTTCAAATCTGCTTTTGGGTTACATTTAATAAGTACTTCTCCCAAGGATTTTCAATCCTTTTTTACTTCTATTCATTCTGCTGGTTGATGATATAAATTATAGTAGGAACTAATGCATTTCAGGACTGAAGTGTCTGTTCAAATCATTCTTGGGGCTGAATACAGCAGCAGTATTTATAGACGATTTATAAATCATAGGGATTTATCTGTTAGTGTAGCAGCTGCAGCTAGGCATGGAGGTATGTGCCCTAATATTCACCTTTAGATATCTTTGTGTTATTTAATAGTATATTCACTGCTCTGCTTTGTCCACTGAAAATTATTCTGAAAATTCTAATATTGTCCAACTGAGGGACATGGTTAGACTGGCAAAATATGCAAACCACTTACAGAACTATATTAAATTACTGTGTTTTTCCATAGTTCTACCAATATTTGGCATATCCTTAATCTTACCACTTTGTAAGTAGTCTTTCAGTTAATGGCTTGTGAGAAATTAGTTATACTGGAAATGTAATTGTAAACAGTTACCATGCATAGTGTTACATAGTATTCCTGTAAGGTGGGTGAGAACCATAAGAATTGTCCTGTTTTAAACACTTCAGATTCTGGATTATAATTGTCCAATGTAATATAAAACCAGTGATGAAAATAGAACCTTATACAGTTCTTGAATCTTTTTTGTGAGAAGGAGGGACCATACAGTCTAAGTTGAACACTTGCTAGAATACATCATTTCATTTTATCTACTGATTTCTCTGTTATAATCTAGTAACTTCTCTTCTCTAGAACTGAAATGTGTTTATCTTGCTCGTAATTTTAAAAAGCCATCTTTAAACACAATGTGTAGTAATTCCCTCTTTTAATCAAACTACTAAACTAAGGTTTATTGTCAGTGATGAGGTCTTCAAGTATTACCTTTTTTTCTTTTTGCCAGGAAGCTCTGGTAAATGAAAAAAAATCCCACTTCTGTGAGAGAATTTTATACATTATTAAAGCAAATTTAAAATATGAAACTAATTTTATCATGTGTTTTTGTATTTCTAAACTAGATTATCACCATACCAAGTTATATCTTGCATTTTCTTCAACCTAAAGTAAATTTGGGGGCTATTTAAATTAATTGCTGTTTGATTTCTTATGAGATTATTTTATATTTTTGTTTTTGGCATATTTATTTAATTATCTGCAAAATACATATCATTCATTCTTAACACACATATATCTCTGTGACTCTGTCTTCCTGTTGGTTTATTTACATACTTTATTACCTATTTCATTTTTTTACCATCAAGGTCCAATAGAGTAACACACTTGAGCTCTCTTATGAAGCATAGTTCCCACCTTGATCTAAGTTTGTCACTAAGGAACCAAATGACTAATTCACAAATCAAGAATGAATTATTTTCAGTTAAATTCAGATCATGGGTTCTGCATGTAAGGAGCTTGGAAGTCACCACTCCATCTTAACAAGTAAAAATCTATCGACAACTCTTCCTGGATACATAAGAAAGGGAAAAACACAAGGCAGAGTTCTCAGGTTTGGAGAGACAGGCAAATTCAGGATGTTGAGACTTACCCAAGCAGAGACTCACAAGCAAAAATCGCCTTGAAAAATCGGTGCCAGGATAGGAAAACCTGAACTATAATTGTTGAAATGCTGAAGCTTAGTGTGTACAAGTCTGAGACTTAAAAAACTCCAGGGGCTGCAACCATAAGGAGGACCTCACAGTATTGTGGGTTTTAACCCCCAGAAGCTTGACCAGATTCCCACAGTAAATATCAGAGAAAAGTCCCCCCAGGCAAACAGAGAAAAGTACTCCCTCCCCACATACTCCCTGCCGTTCCCATGGGGAAGGTGAGAGAAACCATTTTGAAATATACAGGGCACTTAACAAGGCCTGCCCTCAAGGAAAACTGGTTAACTAGAGCCAAACCTGCTGGGGTATGATCAGAGCCTAACTGACCTGAGGAAGGGAAAAAACCCTTCCTGTCCCATCTAAGTAAGGAGAAAAAACAAAACAACAACAAAAAAACAACCCTGAGAAGGTACAGGATCCCTACTGACTGGGTGACTGAGACCTAATCATAGGAATATAGAATGCTTCCCCTCCCTATACATCTACACCACCAGATTATTAAAGGCCTCTTTGCATTATAGTTCCTTTTGCATAATCATTATGACCAGCTTTCAAGAAAAAATATCACAGAGTATGACAAAAAGCAAAAAACACAATTTAAAGAGACAGATCAAGCATCAGAACTAGACACAACAAAGATGTTGGAATTATCAGACCAGGAATTTAAAACAACAATTATTAATATGCTAAGTGTGCCAATGAATAAAGTAAATAGCATGCAGGAGCAGATGGTCAGTGGAAGCAGAGAGTGGAAATGTTAAAGAGCCAAAAAGAAATACTAGAGATAAAAACATTATAATAGAAATGAAGAATGCCTTTGATGGACTTATTAGTAGACTGAACACAGCAGAGGAAAGAATCTCTGAGCTTGAGGATATCTCAATAAAAAATATTTAAAGGTGGAAAGCAAAAAGAATAAAGATTGAAAAAAAAAAAAACAATAGAATTTCCAAGGACTGTAGGACAACTACAAAAGTATTAATGGGAACACCAGAAGGAGAAGAAAAAGAGAAAGGGAAAGAAGAATATTTGAAATAATAATGACTGAGAATTTCCTCAAATTAATGTCAGATACCAAACTGCACATCCAGGATCCTCAGAGAGTACCAAGCAGGATAAATGCTTAAGAAAATATACCTAGAAATATCATCTTTAAACTACAGAAAATAAAAGGTAAAGATAACTTCCTGCGGAAGCCAGAGGGGAAAAGTACCTTACCTATAGAGGAACAAAGATAAGAATTATATCTGACTTACCTTTAGAAAACATGCAAGCAAGAAGAGCATGAAATATTTAAAGTGTTGAGAGAAAAAACCCACCAACCTAGAATTCTGTACCCTGTAAAATTATCCTTCAAAAGTGAAAGTGAAATACTTTTCCCAACAAACAAAAATTGAAGGAATTTGTTGCCAGCAAATATGCCTTATAAGAATTTTAAAAGAAGGTCATTAGAGAGAAGGAAAATAATATAGTTCAGAAACTAAGATTTACATAAAGTACAAGTGCTTAAGAAAAAGTGAAGGTAAAATAAATGTTTTTTTCTTCTTAATTGATCTAACAGATAACCATGTGTTCAGAATAATAACAATGTATTCAACTGTGTATGCCTATGTATATGTATACATTTATACATAGATATGTATGTGTACATATGCTTATGTATAAGCACAATAAACTGTACAAGGGACAAGAGGAGGGCAAAAAGATCAGTGGTTGTTAGGGGTGGGAGGTTAGTGAGATAAAATGGCAGAGCACAGAGGATTTTTAGGGCAGTGAAAGTATTCCATGTGATATTATAATTATGGATATATGTTATTTTACATTTGTCAAATCCATAGAATGTACAGACACCAAGAGTGAACCCTAAGGTAAGCTATGGACTTTGGGTGATTATAATGTGTCAATGTATGTTCATCCTTGGTAAGAAAAATGTACCATTCTGGTGAGTGATGTGGATAACAGGAGAGGCTATACATGTGTGAAGGCAGGAGGTATATGGGACAGCTCTGTACCTCCCTCTCAATTTTGAGGTAAACAGAAAACTTCTAAAAAATAAAGTCTTATAAAAATTTCAGATCATAATGTAGAAATTTCATATTTTATAGTAATGATTTTAAAGAAAAATGTTGATAAGAAAATAATAGTCCCTGAAACATAACTGACAGCATTTGCTTTTTAAAAAATTAACAGCATTATTAAGGTATAATTGATACACAAAAAACTGTACAAATTTCCTGTTACAAATTGACTTGTTTGGACATATATATATATATATATATATATATATATACACACACCTATCAAACCATCACCCCAGTCAAGGTAATAAACATATCTATCACCTTAGAAAGTTTTCTCATACTCACCCTTTTTAAATTGTGGTAAGAACAGTTACCAGGAGATCTAGCCTGTACGAATTTTTTAAAGTGCCCAATACAGTATTGTTTACAGTAGGCACTATGTTGTACAGCAAATCTATAGACTTTATCATCTTGAGTAACTAAAACTTTATACCAATTCCTCATTGAAAATGCACATGCTTTCAAGCACTGTTACCGCAAGCAAGATGGTAGAAAGTAGAACCCCTTACCAGTGAAAATTTCATAAGGAAAGGACTATATCATTCTATTTCTGAGACCCCTCTACCTAACTTTGAATAGGTGCTCAACAGACATTTGTATAATTAATAAATATATGAATAAAGGTTTCAATAAAGTGAGGCTTCCATGTGATTCCTATTTTTTTTTTGTATGCAAGGCAGTAGTGGAGTTCACAAGCTTTGAGGTGCTCTTCTCAGCCTGGATTCCATCCCTGTTTCTTTGAGAATTGCTCCTTGACTGCCAGGGTTGGGGTCCACACAGTGATGACTTATCTGCTTCCATGTCCTTAGCTAATCAGTGTAGGTTTAACTGTATTCAAATTGACCCATCCAGTTCTCATCTTGGAAATTGGTATTGGTATATAGAAATATCCTACACATGTGGCTAAAATGGTTAGATGTAAAGTCAGAAGTAGTAGGACAGTCATATTCTACTCTGTGAATTGAGAAGAGCACCCACCTACTGAAGAAAGAAACAGATGGAGTCCTGTGGCCTCCAGGTCCTGACTCCAGATTCCAGTCTTCTCATGTGAAGTTCAACTGCATTCATGAGGCATTTATATCCTTACAACAAATTCCCCTGTTTTCTCTCAAGTTAGGTCATTTTGGTTTGTCTTAATTGAAACCAAGCAAGTTTTAATATAATGGTTAATGAAAAATATAATGACTGATTTTTTCCATATGCACTTAATAGCTAAGGGGACTGAAATTTAGAAAGGTGAAGTTTTGTACATGCAAGAAAAAGGGCAATGATAACACTAAAATCACATCTTTTGATCAATGTTTTTAATATTATACTATATGTCTTTGGACCAAAAAAAGTGACCTAAAAGTTATTAGAGACAAACAACTGAAAATATGTTGAGAAACATTTTGTCCAGTTCCATTAAAGGGCAGAATAGTGGGGAATTATTCTTTCTGTATATGATAGCAGCAAGTAATTATGCTACTTTTTTAAAACAATGCTTCAGTGGTATATGCTTCATTTTCTGTGTTATACAGATTCAGATATAGGAGATATATTTTGTAATATGTACATTTTGTTTCCTTTAATGTAGTTTGATTTATTCATCTATTGAATATACTCTAACTATATAAACTGGGATAGCCCAGAAACCTTCCAAATTTCCTTTATATGTTAATTATAGCCTTGTATTGCCCAGGATTCTAGTGGTATATTAGATACTGTGGTGTTTTTGGAGAGAGGAGAAAAGAAATAATTTATATAACATTAGAAACACTAATTTATATAAAATAAACACTAAATAATTTATATAACACTAGAAAGGTGTACAAGATTGTCAAGAGATTAAAACTTAACTCTATACAAGAAGTAACTCAATACAGGAAGCTTGTAAAACTCTCAAGTCCATGTGGTACTTGAAAGGTTAGGTATCATCTTAAATTTATCTAAATCTACTTAGCACTACAGTAATGCTGTGCAATAGTGCAAGATAACTGTGCCTTAAATGTGCTTGTCTAGATAGGTGCATGTCTTAAATGCTGTTTACTAATACAAGTCTGTATATAATGTACATATCTATCTCTTTGCAGCTCACATTTTTATTCTACATCCTGCTTCTATGCTTTATCTGTGTAACACCGATATTTTAGTTTCCAATTCTCAAGAGATTGCATGATAGTGGAAAACAAATTATCAAAGCAATTACAATGTTTTCATACCTACAGGAGCTAGAAATCTCTGCTTTTAAAATTAATTATTAGTTTCAACTTCTGAAATGTAGACAATGCTACAGGTACTCAATCAAGCTGTTAGAATGTGCTATTTTGAATCATAATGAAAGACATTTTTGTCAAAAGTGTATCTTAATATGTGAAGCTATCAGAAAGATTTATCAGACTTCAATTAAAAAAATCATTAAAAGCAGCAAAGTTGATTAGAGGATTATTCCTCTTTTTGATAAAAAACAGTACAAATCTAATCACTGTCTGCTAAAAACTCAAATAATAGTACTTTTCATAATATATTTAATATTCCTTGAAACCATCTGTTATTTACTTCGGAAAATATGTCTAAATTTTGAGAAACTTTAAACATTTACTTTTAATAACTTGTAGATAGGGGTTTTGGAATAAATTAAATTTACGGATTCTTTTTTTGTAAAATTATTTTAATTATTTCCCATATCACTTTAGATTATATCCTAGATCTAGCCAGGTTGATCTCTTAGCCTGGTTCTCTCATGTGCCTTAGGAGACACATTTTAGGAGACTTAAGACTGACACTGTGGTAGATATTTGTAAATTTGTATTGTGCTAATTGCCAGAAAAAAGAAAATCAAAACAAAAAAAACCACCAGATGAACATTCTGAAGACCCTTTATTTATTTATTTATTTATTTATTTATTTATTTATTTATTTATTTATTTATTTAAATGAGATCCTAGTTGACTTCAACATTGAGGCTGGGCTTTAATCATGCTTTAGAAACTCTCACAGACCTCAGATCTTCCCATCTAACCAAAACGAGATTAGAGATGTAGAAACTTGAAGCAGTCTTTAAATTTACCTAAAGATAAGTACCAGGCTCTTCCAGGATACTACTATCTCTGGAATTTCCAGACGTAATACTATTTTGAAGTTTTTAAACAACACTTATTTCTCCATTTTGTGTCAGTTGCTCTATTTGCATATTCTATTGTAAAACATTTAAATATCCCACATATGGAATAAAATTTCCTTAGTTTAAACGATAATTTAATTGAAAAAAAAGAGCACTAAGATATAGTGAAAAGAGTACTGCTCTGGTAATTACAAAATTTGAAAGCTAGCACTAGTTATGTGTGTATTTAATTGATCATCTTTCAAAATATATTTATTGACATCAATATTATTAGTATGTGCCAGACTTTCTGTTCTAGGTGCTGATGATTCAGTAGAAAACTTAATTTACAAAATTCTGGCATTTAATGAGTTTATATCCTAGCAATTATCCTTGTGGAAATTGCTTAATTTCCATATTTATATGTATCTACTGTATCTGTCTTTTATGCATACATATACTTTAGATAGATAGATAGATATTTTAATCCAAATGTATTATAAATATATACGAGAACCTCTATAATATGCAAGCAAATGTTCATTTTATTGTTGAATTTTGCTAAATAAATCATTTCTAACACTTTAGAGTCATGTTGAGCTTCCTATTTCAGTGCTGAGTTGCACAACAGAGAACTATTGTCTCTAGGTTTGCTGTTGTGTATCCCATGATAGCAATGGCCTTTCTTTACTGTCATGTTGCATTTAGGGAAGATACATGATTTGTTATCCACCTTAGGATTCTTTTCCGCAATGTAACCTATTCATTTTCTTTTATCCTTTGAGTTCCTTACCTTTTAGAATTACTTGCCATAAAAGTTATATTTGTTACAGAGCAAAGGTTAGCAATTACTCTGACTAGAGGCCACTATTAGGACTTGGATATCTTTTAAGGGCTAAATTATAACATTATATTATGGTTGGAATTACAGTCTTTTTACCTGAAATGGATCATAAAGATCATCTAGTACTATCCTATAATTTCACAAAGTGTTTAACCATCTAGCACAAGGTCACATAGTTACTTGGTAGCAGAGCTGGAACTATGTTCAGGGTTCAAAGCTCTTTCTACTTTCTTCCTGACCACAAACTCATCATATATATGCATCAAAATGGTTCCTCCTTACATTTTTCTTCCTGCTCCTAATGTTAACAGTGTACTGCTTTGGTATAGCATGTGATGTATTCTAACCAAGTCGACCCCCATAGTTATTTTCTGTCAAAATTATATTCTCTGAAAAAAATCACATGCTTTAAAAAATTAAGTTACCAACAAAATTATTATCAGATATGAGAATAGCAGAATCTCTGTTGTAGATGAGCAAGAGTCTGGTGAATGTAAAAACAGCTAAAATTACCACAAAATTTATGACTATTTTATGAAGCTGATGACTGACACTCTCAGTTTCATTGTTTTATTCTAATGCACAACTAGAATTAGCTGAACTTAACACAGGACAAAAATAATTTATTTTTTAAAGTGACTAGAAACTAAATGAATGGTTAATTTAAATTTCTCTTACAAAGTTTCAGGACAACTCTGGAAATTTTAAAAATATTTATTTCCACATATAGAATGAAATAAAAATAATTTCATTCAGAGGTATATCAGTAAAATCTTAAAAGTAATAGAAATGTTTAAGATGATGCAGTCCTATTGGACAGTAAAGCTTACTTGGTAAAGTTTTTCTACTTCCAAATACAAATTATTCTTTGGTATGTCCTGATTTAGGATATCTTGTGCCATTTTAAGCATCCTTATATGCTTGAATGCCAGCGCATAGCCTGCTTCTTCATATTAATCAAGAATTCTAGACCCAAAAGGAGCTTTGACAATCATAGATTAATTTAGACATTTTCAGGTGAACTAGTTGAGGTCCTAAGGGATTAGGTGGAACTGTGTTCTGTGAACTCCATTAGGGCAGGGACCATGGCAATCTTGTTCCTTCGTGCCTTGCATGCAGAAATAGAGTAAGTGCTCATTAAATATTTGTAGCATGATATAATGAGTTAGTGAATGAGTGAACCCAATGATAAGGCCTCTAAAACGAATGAAAATAAGTATTTTATCTACTCCCTAAGAGACATGATAGCTAGAATGCTTATGGTTTATATCCATTTGAGGTTCTTAGAACTTTGAACTTGGAATTTGCATACAGGAGTTGATCAGGAATTAGTATGCTAAGGTAAGGCAGTTTTTAAGTTCTGTGATTCATTGAATGCTATGTAGTTTTTCTTTGAAATACCACTAATCTTTAAATACCACACATAGCCAAATACAAATGTAGTTCAAACATGCCTTTTGAACCAATATGAATTATTTTGAACATTTTTATCCATCTGCGTCACTGCTGTACTCTATTAACATAGATTCTTTTGTGTTGACCCTATAGAATTGTAAAGATTAATTTTTTCGATCTAATTCAATTTACTACTGAAACAGAATGGAAGGATAGTTAGATTAGGGGGAGGAATAGCAATTATGGTCATATCGCTTGACTTTGAAACAGTTCCACAGACACGATCACAAAAATTAGAGAACATGGAGGTATATAGAAACAGAGGTAAATGCCCTAGAAATCATTGAGCATATATATATGTTTACATTTATTTCTCTGTATCTGTCTGTCTATCTAATCTGTCATCTTTCTACCTATCTCTTCATTTTGGATGGAAACTAGGAATCAGTATACTGTGCATATGTATATATATGTATTTGTCATTTGCTCTCAAATGAGATACAGCAGACATAAGAGTGTGTGAAAATGATGTCTTTCTATACTGAATATTTGGAAATATTTTTGAAATATGACTATTTATTAGAAGGGTATTTATTTTTAAAATATTGAAAATAACCCATTCTTTTGCAATCATGACCCATTTACTCATGTAAGTTGTTTTTCAAACTATCTGAGTTTTGTAACAACACATATAATAGGATATTTCTTAATCCCGTGGAATGTTTTTATTATTTTCATTATTTAAATAATTCCAATTTTAGATCAACTCACAGACCCAATTAAAATCATCATATTTGTAGACAATAAAATCTTTCTTCAGTTTTTTCTTCTTTAGACTAATTTATACTAACTTTTTAAACCTTTATTCCTAGGTTAATGTGTATTTGAATCTGTTTAATTTACTTTTTTATCTAGAGCGTATCCCTATGTGATTTCTCTACTTCTCTTTTGGAATTCTTTCTTTGTATTCATTTATTATGCATTAAACTCAGCAATTTTCATGAGTCTATTGTTCATATTACTTCAAATTCTCTCTTTGTGTCAATTTTTCCATTTCTGTTTTCTTTAGTTGTTATCCTCACATCTTCTGTTTATGTGTTTAAATTTATTTAAACAGAAGTGTGACTTAAAATTGACGCAACGTCAGCTAGCTGAAATCTTAGAACAGCCAGAAGAAATTCAAAGCAAGTCAAATTAAAACTGTCAGCAGGAAACAACTTCAAACACCCTTTCTTTTCAATGGCTACTATTGTAATTCAAACTTTCACTTAGAATTAAAAGCAATTATGATTAAAGGCTTTCAATTTTGACTTCATTAAAATGTAGCAATGTAAGTCTGTTAATGTTATAAAGGTAAATTTGTTTAAGAGTGTACAGTTGGGGATTTAAATAAAATGTGGTTATTTAAAACCCTTTTAATTTATGTTCTGTCACTCCCTGCTGTTAGAACCTGTTTCAGAACTTAATTATCTTGATGACTGCTATAAAATTCTGTGACAAATTACCCTAGGAAATATAAGAACATAATTTAGGACAAAAAGGTTTTAAATTAACTGGCTTTTGCTCAATGGAGTTCTGTCAGACAACCTTTATTTTGTAACTGAATATTGATTGAGAGAGAAATGGAAAAGATTACAGGAATCTTCATTCATTTTTGCAAAATAAGTTGTGGTGTCCACATGCCATATTAAATAACAAATCATATAGCACCATCTGAAATCTTGAGGCATTGCTTTTTTCCAAATTTGCTATTTTATATAAAATTTTAGCTTATTTGTTAATTGAAGGACAAACAGAATATGAGTCTCAGCTTGGTTGCTGAGCATGTGATTTAAAATAGGCTTTATATTTTAGAATGCTCATATTTGATTCTCGTGAACCAAATTAATCTGAGTTCAATAGTAGAACTCTGAAAAATACTGTGGTGGAAGTGTCAGCAACACTATCATCAAGATCAGCAAAGGCACTTTTAGATGTGACATTTTGCAATTAATTCTAGCAAAGGTATTCAGTCACAACATCCCTTCAGTATAATTTGCATTTGACCCTTGATAACACTCACTCTCTTATACTTAAGTTCATTGTTTTTAAGAAACTATTTTCTTCAGAACCTCCTAGATTTCTGGTCTCACCTCTGCAGTGTTTTTTTCTTTTGCTTTTGCTTTTTTGGTGGTCTCTTCTCTTTGTACTGACTTACATAAGCAGAGTTAAGCAAAAGCCTCTTTATGCACTAGGTTATGTTGTCTACTATGTCACTAATCATGTTGTTTTATTTATGTTGGTTATGTTCTTTTACCCTATGAGGTGATGAATTTCTTAATGTCAAGAACAGTATGTTTTTCATATTTATATCCTTAGCACCTAGCATAATGTCTGTCACATAATGGATCTGAAATACATGTTTAAACCCTGAACGCATAAAGGAGTAGAAGTCTTCCAGCCCTGAGACTGAGTCATGCTTAAACTCCATTCCAGGCTGCAGGTCTTCCAATCGCTGTATTGACAGTACTTCTCTTGGGAAGTATGGGAGACGGGGTCTGTAGTTTATGTCTTTGGGCACTTGTTCAACTACTTAACTTTGCAAACAAAGCACTTTTAAATGACTTCTTTTCCAGAAGGTCTCGGCCTGTAAACCTTTGTTTTTCATCAGTTCCAAGAATAAACTCAAGTGTTGGCTCACAGCACTCTATCAGCCTTCTTGGATAATTGTCTCAGGAACTCACTTGCTGTTACTGAACTGAAAAAAAAAATGGGGGAAAAAAAGAGGGGCTGTGCGCTGTTGTTAGTCACTAACCTCTTTTCACCGGTTCAGCACCTGTCTCCCAGGCAGATCAGTTTTAGTTTTATTAGTACTTTCTGTGTTTCCTCTGTTCTTGGTTGTGGTCTGATTTCATTTCACCTTGAGGAGTTGAATTTCAAGCAATATACTTGAGACATGTTTTAAAAGTTCCCTGCAGATTTTGAAATGGGGAAGCAAATTAATCAGTACAACCAAAAGTAGACTAGGCTTCTTAACGACTTTCTTCTCATCAATAAAACAGTTATCTATTAACTTTTCTGCTCTTTTTAATCCTTACTTTTAAAAGAAAATTCTGTTATTGAAAGTATTTAAAGTTATCATTTGGTTTCTTTTTTCTTTGCATTTTTAGTTAGGAGAAGGTAGAGATTTAGAAAATATTTTCTTAAACCATTTTCTCCACTTGAAGAACTAAGAATATTACTATAAGTATTCAAAATGTTTTATTTTTCTTATACTTCTCTGGCTTCCTTTCTTTCATTCACCTAATTATCATATGTAAGAGAGAAAGGGTAAACACCATACTCTTTGTGTACACCTGTTTTATTTAATGCTTTGCACTTATTATACTTTAAAATATTTTATTTAATCTTTATGTTCACCCAGTGAGATAGGTAGAGAAGATGACAGTATTTGCACTGGAGGATCCTCAGAGAGGCGAATAACATGTCTGTCTTGAGGTGTGAAGGCTTGATTTCATCTCATCTCATATTTGGTGCCTTTTTCATCTACCTCATAATGTATCCACCACCAAATCCTTTCATTTCCTTCACATATCCAGTGTCATTCCTAAAGACTGCTACTACCAAATGTACATTGTGAACCATACATCAAGAACATTATATTAGTTTATCCATAAGAAATCTGTGCGTGTGTGTGCATATATGTAACATCTGGCAATAACAAATTTTGAAGCTTGCAATTGCTACACGATAATGAACTAGGTGTCACTGAACAAAAACTCAGATGAATAACTGATCATTTATACTTTGAGAAAGTTTAGTGGACATTTTACCAACTCTTTAGATCAATTTCATATCATGGTAAAGATCAATGTTAGCATCTTTCCATTGTGATGTTAATTAGTTTCTGCCTAGATTCCACCATTCTTATATATCCTCCTAAAGTAATCCATCATCATGCTAAGGCAAAGGGAATTCAATCCATCACTGTTGGATTCTGATAGAGGGCTTAGGGGGAATGCAAGTCATCTCCCCAGCAGTACTCAAACAGCTGTGATACATGCCACTTTACGCTTATATCATATAATAGATGGCTTTCCTCTTCATGGAAGCGTGCCTCAAAATTTTCAGACAGATGGACTCTGATGCAAAGGTTTCATTTTGTGGAATTTAAGGCTGTGAACTAGTTATTGACAAATACTACATCATCAGTTCCAGTTGAAGACACAGCCTAATAAGTAGAACATTGGCGCTAATCCTTATTTAATCAGCCTTAAAATGGTAATTTCATATTGATGAGGGCACAGGGAATAGATTTTGTACTCATAAAGTACTTCTAAAAATACCAGTAATGTGTGTATACAACCCAAGAATGAAATTAAAGAGCCCCCAGCATCTATAATAAGAAGAATAAACTTATAAAGAGCATGACAAAGGTACGACTGAAGGATCTTATAAAAACGCAGAGAAACAAATTTCTTCTTGTCTCTCCAGTGACATATATTCATGTTTATAATCTTGAAATTTAATCTAGGGAACAAATATTCATAGGATTAAAAGAGAAGGATTTTTAGAATGTGAGTATAAGTATCATTAAGAACTTCTGTCATTTCTGAAGACAGTATAATCAGAGTGAACAAGCTCAAATGTTGAAAGGGATTTTAGAGCTCATATGATCCGAACCAATTATTTGATAGATAAGCAGGCTAAATGGGGTTAAATTATACGTATAGCAACTTGCTAGGCAAAGACTAGAATCCAGACCTCCAGTTGCTCTGTTTTCTGTTTTTGTCCTGTCTCCACAAACATAGGCTCGTAAACAAAGAACCAGCTTGGATCCGTCTTGCGAGAACTCATACCGCATCCCCTTTATATCAGTTCTAGCACCCCTAATTCTGAGTAAAGCCGTGATGCAGGTACATTTGACTATTTGACTTCTCACATTTTTTTTAGCTTCTCTATGACCAGCCCTTCAGGCCATGTTGTTCCCACTCCCCTTAATTTTTTCCTAAACCTGATTTCAGCAAAGGATCTGTGCACAATAACATACGATCACCTCACCCGTGTTAAGAGTTATTGGAAACTCTTTCCTGAGTAACAAGCCTCGAAGATAAAGCCTCATGGCCCCAGGATAAGTCTAATTGTGAAATGTTAATGGTTAAAGAAGAATCGGACAAGAGAGTCTGTGAGGCAGACATGCCTTCCTTCCCTTGCTTCAAGTGATCTCTTAGAGGTGGTTTCTTAGGCACACTCGGAAATTTGGCTTCAGTAATCATAGCAGCAGCCACAAATGTAATAGAGACTGAATATGGTACTAAGAATATTGCAGGCATCAAATTTCTCTTCTTTACACAGTCTTTTTTATCCCTATTTTATATATGAAGAAAGTGTGGAGTTGTTAAATAAGACACTGAGGGTCTTAAAGCTATTGAGTATCAGAGTAGGATTTGAACTCTCATCTATTGGTGTTAAAAGTCTCCTAATGCAATATTAAAAGTCTCCTAATGCAATATTTACTACCCCACACTACCTTCCATATAGTAGAATTCTCTCCATCACACTTGCTCCCTGTCTTTACATTTCCCATTCCCCAACAACTGAAAGCTAATATATACATAACAGAATCCTAGAGCCTGCATCTTAGTTTCTATAGACTCATGATTTTAATATATCTCACTTTTGAAATAATATACAGTAAACATATATGTGTGTATATATATATATATATATATATACATACACACACACATACACACACATACACATATTGGAATGTTGAGATATTAAATTTTGTGGCCAAGAATCACACTGAAATCTGTTACTTAACAGAATTAACCTTTTAGTTTTATTATAATAAATACATAAATTATAATTATAGAATATAGTATTTTAATAACTAATGTATATGTGTAGTAGAGGTTTGTATATTTTATAATATTTTGGGACACCTACTTCTAGCCATTGTCTTAAATGATATGAGACATATAAAAATAAAGTCTGACCCTCCTTTTCTTGGCGGGGATCGGGCGTGCGGTCCCGGTCCGCGTAATGTACGGAGGTAGACGGAAAGGGCTCCGGCCCCCTCGGCGTCATGTCTTCGGTACCGGCGGCTTTCAGTCCGCGGGTTCTATCCTCAAGCGCCGGGACACAGGGCAAAAAAAAAAAAAAAAAAAAAAGTCTGAAGGTTTGTGGAGCTGAAGAAGGATAGGATAGGATACCTACAGTGTGAAGCAAGTTGGGACAAAGTGCCTTGAGGGTATTGCAGGGTCCTGCAGGCAGTCAGAGGATGGGAATATTCATTTCTTACTGGGGTGATCAAAGAAGATTTCATGAAAGAGTTCGTCTCTGAGCCAGAGCTAAATGCATGAGTAGGATTTTGAAGAGAAGAGGTGGAAGAACCGATTTCAAGCAAATACAGAGTAATAGGCACAAGTTGAAGGCTATATGAAACATCCTGGTTTTTCTGAGTATCTTTGGGGAATAGTGTGTGAATGAACTAGAAAGATCGAATCTGCATGTTTGGAAGTGGGGAATATTGAAGAGATTTGAGCTTGGATATAGTATTTTCAAATTATTCGGAGAGAGAAAGTTTAATGACGGAATATGAAAGAAATTGAAGATGGAGAGGCCAGTGAGAAAGCTATGATAGCAAACAATATAATAACTAGTGTTATTGAGCTTTTGTGCAGTAGCTACTTTAACGTATAATTTCAGTTATTACTTCAACATCTCTAAAAATTGGGTATCAA
The DNA here is from genome assembly GCF_965194805.1 of Balaenoptera borealis. NCBI lineage: Eukaryota > Metazoa > Chordata > Mammalia > Artiodactyla > Balaenopteridae > Balaenoptera > Balaenoptera borealis. The sequence continues at coordinate 38,777,384 of NC_138862.1, forward strand.
CTTTTTTAACAAATAAAAACATTGAAATCCAGAGGAGTTAGATAGCTTGCCCAAGGTCATAAGAGTTTTAAAAAGGAGGAAGTTTTTTTGAGAGTTTTAAGAAGATGAAGAGTGATTAACATTTGATGATTAAATGGTCATTGGTAAGCAGTTTCTTCACAGGGGTGAAGGCTATAAACAGAGCAAAGAATGCAAAAATGAAATTCTATTTTCATAAATGAATAAATATTTGATGACAGGGTCACATAGTAAGGTAAGGGATTCTTGTGTGTTCATGAGGACATGGAAATGAATGACTTGATGGCTGGAGGTGTAGGAAGGGGAAAATAGGTTAAGCAAGTGTCACAAGGGAAGTCAAAAGGTAGTGAAAGATTAAGAGAGATCCTTAGAGAATTAAGACTTTTGAAAAATTAATAATACTCAAGCAACCATAAGTTTATTTGAAACCAATCCTCTCTCAATTCATAAATTCATAATTAAATTAATAGTTAAAATGATACATAATAGAGTTACTATCATAGCCACTACATATAAAGCTGCCTAACACTGCCTAATATTTCAGTGTTCTCTTTTCAGACTGTGCGAGTGTAATGAATCTATGCATATGTTAACTAATTAATTTCAGTTCACAGTTTCTCTTTGTCACCAGATATCTGATAAAACCTTCTTTTAAAAATAAGATTTATATTTTTTAAAATGTATGTACTCATATTTTACAAAGTAATATATTTTCAGTAAATATCTCAGACTTGAAAAGATAGTCTCTTGAGTAGGATCACCTATTAATTAAGTCGTAGGTAGGTATATTTATTATAAACAATCACTCTCCGTCAGCATTGAATTTCTGAATTTAGTCATGTTAGATAGCTTTCTGGTTAAGAATACAGAAGGCTTGATTTTGTTTGCCTTTTATTTATTTGAGCTTTGTGGGGCATGTTAACAACAATATTGACTGGCTTTTAAAACTCCAATGGTTATAAATAAGTCAGTGAGATTTGCTGAATTTTGTTAATTCAGGCAGGCACAAATGAATGGCATTGTAAAATACATGGGATAAAGAATCCAAACATACCAGCTATGTCAGCTTAAAAAGTCAAGGTAATTCAGTTTTAGGTTATTATTTAAGAGACTTCAAGGCTGATCAAACTAATTATACACTGTAGAATACTATCTAGGATAATTGAAGTTCTATCATATTGCTAAGATTTCTCTTGTCCTGTTGCTTTGTTAGTAGTTAAATTTAATTTGAAGTTACTTTAGGGTAAGTAATAATCTAGTAAACAAAAAAGCCCCAAATGAGAGGGGAAAAAAGCAAGATGTGTATTTAAAAGCTTTCTTGGTTTAATTTTTCTCAGCATGCCTGAGTTTGAAAAAAAAGTAAAATTCAAGTTAACTCCATATTTTCAATACTACTTACCTAAATTATAATCTAAAATGTTTATTTCCTTATTTTTAGTTTAGTTGAATATTTTGTTTTCATTGACACTGCTTCCAGATTTCCTTTGTGCTTTTACAATAGCTCTTTCTTAGCCTCCACTTTCCATCTCCTCTCTAGCAGAATACCCAGTTTGTCACAAACTTATGAGAGAAGCCCTATCCCTGGCTTACCAGATAGAGGAATTGCTCTAGATTCCCATCAGTGTAAAAGATGATTCCCTAACTTGTGTTTCATAATATCCTAACTCTTTGAATTTCTGTAGTGTGAGAGGCAGTAGGGAAATGACAGGCACCTGAGCATATAAGTGCTCAATAAACATTGTTGAATATATGTTGAATACAAAAAATATTATATTTTTTACTTCTTCAGTTGAAAGGTCATACTTCACTCTAGTCCTTAAGTGGGAAGAACACTGATGATTGATTGAGGCAATAACTCTTGGTATTTTGGTTTAAATTTTTGTACCTAATACATCTCTGCAAAATGGGAAAGACTAAACGCCTTTTAAAAATGATGACCAATGGGTTTCCCTGGTGGCGTGGTGGTTAAGAATCCACCTGCCAATGCAGGGGACACGGGTTCGAGCCCTGGTCTGGGAAGATCCCACATGCCACAGAGCAGCTAAACCAGGGCGCCACAACTACTGAGCCTGCACTCTAGAGCCCGCGAGCCACAACTACTGAAGCCCGTGCACCTATAGCCCGTGCTCTGCAACAAGAGAAGCCACTGCAATGAGAAGCCTGTGAACCGCAACAAAAGAGTAGCCCCCACTTGCCGCGACTAGAGAAAGCCTGCGCACAGCAACGAAGACCCAACGCAGCCAAAAATAAATTAAATAAATAAATTAAAAAAAATGATGACCAAAATACTTTTGACATATTAATAATTAAATAAACTAATATTTTATATAATTTGAAAATAAGTAGTAGGCTATATAATGGAAAAAAATATGTAGTTTTGGAGAAATGTGTTGCTGTCATGGCTACAATTATAAAGAGTCCACCAATATTCTTATACCAAATACATGGAAAGTTAGAAGCTCCCAGTTTACTTCCTTGTTTGAAATAGTAAATAACAGGTTGTGAGAAACATGACATAGAATCATATAGGAAATAAAGATCCTCCAGCAAGTAGGGTCAATAATGGATAATCACTTCCAGAAATTTAGGAGTAGTGCCAAAATGTTCATTCATTCAAAAAACAACAAAAAAAATGTTCCTGCCGTATTCCCAGGATCTTTCTTGCTTGGGATACAGTTACCCAGCACAAAATAACTCCCCATTCTCAGAGTTTCTGTCTTCTACCAATGTGCTAAAAACACATCCAAAGTTAAAATTATGTTAATCTCTGAACAAACCAGCTCATTTTGTAGCTTTATTTCACCTGGTAGTATTATTGGTGAAGATTCTTTAATTTCTATAGAACTTGGCACAGTGATAGGTACAAGATGAGGTCTCAAAAATAAGTGTCAACTGATCAAATCAGAAGCCTTGGGTATTTAAAGCTTGGAATTTGAGTACTAAATCTGTCTAATTATTTTTAAGCTAAAATAACTTGTTTTGAAGAAAATAGTGGGGAGATATATAAACCTATTTTATAATCAGGTCTATTTGGAGATCATGTCTGCACCTCTTAAGTGTTGTTTTGTTTTGTTTTTAATGTTCAGTCAGCAGTGCTGGTACAAACTGAGGTTCCAAGCTGATAATTATAATAATGTGTTTTGATTTTTTAAAAAAATGATAATTGTAATGGAGTTTTATATTCCAGAAGGGAGAATCAAAATAATAGAAGCAGCAATCATAGAGGAAAAAAAAGGATATTTTTGAAAAGTCAGCGAAGGGTTAATGTATGTAAGAAGCAGCTCCAGAATGGAACCACATACATTATCTGAATAATTTTTGCCATTTATTTATGACATGTTTAATCCCAAACATATGTTTTAATTATTCCACGATGATATAAATTTTATATATATATATATATATAATTTATAAACTACTTATTGTTTTAGGCAGAACTCAAAGTGGAGCTTTCTAGTGGGCTAAAGTGACCCATCTACTTTGTAGATATATATTTATCTCTAACATAATGCCTGAACCTTAAAAGACTAAATAAAACCTATCATAGAAATCTTTCTGTAGAAGGTCTTTGAATACAAAAGTGCTAGTGGTCCCTATTATGTTATTTGAATTCAAAGTATTTAAACATATTTGAGTACTTATGCTTATATATAATTATAAAATGTTTCTTTTGGCAATTTATTTTTTAATTAGTCTTTAGAACAATTAATGGTGTCAGAGAATAGTTTATGTTGCAAGGCAGAAATAGAGACACAGATGTAGAGAATAAACGTATGGACACCAAGGGGAGAAAGCAGGGGGACAGGGGGATGGTGGTGGTGGTGGGATGAATTGGGAGATTGGGATTGACATACATACACTAATATGTATAAAATAGATAACTAATAAGAAGCTGCTGTATAAAAAATAAATAAAATAAAATTCAAAAAAAGAGTTGATATTAATAGATGTAATCGGCAATTGATTAAAATAAAAGCAAAGCAGGATAATGAGTCAACTCTTTTTAGTTCCTATCAAGCACTCTTACAGTTGCTTTATATGTATTAATTCATTTAATTCATGTGAAATGAGATGGAAGCTAAGGCACAAGAATACTTAAGAATCATCACCAAGATGACACAGCTAGGAAGAAACAGATTTGAGAATAAACTAAAAAATATTGCTCCTTTGACTGCTCTTAACTACTTCATTATGGCAGCCAGGAATAAATGTATTAATTATATTTTTAAATTGTTTTTAAAATTCATAATTTACAGTTATTAAGGTGACATATTAAAATATCAATATAATGAAGGTTTTTAAATACTTTGAAAACAACATTTTACATTTGATTCTCAGTAGGGTAATTAAATACAGATGGTCCCTGATTTATGATGGTTTGACTTGAAATTTTTTGACTTTACGATGGTGTGATATGCATACCGTAGAAACCGTACTTTGAATTCTGAATGGTCTTTTTCCAGGCTAGCGATATGTGGTACGATACTCTCTCATGATGCTGGGCAGTGGCAACGAGCCACAGCTCCCAGTCAGCCACACGATCACAAGTGTAAACAACTTATATACTGACAACCCATTCTGTACCCAGACAACCATTTTGTTTTTCACTTTCAGTATAATATTCAATAAATTACATGAGATATTCAATACTTTATTATAAAATAGGCTTTGTGTTAGGTGATTTTGCCCAACTGTAGGCTAGTGTAAGTGTTCTGAGCACATTTAAGGTAGGCTAGGCTAAACTCTGTTTATGCTAACACCTAAGCAGATTAGGTGCATTAAATACATTTTCCACTTAAAATATTTTCAACTTATGATGAGTTTTTCAGGATATTCCCATTGTGAGTTGAGGAAGATCTGTATAGACTATTTCATTTTGTTATTTGTATCACACATCCTCAAGAGTGTTGAAACTTGAGAGAATATCCTGTACTCCTTTCTCTGGGCGTCACAGTGTAACATGAGACAAGTGTAGATCAGTGGGTTGTTAACCATTGCTCACTTTGGGATTAACAGATATGACTGACCATGTAGATGTGAAAGTTTATTTGCTGGCCTATGGAAACTAATAGAATAAAAGGAAAAGAGATGAGAACGTTTATAAGTAATCAGAAGAGATAATATCCAGGGGATTAAGAAACGTTCATACGTAATGTTTTTCAACATGCATTTCATGATTTGAATATAGCAAAATATTGTCTACTTCATTCAAATTGTTAAGACTGATCACTCCTTTATCATAGATAATACATGTTTTTTCAGTGAAAACATACGTCTCATTGTTGATATGATGCTGATGATGTTACCAAGTATGTCTTCATTATCTGTAAAATCATTCTTTTTGCAACCTTCCAAAACACTGCAAATGATTTATTAATAACAGATCTCAGCACATCACACACACACACAAAACAGATTTCAGTTAATCAAGGATTGAGTGCCTGACCTATAATAGAACGTGTAAAGGAATACATAAATGGATAAGGTCATCCCTGGCTCAAGATGCGCTCAAAAACAAAAGTTGAGTATGTTAGGTTTACAAGACAAGTTAGCAAATTTAAGATTTAAAAACTATAATGCCAAATTTTAAACACTTTGAAAAAAATTCAGTATCACCCATGATAATCTGAAAGCCACTTTCCAATTCAATTTAACTTTGTAACATAATAGGTTTATTATGAGGGACATTTATTGAAGGATAATATAGGAAAAATGATAAAATAGCTGTATTGGCAACAAATTTTTATTATTTGTTCGTTAGTTAAATCTCAGTAAATATGTTAATCATATATTGATGTGTATTTACAATAAAGTACCTGACTTATTAAATTGGCATCAAGTCTTTTTTAAAAGATTCTTAATTTGCACTGTGACCAGTCATCCTGTTGATTACATGTTTAAGTACAGTCCTAATTGATCATAGAGTCTTTTGCTATAAATTACAGAGAGGGAATAACAGAGTTCACAGGTTGGTTGTGGCTTAATGACGAATTTCACAGTTTGAATAGAAAAAGGATATAGACACACACAGGAATAAGGTAGTTACATGGATTCATGATGCGAAAAGTTCCTTTCCAGTGCGTACAGATACATTGATAAATCAAATGTGAGAATATAAAGGGAGTATTAAAGAGTGAGGAAATAAAAAAATATGCTATCAATTGGATCTATCCAAACATTTTGTTTTAAAAGAATAGACAGATATATACAGGATTTAATGTTGAAAATTCCACAACATATTAACCCATTAAATAAAAGCATACAGCTTAATTAAATGAACTACTACTGAGTAAAAGTTTAGAGCTACTTATTAACTTTTAGTTAGTATTCCTTATATAAATGTGGTATTTCTACCCAGTATGCCTTTGATTTTTAAAGGAATCAGTTCATTGCAAGGATGCAGCACTTTGTGAAAGTGCAGTGTCCCTCCTTTCCATAAGACACTGAGGTCCTTGTATCAGATTCATAAACAGCTGAACATTAACAGAAATCTTTGGATTTCATTAACTGAAATCTTTGGATTTCAGTCAAGCTTATAAGCTTTAATGATTAAGATGCCAGTGTTCAAGAAGCAAAATTCTGATTCTCTCTTTCTGGGCTTGAGTGTGATATAATATTTAGTATAATTTAAAATTTCTTCTTTAGTTTTGTGGATCTTTAAAATTACTAAGAAAAAGTTAAATGATTGCTAATTCAAAACTAGATGATATAAGAAGAAAAGTTGGATTTTCTTTTACTATTTAGTAAAATAAAATAATTTAAAAAAGAATTTTGTTAATAAAATACATTTTTATTAATATCAGAGTATTAATAACATTGTAAAGTGTTTAGTCTGAGCCAGACATACCAGCATTCCAGTACATCCAAGCAATGAAACCTTAGGCCTGCTATGTAAATTCACTAAGACTTTGATTTTTTTTTTGTCTATAAATGGTACAACTTTCATATTCTAAGAAAAATAATTTTAGTATTTCCATTAAGAAATACTGTAATGGATTGAAAAAGAGCTTGTTTAGCACTTTAAATGGTCACAGTTGGTCTACATTATGAATAAAGCAAAAGAAGGAAAAAAGGCAATTGTTTCTTATATTCTACTTCCCTTCACATTAGAATGCTTTTCTCATAAATTTGTGTACACTTTTCTTCATCAATTTCAGAGTCTATTAATGCCACCGATATTCAGGGATCATGGGCTGTACTAGTGACTTGTTCATGATCACTTGTTTTGGCCTGTGTCTACATAATGCCAGATACCTACAAACATATAAACTTCTCATGTAAAAAAGAGTTGACTTTGTGCATATATTAGGTATCTGCATGTTGAAATTTGTGTGGATTTGTGGCTACATGGCCACTTTGTTTTTTGTTTTATTTTGCTTTTATTGTGCGTTGGCATCATTCAGACCAAGCCTGGCAGGTCCTTTTATTTCTAAGTGAACTTAGTGTCTTTCCTGTAAATGTTAAAATGACTACTTTCATTCTAAAATATAGTCATAGCCATTTATAGCCATTGATATAGCTGTCTTTTAGCTAAATGAAGTGTGTGGCATTGCTTTAGACACTTAGGGTTGCTGTTAAAAACTACTACTGAGTGAACATTTGCATACCCAATTCACTGTTAATATATAGATAAATATCTTTATGATATGTTCCTTATTTACTTCTAATTTCATATCTGTTATTTAGTTCTTTGGCCTAGATGTCTTTGTGCCTCTGGATATTCTCTTTAGTATCTTGTTTAAAGAGAGGGAGAGACAGACAGACAGAGAAGAAAGTCTTTGGTTTCCTGGGGCCAATATTCTCTAGAAAAATTTTCTGTTTCAGTGAACCTTTGTGACGTTGTAAACTTTTTTGGTCTTTTCAGCCACTTCCACAATACTAAATTTGAATGACCCTCAAATATCCAGCAGATTTAGAATAATAATTATTTATTCCTGCCAAAACAAGACAGTCTTGATAAACGGAAATAGATCAGGTTAATTCCAAATATTATAAATGCTCATCAGTTTATTTCTTTTCCTAACCACATATATTTCTTTTTTCTTTTCTTTCTTTCCATTTTTATTTGAGGACAGGAAAAAATGTGCAGTATAAGCTAGAAATAGAAATAATGATGACACTTTTCTAGGCTAAGGTAATTTCTTTAAACTCACGGGATTTCATTTGCAATACCAATTATGTATCCATATGATGTTATCCCATGGATCCAAAGTTCTCTCAGATTCCAAAATCCCTTAATATTTACAGATAGTCACATGCTGAAAAGATTGACTTTATGCAGTTTATACATTTACAGAATTTAAAACATTATTTGGTTGTCCTCCATCTCATTTCAGACCATGTAAAAAGAGATAGTGTTCTCAATTACAATTTCAAGAAAATTATTGATTCAGCAGATTTTGGGAAATCCACTAAAAAATAAAATAGTATAGACGGGAGAGGGCTCTGAGCGTTCACTCTGGGAAGGGCAAGCTGGCTTTTAGTAATAGCTGATAAATCAGAGTTGATTGTGTGAAGTTATGCTGAATGGGGGCGTGTTCAGTTAAGCTGTCATTTGTCAGGCATTTATTACTGAACTGATCTAAATTTTTAAAAAATCAACAAAAATTGACAGTCACTAGTAATGATACGCACTAAGATCTGAGATACTAGATCAGTATTGGAATAAAAGCAGTTCACAAGAAAAAACGTCTACCATTTAAGTTAAATTTATTAATACGGTCATATTATTAATATCCAGATTACCCAATTTAATTCTGTGGTTTCAAAGCAAAATCTTAAGCATGGCATAAAATCAATTTACATAGATATAGATGATGCACAAAAAACACAAATATTATTTCCACATTAAATAAAGCTATCAGAAAACAAATAACTTCTACAAAGGCATTTCCTTCTGGTTACATTTAATGGTTATAGTTATTACACTGTGCTTTAAATTTGATGCTTTTGAATATTTTATCATTAGTGATTTTTATGTATTAAATCCTTAAGTAATTGATATTATTCTCACTTTTCTATAGATGTGGACACAAAGTCTAGCAGATATGAAATGAGAGAGCCCATGTCTGTGTAACCTAGATCTCAGTGGATCTTTCCACCATACACACTGTCTCAAAATAACATAATCTAATAAGTTAAAATCTCTAAGTAATAAAAATTATAATTAATTTGTATGTCTGCCATTATAGCAAGGGTTTATTAAATAATGCCATTCAAATAGAATTTATTAACAATTCTTAATATTTATGTTAACATCTAAATGATTTCAGTGAAAAAAAGTAAGATATTTTTAAAAATATGAATGTTTGAATACATGAAAAATGGAAATATAAATTAAAAAACTATTGTCATAAGTAACAATTTCAAAAATTGTCTAAATGGTTTTTATGTATGTTCATTGAATATGGGATATATGCAGGATAGAAAGCAAGGAAAATAAATACTTTGGGAAACAATAAATACTCATTATTAAATAAAGCTTTAGAGGCAAAGGAATCAAAGTACCTAAAGTCTTTGGCTCTTGGGTTTTAAAGTTTCTGCAGCATCTGATTCCAGGATAAGAACTCATACATCCATATTCCTAGCTATTATTAATAACAATAACAAGAATTCCCCTCAGAAAAAAAAGAAAAACACATTGTTTTTTGTGCTATGCTACCCGCTTTGTCATGTTTCTCATTGCAGGCAGGTTCTCTTGTCAAGAGAATGCTATTTGAGTTAATTTCTTTTTTCTTTCAATTTTTTTTAACAGAGTAAGAATTTATTGCTATAAAAGTAACTGCAACATTCAGAACTCTCTCTATAGTTTCCATACTTCTCACTTTATTCCCAAAATAAAGATCCAGATTAGATTATACACTTCCTACCCGATCATAGTATATTGGTGTCCTCTGACAGAGCCAGTTCACTCATATTCAGATTAGCCCTTTTATTATGCATTGAAACTATCTTTTACCATTTCCTAATGTGTGATATGAATCCTAGCCACTCATTAAATTACACCTGTTAGTGCTTAACACAGTGGTTAAGATAATGGAATCTAGTAATTATGGCTGAGTTCTAATCCACTTATTAGTTGTTAATTTTCAGTAATTTACTTAACCTCTCTCTGCCTTAACTTCCTGCCTGGTAAGATGATGATAGTAATGATATCATATGAGTGCCTGGCCCATTTTAAGTGCTCAATAAAGATAGCAATGGTTATTTTCTCATACATATATCTGCATCTCACTCAACAAATATTAACCGAACAAAGATTAACTCAACAGCAGAGGGCCAGACACCATGTTAAATTATAAATGGAAAGAGAAACAAAACATACGTTAGACATTTAAAATCCTCAATATCTAACAAGAAAACAAAAATGCCTCTGTAAAAGGGGGTGTAGACAAGACTATTAAAATTGCAGACACTGTCACTGTAACTGTTACTTCAGCATTGAAGAAACCATGAGGACTGACATTCAGTGGATGTAAATATCAATATAAACATCATTTCAGGCAGTATGTCTCTTGAAATTAGAAAAACATATATATCACCATCGCCTAGATTTATAGATATTTACTTGTTGGAAATTTATTTTTTTAGGAAAAAAATTGCTATGGGAACTTTAACTGTCAACAAGGGAAGGGAGGGAGTAGCGGAGAGAGGAAAGAAGGAAGGAAATTATCCTTTAAACCAACTACGGTGTCATCCTCATTTTACCAGTATTCTTGCCATATCACTCAAGAAATCCTCTGGTCAGTACAGATCACTGTCTATCAGTTAGATAAACCACCTCATACTTGTTATCATAGGTTGGATTCAGTTTGGGTCTTTTGAGTATAAGCTCTCTGAGGGAAGAAACTGGCTTATCGGAATCTGAGCCATCAGTGTTATTTCAAGAGTTGGTGTGAAAGGACTTCTGAGGATTAAGATACCCTGAAGATTACTTATTCCTTGCCTTTGCCATTTTAAAAACTTGTTTCTTTTATACTGAAGAGTTGACTCTTAAAATACTTTTCATCTCTGAGAAAGAGAGACTTAGTGTGATCATGCATCTTATCTTTAAGGAAGAATTCCACCACTATCCCCTGCCTCTATTCTCAATGCATGTCAATGAGTAACTAAAATCAACATTGCTTAACGTAAGAGCAAAGAGAATTGGTAACTAAATCTCCTAAATCCCAGACTGTCAGAAGTTCTAAAAAGAACAGACCAACCCATCAACTGATAAAAATCATTTTACAATCTATTATACAAAACCAGATACAAAGTGTGATTAAATGTCTTTTCATGAAAGTGATAGTTATGCTCAAATGTGTGAACAGACACTATGAATATGATGCCAAAGCTTTAAGCTATTGGCAAGCAGAATTGACTCATGTCCAGTAGCCCAATATCCTCTCTTTAGTCAAGTCCATGGGTACCAAGGCGATGAATTCACATGGAATGGAATTAAAGTTAAAGAGATGATATTAGAATGAACAATTAGAAATATTTATATCATGTACTGTTTTAAAACAAAGAACCTAAAATAGTCAATGTAGTCAAATAAACAAGACAGCTTTGTTACTTGGCTTGCATTTTACCTTAGAAGTAGGCATTATAAGCTTTAACATAAAGAACATAGAATTTTGTATATAAAATTCTTAGAGCAAGCAATAAACACACACAAAATATACACCTATGTATAAGGATAATAGATAGATAGACAGTTGTAACATTGGGACTATTATAAGGAAAAAACTTAATGAAAATTATTTTAGGAAGTATCCATAATTTCAGATATAAGATTAGGAATACTGATTCTTTATATTGCTACTAATAGTCCATTCTCTCAGTGCCAGCCGGAATTTTTGCAGAAGTATTAAACATAACAGGATAATATTTTTTAAAAAGAAAATTTTAATTGTAGATGTTTGTGCAATCCTTAAAACATCATGTTATTAACAATGATTTGATGTAATCTGGATTATGACACAAAGTATCGGTTCTGGGGGTATTACAATTAAAAATTTAAAAGATCATAAAATTTATCTATCCCCACCTCTCCCCATTGCTACTGTATTTTTATGTGACTGTGCTGATGAATATTTTCTAACTTGAGTCAACTAACTCTAAAATTCGAAAGAATACCATTTCATATGGGAATCTTTTTTTTTTTTTTTTTGAGTTAGTCCTAGATGTTATTTTCAGGTGATATCCACTTCCCAATGACTTCCATTTGGAAGTAAGAGGTTCTCTGTTACTTTTCTAAAAAGGAAATAAAGCTCAAAGTATGCTCTTTCAAGATAATGTTCTTCAACAGTGAGAGGCATCCTCTAATAATGGTGCTGTAGTCAAACACCAGTACATAAATTGTCCTCTGTTCTGACAGAAATATGCAATGGTTTTCTAGTTACATTGTAATGAAATCAGTATCTGTCAGATTATCAAAAACTATGTTTTACAATTAGATATTTTAAAAAATGAGTAAGATAATGAATTGTGCTTCAGAGATATATAAACCAGTGAACAGAAGCTGCTTTTAAGTTCTATAAGTTGATTTTTACATAAAATATAATAATGTCTGTTCGTGAATGAAACATTTTAAAAGAACTGGAGAGAGAATAATTCGAAGGGGACATCATATTCCTGTGTCAATAATTTATAAACATGCTACCTGTTAAAATCGATAACTAACTTTGAAAATTTGAATTAAATTCTTATTAGTTTTTTTTTGCCCAGTACATATAATAGAAAGTAATTTATACTTGAAATGTATTATGTCTTTATACATCTTCTCTTGGTTCAATGCAATTGCTTTACTCTGTTGTAACAGTGAAAGCCTGTAATAAAATAGACTCAAGTTTATTTTGAGAAGATATTCATTTCCACTAAATTCTATTGCTTCAAATCTTTTTTATTTCCTTTCCCTTGGAAATCTGAGAAAATTCTATGATTTGGATAATGAACACTGGCTTTTCAGATTTTTAGAAAATTCATCGCAGTGTTTTTGACACATCAAGCAATCACAAAACCAGCACTGGCCTGAGCATGATGACGACTTGTCAGACTGAAGTGCTGTGCCTACCTAGGCATTTTCATGTTTTGTAGATAACAAGGTGAAAAGTGAGTAAACACTACACAACAAGAGCACAAAAGAATTCCCCATTTGCATGCCATTGCTTACATCTGCTCCAGGGGTTACTTTAGTTTTAAAAAATGAAAGTATGTATGTTAAAATTGGCAAATGAAAGATATGAATACATATAAAACTGTGAACTTAGAAAATTAGACATTCAGTTACTTACCTTACATGATAGATGACCTGTTTTCATATGGATACAAACCCAAATCTCAATGCTTACAAATAGATTTTATAGATAGATGTCCTCCCCCACCACCACCACAAATAATGATTTGGGGAACTTTTTTGGGGGGGGTGGGGAAGGAGGAATGGCAGAACAATGGTTTACTGTATAATCAAGACAATATATTCTGTTCTTAAATATAAAGCTGCTATCTAGTACTTCTTCTTGATGTATAAAATATAAACTCTGCGTATAATTCTAGTCTTTTCTTCTGCACCAAACTAATTTATTATCTCCAAATTAAAGGGATGTTGTAAATCTAATACATTTTAAGAATAGGATATCTTTACGTAATTTGCGGTAGTTTAGTTCATTTAGACTTGCTGGTATCATGTGCATGTTTTCTCTTGCTTTGTTTTTATATTTTTCTGTATAAAGTTATCATATGCAATCTTCTACAAATTCTTTTAGCCGATTTTTGTAGTTGATTCTTCTGAAGATTTACTGTTCTTTAACCATCTTTTCCCCTTCAACAAATGTTAGTCTAAACTTACTGATTTTATTTTCTTCCACTATTTAAACTTACATACTTATGCTGGTGACTCTAATCATTCATACTCCCCACTTCTTTCTCCACTGGATTTTAAAAATCTCAATTTATTTGTTTGTAACCACTGTTGGTCAGTTATTACAACATTAAAGTGTTATAAACCACTCCAAGCCTCAGGGGCCTGCATATTTATTTCTCACTCATGACTGTAGGCTTTCCATGGTTCTAATGAAGTTGTTTGGGATGGGCTGCAGGCTCTGAGTTGGGGTCGGATCTAACTCACATGTCTCTTACTCTTGGGTCCAGTCTGAAGAGTCAGTGGGTTACTAGAGCAAATGCTTCTCATGGTGGTGAGCAGGAGCGGGAGAGACCAAGACAAATTATACAAGCACATTGGAAATTTCTGGTGTAGCATCGTGGCTTACGTCTGCCCACATTGCAATGGTCATAGCAAATCACATGGCTGTGCCCGAAATCAATGGGGCGGTGAAGTGAATTCTGCACACAATGAAGTCATAGCACGGGCCGGCAAGGAAGGCAAAATTGAGAACAAAATGCCATTTACCACAACTGGTAAGAAGGCATTTTATTCCTTTTTTGTGCACATGTTAACTACACACAACTTCTACTCAACACTTAGTACCTGAGATGGCTTATTCTGATGGCATTGGGCATTAACTTTATTGATGTGGGAGGCATATGCCTTTTCAGGTTTACAGGGTTAATTTAAACTTTTTTTGAAAATTATCTATCTTTAATTATGTTTACTAAAGATCCTTGATTCTTTGTATTTAAATAAAAGGTGTTATTTTGCCAATATAAAGATCAACATCAATACTAAGTAGTCTTCTCTTCCCAGATGTAAAAGAAGCAGACTGTAGGCACAGAAACTGAATGATTCAGGCACACAGTAAAAATGTGAAGTCCCTGGGCTAAGAGTGGACAAGAGTACTACTTAGCTGAGAGAAGACACAGTGAGATGAGAGGGCAGATGGCAGGTTAGAGAGACACCACATTTCTCTTGTGTTGAGTTCTTGTTTGGTAGGAACTTGTTTTATGTATCCCTAAACTGGAAAATTTTGAAAATACAACGCCGAACGTCAATTTAAATAACATGAATCACCTAGTAACTTTAAAGGACAACATTTCTATTCACAGTTCTTTTTTAAACTTTAAAGTGTTATTTCAAGAGTGTTTTATTTTATGAGTAGTCCAACAGTATAATATTTGGAGGTTTCATAGTAGTCTCCTTTTTTCTTCTAAGAAAAGTAATTATGGAATCATTGTGGATTATTTGGACGGACACTCTCTACTAGGAAAAGAGAGTTCAATGTATTGCTTTATTTTGAGACTGTTTTTTCTTTATAAGAGTGTTATAAGAGTATTTATAAGAGTGTTTGAATAACAGACTGTATTTAGTGGTGTCAGTAGCCAACTGTCAGAAGTGTTGGCTTAAGGTCAGCTACTTTAAAACCAAAAATTCATATTTTGCCTAATTCTTCAATACGTAATTGGCATATTTGAAAACAGGCCAATTCATGTAGCTATACAGAGATTTACTTTGTAACAGATGTTCATGGTAGTTTGAGAAGCTACTATGCTTAATTGAAGACAATATGTGTGTGGATATACTACCTACACTTAGGTTATTTGACAACAATTTTGAACTTGAACAATTTTTGTTGAAAGTCCAGTTAATTTTAAAAATTCACATGTGTAATGGTATCCCTAAATCAAGCCAGATGTTTGTAGACCTGGTGCATAATGGGTTGGCTCCTCATAGAAAGCGTTATAGAAACTACATTATACCCCTGCCTTGTATGGAAGGACACATTGAGAACAAATCCTATACACTGGTCTGTAAATTTACTTTAAGGAGTTATAGAGGTTATAATCTACTACTTCGTTTGCATTATTCCTTGCCTGTGAAGATCAATTGGAAAAATGTTTCTGTCTCATGAACATTATTTATTGAGTCCATGTAATGGATTGGGGAAATAGATGAGTTTCGTAACTAGAGAGATGTGGGTTGAAATATCAGATTAATATTGGACGAGTTTCTAGGTTGTCTAAACTTCAGTTTCCTTATCTAGAAATATTACTCTCCTCACAGGATTTACATGAGGAAAAAATGAAAACACATTGACCTGTAAAGGTAATTAACATCACCCCTGTAACCCCTAAAATTGCTCGATGGATAGTTTTGATGCTGCTGCTGTTGCTGCTGTTCTGATGTATCTTACATCTTTAAAAATAAAAAAAATTTGTTCCCTCGAAACTCAGATCCAAATTCTCTATCAAACTTGAGTAATTTGGGAGGACTTCAGCTGCATTGCTATATTTTATTTTCTCTAGTATTATTATTAAATTTCTTTTTTTGTTTTGCCATTTTTTGAATCTTATACTATATTTATTTTTAGAGGTTGTCTTAATCACAATCTCTAGGGATGCATGAGGGTAAGTAGACAAAACTACTTGGTCAGCTTTGCAATGAATAATTTCACTCAACAAAATAATTTGGTTTTGTTGCATCCTATTGAATAAAAGCACCTATGTACGCTTTAAAATTGTAGAGATGAACAGTCTAAATATGCACCTCAGTGAGGATGTCAACTTTCTGAAAGTGTTTTATTATTCATAATATTGACAGGCAATGTTTAAAAGAGGGTGAAAATGGAGAAAATTTAGGGTATGGAGGAAGGTGCCTATAATGATTTTTAACTTTATATAAATAAACTTTTATTCTATGCTGTGATCTAGAGACACTATGACAGATATCAGGACAAAGTTTTTCCCTGTTGTGCTTTAATTAAAAATAAAATACTGATTTTTAAATCTGCTTTCATGTATTGCTCTCTGTTTATGTTTAAAATTTTGTAAATTGACAGTTACTTTGATCCTACTTTCATATCTATCAAACTTGACTGTCATTCAATTTGGAAAATTGTATCTAAAGCAAAATTCTTTAAAATGATGCAATACTATTCTAAAATCATAAGGCCAAATTATAATTCTAAACATATACATATTACTGTGTTTTTAATAATAGTATCAGTTTTGTAACAGATGCTTAGAGATTAAACATATATTGCTCATTGTATTGGATGAAAACCTGAATAGTATAGTACTACTTTACACAGTGTATACTTTGGAGATTTGCAATTGCCATATGCTTTTTAGTTAAATTGAAAGGTCATAAGAAAGGAAAAAGATTAAATGATATCAAAGTGACAGCCACCTTATGACAATAATTACAAACACCCTATTTAATATTAATATAGCTGATCCATCAACTCGCTCTTAGTCATCAATGATGTCCCTTCAGTAGCAGGTAGTATTGAAAATGTTGAATTAAACAGTTTAATTTACAAAGAAATGAAATGAATCTCAGTAGAATAAATCAAATGCCTCATCCATGAAGGGTAATTATCTTTCTTTTGATAAAAAAAAGACATCCATGACTGAGTTATGTGTTCTCACACTTAGAAAGTAATGGAAGCTATTTTTAGGTAAATAATTATATCCATTATTTAATTTTTAATATTTTCTTATAATTTTACCTGATCTTCTAAAAATATTGTCAATAAAACAGTGATTACTTTGTCAGTTAATGTTGACAGCAGAAATGTTTTATGCAGTTGAAAAAATATCACTTATTAACTCAAAATCTGTAAATTGCAGAAACTGTAATTATTACTACAAATATCTTTTTTTCCCCTAACTCTTAACATTGTGAATTCTGTTGTGAAAATGCCACATTTTCTCCCTTTCTTTTCCTAAAAGCAGTTAGATACACATGAAAGAGAAGTTGAAATCGCCTGCTGGCTTATCAAGTCAGTGCACATAGCTTGGCTTCAGTCACTGAGGGCAGAAATGAAACCCATTACTATAGATGAAGTTTTCATTGAACAGTGTATAGGAATTTTAATTAAATTGCTTTCATTAGTATTAGTAAGAGACTCAAAGAAAAGCCTGCATAGCACTTTAAAATAGTAGCAATAAACTAAATTTTCATTAAAATGTTTTTTTAGTAAATATCCCTTCATTATTTGGTGAGCATTTAGAAATCTTGTGTCTGGCACTATTCAGAAAGTCAATAAAATGACCTTCCTATTACTGAATATCACTCAGTCCCAAGAACAATGAAGCTTTCTTCTAGATGCTGGCTTTGTAATTCTTTCTGCTTCCTTTCAGAAACCATTCCACCTTCCCTGCAGCAATGCTTATTAAAGACCACTAATTTGGAATGGGTCCTGATTGTTTTTTTCTATAAAGTTCCAATTGTGTGTGATGTGTGTGTGTGTGTGTAGACATACACAAACATCCATATATATATATATATATATACACATAATATATATCCATATGTGAGTACATATGTATACTTTGTTTATATATTTACATATACATATACACACACTAAAGACTACCTGTAGATATGTAAAAGTGATACTTCCCATAGTAAGTGTTAACTAGTCATGTAATAGAAAAAGGCTATTTGAATCAAAATGATTTTGCCAATTTAGTGTTCTATATTGTGAACCTATGAAATGACCAACTATTTAACTATAGCATATGAGGTATAATTTCTCCAGAAGTGCTCAAATGAAGATAATTATGACTTTTTCTGCAATAAAATTCTGGCACTCTGTTACTTAAAATTTGATGGACTAAAAAGAAAAAGAGATAAAAACCCAACAACAAAACAAAGCAAAACAAAAATACTACCGAAAAAAGGGAATATACAGCAAAGAAAATGTCAGCCCTTCACCAGTTCATTTCTCATTTTAGTTGGAATCAAGTTTAAAGTTTTTATTGAAGATATAAACTAATTAGAGAATTTGGACAATTGTGTGCAATCAAGTCTGGTACAGTTACAGCAAACTGATTGCATATTGGTATGACTCTTACTGGATTCCCTGGATTTTCTCATCCTGATGTGGTTGTCTGCTCTATTTCAAAATAAAGCACTTGCAAATGCTTCCCCAAGTGCTGGAGTTGTTTGAATGTTGGGCTGAACAGTATGAATCGGTAGTAATAAAAGCATCAGCAGGATTCATTTGCAGCCTCCTGCCGGGAGACACTTTACCTTAGCAGCTCAAATTATATTGAATGGTAATGAATGAAGAAGTGGATCCCTGCCAGGGAATAGTTTGTAACTTGGAAAAGTAGATATAATTACATAATAATTCTGCCTTTGCAGAAGGTGGCTCTGCTTTAGAAGTACCTGATGTTATTTACAGCTGTTACTTGCAGCTCTGTTTAGTCATCGTGTTGGTATATCAATCAAACCCAAGAATTTTATGTTCTTTTTATTTCTACTTCACTGCTAAACAAAAAATCTCGTGGCATCTATTTCACTCTTGCAATTGATCTAGGATTTTAACATCTTAACTCGTAATACTCCATTGCAGTTTTTATTTACTGATCATAGCTATCTATAATAAGGAAGTATTTTTATAGTCTCTCATCCTCCCCTCCTCTCTCTCTCTCCCTCTTCATATATACATTTGCTTGCTATAGGATATACCTGCATGATTTACCTGTATAAATATATATATTTAACTCATGCAAATATCCTCTAACAACAAATAGCAAAAGTTCAAAGGGTCATTACATGGGAATACTTTCACAAAAGCCATTGAGTTCTTTAAATGTATGTCCACATTTTTTGATTCTTTGACTTTTTTCCCGATAATTTTTTTTATTCAGATACAAGTGACTACCATCAGTGTTCTATAACATGGCATAAAGACCAAATATAGACATAAATCAGAGACTTGGCTTGAGAAACCAAAGATTACTCTAATTGCATTTGTAAGGATAAGCAATGCTCAACAGAGGTTGTAGGAGAAGAAAACCAGGAAAGAAAGAACAAAGATTTTCCAAGACAGTCTTCAAATGAATGAATGCATTTCCATTCTGACACATGCCTGATCATCTTTAATTGTGTAACTTGTTGCATGGAAACCACTTTGCCCACACTGTCTTCTAACTGGCACACACTGACTTCTCATTCAAGATTCATGTCAAGAACTCTCTTTTGTCTTACCTGGCATTACTGACATCTCTACATTGTAGGAACAACCACTCCTCAGAACAGTGGTTCTTAAATGTTCACATGCATAAAATTCACCTGAGTAGTTCATTTAAAAATGTATATTCCCAGGTTCCATCCCCAGACACTAATTCAAAAGATACGAGATGAAGTCAAAGAATCTGCATTTTTAACTGAGGGGAATTATTTTGTATACAGTCCAGGATCATACTTTACAAAACCCTGCATTAGGAGGAAACGTAAAGTTTATATCAAGAACTACTTTATAATAATTCAGTAGGCACAGTGTATGTGGCATTAAAAGTGATTTACTAAGAAATTAATCCCCTCCCACAGAGCAGTGAGAGAGATCTTTTAAAATATAAACTGAATCTCTTCTTAATTGCTCAAAAGCACCAAACTCATGCTCACCATAAGGATTTTTGTCCCCACTATTCTCTAGGCAGGGATCACTCTTCTTTGCAGACAATTTCTCAGTCTCATCATTTTTGGTCTCAGCTCAAACATCATCTCTTCAGAGAGGCATTCCTGAACACCCTCTCTAACGTATATCCCATCACCTTCAGCCTTTTTTCATGCTACTCCACGGTATTTCCAGCACCTAGGACAGGAGCTGACACACAAGAACTCACTAAACAGCATTCAGTAATGAATGGATTACATATAATAGAAGCTCCATTCTGTTCTCTATTATCCATCTATAACATATTCTTATTCCATGGATTACAGAATATTACAGCTAAAATATTTACATTTGTGTATTGAAGTAAGTCAACAATTATAGGAGGGCAAACTGGACCATAGGGGCTTCCACAATTTGAACGACTATTTCTTCAGTTCAAGCCAACAATGAAGTTATATGAAAATACAAATAAGAGAAATCAGGAGGGAAGCAGGAAATTAATAAGACAGTTAGTCTCTCCCCCCAAATTAATCTTTCATTAAAACAGCTACTTTCCTTATAAAAAATGTATATACTTGATTGCCTAAATGTTTTAAAGCAATAAAATTCTAACTATCATTTTAAACTTTAGTGTGTTTAAGTATGTTTTTGTATTTTATTACTGATAGAAATTATTTTTTAAAATCAACAACAATAGGGAGATTTTGAACAATCAATATTTATTAAAATATATACCTTTGCTAAAATGTTGTCCAATTTAAATCTCAACAGATGGTAGTGCTACTTTTTCAATTCCATACAGATTTTATTAATATTTGCCAAATGTCAACAAATTGATTGGAACTTAATCCTTTAGTTCGAAGACTTAAACTTTGTGTCAAAACTTTGATTTTATGTTTTGCTTTTTCTCTGCAAAGTTTAAATGCCTTCCAATGTGAATTAAGCAAAAGAGCAACAGTACCAAAATCAGAATAATATATCATTTGATGGGCTGTTTTGTGACCAGATACTTTTATGGTGGAGACTTTTGTCGGCTGAAATAAGCAAAGCTTTTTGGCTGGTTCTTTAAAATATGGCTGATTTTCTCTGTCACCATATGGTTTGTAACTTCAGCCATAAGTGCAGAAATTATAAAGAGCTAAATTTAGACTATGCCCATGACAGGGACACATTTAGAGATTCCCATGAGTAAATGTCTTACTTTTATTACTCCCATTATGGTACACTTTTGTATTTTAGAAATTTTCCAATGCCTTCAACAGCCCCTGAGTTCACAGCCAGTTTTTTTAGAGTCACAGTTTTAGACAAAACTTTTCTTCATGGAATGTTGACTTGAAATTATATCTCTTGAAAATATAATGTGTTATGTTTGCATGGAAATTTAATGTAAGTTGTCATACTATTGTGGATAAAAACCTAGCAGACAATAGAATAAATTGAGTATTGTCTTTCTTGAAAGGTTGTTGTTAATTCAGATGGTAATGCTTGGAAATCTAGTATAGAACCTTAGGAAATCAGTGTAGTAGACTATTGTCAGGTACATATGCTATTCATCAAATCTATTGACAACTACGGCAATTTCCATAGCCAGGAACAATATCAATATATGCAATTGACTCAGTTTCTTTTGAGAATTGAATCTTGATTAATCATAATGTTAATAGTTGAGTAGTATTTGTGGCTCATTGTTACCATTAGTTTATTCTTGTTTTTGTTACTTATCTTTTTGTTGTTGTTGTTGTTGATTTTAAAACTGAAAACTTTTTTAAAAACGATAAACTTTTTTTTGGTTTCCAGATTTATAACTAATTTTGATGAACATTTTCCTATATGACTATTATGTTTCTGGTTCAGCAAATCTAGCTTACTGAAGATAATTCATCTTCCATTGATGATATTTGCATTTTTCACATCAAGTGCCAATACTTTCTGATTAAACAACCTAGTGTGATGGTTGAGTCATTTAGTGTCTATAATCCTGTATTTCCTAATTTAGAAAACTGAGATAATCTTATCTCAGACTGCTATAAAATATAGTGGTTTTGAGATGTAAATATGTTAATGTATTCAGCTGAACAATATGAAGTTGCCAGTGAATATGTCATTGACGCTGGATTTGACACATTCACCAGGGGCATGTTCAAACAATATTAATGTCTAAGTCCCACCACAGACCACTTAGATCAGACTTATTAATGGTGGAGCAAGGGCATAAGTATTTCCTTAAAATTCAAAGGTGGGGACTTCCCTGGAGGTCCAATGGTTAAGACTTTGCCCTCCAATGCAGGGGGTGCGGGTTCGATCCCTGGTCGGGGAGCGAAGATCCTCCATGCCTCCGAGCCAAAAAAGCAAAACATAAAGCAGAAGCAACATTGTAACAAATTCAATAAAGACTTTAAAAATGGTCCACATCAAAAAATTAAAAATTAAAAAAATTCAAAGGTGATTTTAATATGAAGGTAGGGTTAAGAACCACTGATATATATAATCCATTTTTTTCATAGAGTCTCTCATAGTCTCCACTTCCATAGGGCCAGTCACTGTAGGGACAGAATGACCTTCCATGCAAAAGGATAAATAGAAGATTAAAAAACGATGAAACCCTTTTTAAAATAAGGCTGTGAAGTTGAAATGCTTTTAAATGTATTCAAATTCAATTTTGTGCCATGTAGTAGTCAAACAGGGACCTTCCCAAGTAGATGGTAAAGCAGTGAAAGTGGTTGCTAGAGTATCATTGATACTGCCTGAGTTTATTTAAGTGTGAGCCCCTCCCCCCCCAAAAAAAAGGCAGTTGTGGAAGAGTATGATCAAGTTTTGGAATTTAATCAATAAATAAGGAGAGCTCTTTCAGTTCAAATTCCAGGGCTTTTCAGGTGAAAGGCAAATTCTCCCTTGCCTGAGACTGCTATTAGGGGCTTTTGAGGCACACAGCTAAGAATATAGATGAAGCAGAGATGTCAGGAACGTAGGAGGGAAGAGAGGCTTAAGACAAAGTAACTAGGTATAAACCTAGCTATTTTCAGTAAAGTATTAAAAATTCACTACTACCCTTCGCATAGATCAAGTTGCTTATAAAGAGAATATTTTATGTAATGTATTAAAAGAGTTGCAAACATGTGAATTCAAAGTTTTATTCTTTGAAATAGATATGTATTTGACGAGATTAGTAGCATGAGTAAAGCACTGAATTCAAGACATCTGAGGACTTCTTTTTATTTTAAATATTGTTTTTAAGTTATTTTCATTTTTTTACTTTGTTATAAAAGAAGTACGTATAGTTGCACCTAGTTGCTGGCTTTAATTTATGTGAATTTTAGATAGCTTCCCAAGAAGAAAAGAGGAAACTGTCTCTTTGTAGCACCCTGTGTCAAAAATGTTGCAATATTGCTGTCAAACCAAACTTGGGTTAGTGCACTGCTACATTCTTTGACCATTTTTGCAAACCATTGTTTCCTGGGGATAATTATAATATGGGCCTCTAAAAAATTGATTCATCTGTGGATATTACAATTTTATCCATATGTGTTTGAGCATGTCTATCAGAGATGTATACCTAACAAGTTCTCCGTGTGGTATATCAAATCATTCATCTTGGATGTAAAGTTATAATTTCAAGTTGCTAACTTTCTGATTAGACAAAGGTAGATTTCATCACAGAAACTATATAGGAAATTTAAAAATTACATAGATACTGTTTACACATTTAATTTTGGAACAAAAGATTCAAACATTTTTTGAATGTTTTGAAGATTTTGTTTAAAAAAAACTTTTTTAAAGTATGTGTTGATATGTGAATATATATATTTAACAATTTATTCCAATAATTTGTGGCCCATATTTCCTGATCTATCAAATAGGGATTACAGTAGTTTCAACGTCATAGGAATGTTGTGAAGATAAATGATTTAATCCATGAGAAATACTTAGCACAGTAACGGTAACATAATAAGAGCTTAAATTAATGTTAGTTGATAAATTAATGGAATTAGTGGATACTTCTTATGGTCTCTTCCTTTGTAGCTTGTTCTAAAACTCCATTAGACTATGGCTACATTTTTTTAACAGTCTCATTAAAATGATAGGAATCATGTTCTGCCTGATACGTAAAATTTTCCCAAGAACACAGGCAGTAAGTGGTACATCCAGGAATAGAACCTAGATTCTCTTTTCCCAATTTTAGAAATATTCTCCTGTATCACACCGCCTCCACTTTTTCACATGGTAAACCTATTTATAAATGGCTAAGAAAAATTGCTATTACAGAATTAAGTCAAATGTTCCAAGGCAAATCACAGTAGCCTCACTGAAGTAATTTTTAAAGACTGTTTTTGGTAGTATTTCTATGATTGTTGCATACTATTAAATACTTTTATGTACAGATTTTTTTCTTTTATTGGGGTATAGTTGTTTTACAATATTGTGTTAGTTTCTACTGTACAGCGAAGTGCATCAGCCATATATATACATATATCTCCTCTTTTTTGGATTTCCTTCCCATTTAGGTCACCGCAGAGCAATAAGTAGAGTTCCCTGTTCTATAAAGCAGGTTCTCATTAGTTATCTGTTTTATATATATTAGTGTATATATGTCAATCCCAATTTCCCAATTCATCCCACCCCCTCTTTCTCTCCTTGGTGTCCATACATTTGTTCTCTACATCGGTGTCTCTATTTCTGCCTTGCAAAAGGTTCATCTGTACCATTTTTCTAGATTTCACATATACGCGTTAATATCCAATATTTGTTTTTCTCTTTCTGACTTAATTCACTCTGTAGGACAGTCTCTAGGTCCATCCACATCTCTACAAATGACCCAATTTCGTTCCTTTTAAAGAAATATTTTCCTTAATCTTTCTTCAACATTTTGCATAATCCAAATCCTACAACTAAAAGGAAAAAAAAAATCTTTGAATTAAGTGTTTCCTTTTCTCTATTTTGGTGTTGCCTTTTTCTTGTTACGTAAGTGTAATGATAAACTAATTTGCTATATCACGCAGACCTGTTTTAGGATAAAGCAAAAATTCTAAGTGCATACAGTGCTGTAAATAAAATACATACTAATCTAGTTACTATACAATAGTTATTTTGATTTGAATCTGGGAAAATATGTTAATAAAAATATATGCAATTATCAGTTCATTCAATAGGAAATTGTTGAATGTCTACTATATTTCATTATATAATTTTTTAAACAGACAGAATAGCCAATAATTCTTCTAGAAGCTAAACATTAACCCTAAATTCTCCACTTTTTGGTACTATTTCAGTGCCAAATCACCTGGTCATGACTGCAATCATGTAAAATCTCTTTTCACTGAAACTTGCATACATGTGTTCAAAGGTTATATATCTGAAATAAAGAAATGCAAAGAAATTCACATGTTGATATTAAATCACATTGTATAAACTATGCTTTAATATTAATCAAAAATATTACTTAGTTTCATTCAAATCATAACCTTTTTTCCATTTAATATGTTCTTAAATTCCTTTTGCATTTAATTTTCATAAAAGCCAAAGGAAGAAAGTGTTGTTAAACTTATGTTTTAGAAGAACTGAATTTCCAAAAATAACTTACCCTAGAGCACCTAGTAAGTGACTGCAGTAACAGAACTCAATGTGTGCATGTCTTCTGATTTCAAAACCTATGATCTCCCTGTAATTCAAGACTTCATCCCTAAAAGAAAAATAACATATGGAGGAGGAGATATTTATCACAAACCTCTAAATGAGAATAAGGCCAGAACAAAGCTCCTAGCCCAGTAAAATCAAATCTAATCAAAGGTACCAAAGCTTCCCACAGCCATGTGTTTTCTGCTATATTCTGTTGATCCTCTATGTGAACAAGAGAATATATAATCATGTAAATAACATTTCTATAATGTAAAATTCCTGTGACAAAAAAAAAAAAATTACTGTTTGAAAAAATAAACTCCCTTAAGGAGTTTTATTAACAGTTAGGGACTGTTTAGTGAATGTTGATTTACAGCTATCACTATCACCTATTAATTGAATATGTAGATTTATAGATATCTCCTGAGCACTCAAATTAAGCCAGAGAGAATATTCTTTAGAAGATTTCAATTTAAAGGGAAAGCTATAATTTAAACATTCATATAAAATGAATAAATTTTAAAGTGCATTGAAAGAGTATTATATTATGAATAAAAAAGTTTGCTCTAATTCTGGACTTATTCCAAAATTGTAATATTTTATTTCTGTATTTCAGAAATTCCTTTACCAAATAACTACCTCTACAAAATAGATGCAGTTCAAGTTATGAAAACATTCAAAATATATTTTCAAACATTGAATGGTATTTCACCAAAGTTATGATGTATAGGACAAGAGGCATATCCTTTCTACATACGGTTTTAACATGATTCAGTAGAACTATTTATAAGTTATATTTTAAGAAATTCACAGGATGTCAGTGATTTAAATTTACTGCAAATCAAAGATATTTGTGCTACACTTAGCACAGAGAATATATTCCAGAAAAATTTTCCTATAAACATTTTCTTACCTTATTCTTTGAGGATTTTTTTTTAATAGATAAAATTTGACAATGCTACTGAATGTTTCTTAAGTTTTGATTTAAGTGCCTTAAGTACTCCATATATATTTTCATTCCCTGGAATTTTCTTTCTTTCCAAAGAACAGTATTTTTTTTTGTTTCTTTAATCTCAAAATATCAGCAACTCACAGGCATGCATGTAAAGTACATGAAAGACAAATATTAAGATTTTTTTTTTTACTATAGTTTCCAAGATATTTTTCCCCAATGTAAATTCAGGAAATATTTTTAAAAAGGAGAGAAGAGAGGAGTAGAACACTTTTTAAAACAATAATATTTGTGATTCTAAAGGTAGAAGGTACAGCATAAATTCCTTTTAAAGAGTAAATAAGAACCAAAAATTATTTTAAATTTATGGTTTTGAAAACAAATTGGTAGTTTGCTTTAAAAAGTTATGACATATCAAAGATGTTATAAATTAGTTTCTCTTAGGTTTTCATTTTGAACTCTGTTATAACAGTATTATGGAAGGCAATATGTGGATGTCCTCAAAGCATTCAAAATTAGAGATGTGTTAAGTAGTTTACAATCATCAGACATTTTGGAAGAGAGATTTATACATCACCGTTACCTAAACATTACATTGCACATTGGATTTATGTGTTCGTTCCAATATGTTACACTATGTGTGAAGTTCAGGACCAGCCTTTAGTAAGTATAGGGAAAGGTACTGGCCACATGAAAACATTTTTTTCCCCACATGCCATTTACATTCTCAGGTATCAAATTCAGTTAATTTGTAAAATGCTTCACATCCTGGATTCGTCTTAGTTTCTCCATGGTGTCATTTCACATGTTGCTCTATCTTTGTGTTTTCTAGAAACTGATAAATAGGTCTATAATTTGCCTTCAAAGTTAATTTCATACTAACAAGTAAACATCTTTGATACTGTTAGATTGATAATTTAGAGTAAACAAATTTTCTTCTGATGTACTTTGAGAGTGGATTTTGATATGAAGGAAAATTAAGGGAGGGGATGCCATCCAGAGGGATGAAGGGTTCAGGGCAGAGACAGAGAGACAGAGAGTATCAGACAATTTTTCTTCTACCAATTTTGACTCAGGCTTATCCTAGTAAATCATAAATTGTTTGAAGAAATGCAAAGTGTCCTAATAGACCTAACCCTGAATCCTGGTATAAAAATGTATAATATGTAATGTATAGTGACCATAGTAACTCCAAACAAGATCTGAAAAGATGACATAAAAAAATATATAAAATATTGAAAAGGGAATCTTTCTGTCTAACGTCCAAATTTCTTTATGGTCCAAAACTTGAAAAAGTAAAACATGTGACATAAAATAGAAGTGCAGCATCCAGTTTAGCATTTGTCTATTAAGTTGTTCATTAATTAATTCAAAGAACATCTAATGAGCACCTACTAAGTGCCAGGCAATCTGTTAGCTTCTCTGAGAGGACTTTGTTCCTCAATGCCCTCCATGCTACTCTGAGGTCATCTGCCTCTGCTATGTGGTCCCAGGGTACCCTGTGCATTTCACTACTACAGAACTTATTACTAGGTATTGCAGTCATCTGTTTCTTTCCCTGTTTTCTTCCCACTAGTCTGTACATCCCAAATCTCATTTTTGTATCTGCACTACTAAATATAATGCCTTCCAGTCACAGTTTCTCAAATGTTTATTGAATGAATGAGCAAAGCACAATTCGTGCTTTAAGAAGTGATTACAGGCTAATAAACCCTTGTATTATAAGGCTCAAAACCCAAAAGTGTGGTTTTTGGAGATTATGAGAGAGTGTGTTATGGGAGATTTGATAATGTTTACATAAAGAAAATGACATTTAAGTGATAGTTAATCATAATCAGATATTTGCCAGAGCTAAAGAGGAGGGGTCAATATGTTTGTATGGAGGCTACAAGGTATAAGAGATCATAACATTTTTAGAAAGCAGAAAGGGAGTTGGTATGTCTAGAGCATAAAAGTGGTGGGCTGGGAAAGTATATTGAGACCAGATTATGAAAGGACTCAGATACTATGCTAAAGAATCTAGATGTTTCCCCGTCAGTGGAGGTTACCCAAGCTAGGTAAAAGACCATTCTGATAGCACCTTAGAGGGTAAATGAATGGAAAGGGACTGTTGGCAAGAGAAAAGTTTAGAATTGTTGCAGAAATCCAGGAGGAAAGTTCTTAAGGTCTAAAGCAAGATTTTTGCACTGGGTCTAATGGATATTCAGCAATTTAAGGAAATCTTTGAGCTACATTTCTACTTAACTTCAGCAGGTAGGTCTATACGATCTTAGTCTTTGCCTAATCTACACCCTATTATGCTTAATTCTGCACCCAGCTAAACATCATTTGAACAGTCAAACCGAGGAGGTAACATTGTTAGCCTGAGCTCAGAGCCCTGACACTGACTCAGGCTACTAAACCCTAGCTTTATAACATACAGCATGTTAGAATTTAGATTAGAATTTTCATCACAGAATTAAATGTCATGAACATGTTATTGTTTTAATTTCTTGCATTAAAATAAACTAGTAGTAGAAAATGCTGTGTTTTTCCAGTTCAGTTAATCATCTGCTATATAAAATTCTCTTTCTTGCCCAACACTCCCATCTCTAGCATCACAAAACACGTAGAACTATAGTGAGAAAGCTTCATAATAGGTTGGTTTCCAGAATAAGTTTCCTAATAACATGGTTCTCATGTGAAACGGGTAATAATTAAGAGCATTTTCTAAAAAAAACTAAAATCAGGTTGAAGCAGCCTACTGTCTTAGTCTTTGGGGTTTTTTTTTTTTTTTTACAAAATTCTATTGTTAGGAGAGGAGGAAAAGAACCTTGAGATAATATCGAGTAGAATTGCATCTAATATTTTAAAGAAGATGTTTTCATTAAACCTCTGAAGGACAGGAATATCAGTTATGATGGCTGGAGTATAGGTGTAAATGAGGTATGTGCACTTCTAGAGTTCTGGAGCTTTGCATCTCTTTGACCTTCAAAAGAGAACTTTGAAACCCACTTCACAGAACTCAGATGGAGATGGATGCATTAAAAAAAAAAAAGAGAAAAGTCATTCATGCATTTGGCAAAGATTAATGGAAGCTGCTACTGTTTGCGTTGCAGAGTTGTATGGGGATTGTCTCCTCATACTTTGATGTGGAGGATTTTCTAATATTACTCTCTGATCTCTGGCTAAATTGGATATTCACTAGCGAAGTCATTCAAAGGTAAAATAGGGAATAATGCTAAAATCGGGACACAGTAAAGGTATTATTTGAGCTATAAACCTAAGCAGTACTGGTTTGCTACTAAAATTAGCAACTAAAATGTTAAAGAATTGCATAAGGAAAGTGCTAAGATAAAAAGACTGAAAATAGAAGTAAATAAAAATATCAACCTCACAGCAAGGAGGAAGAAAAGAACGGAAAGGTTAAAAATAGTGATGAAAAAACTGATGTCATTTTTCATTGATCTTGATGAATATGGTAAAAGAAATAAAAGATTTAAATTATGATGGTAAAAATTTTAGGAAAAAATTCAAGTGTCTATTATTTGCATAGACAACTTAACTTTACAAGATATAATTGTCCAAAGTTTCATATAACTTTACTTCTGAAGATACTGCTTGGAAATCCTGTTAATGAGGCAGTAGTAATAATGAAATACCTCCTAGAAAGATGATTCATTATTCAGTGCAGTACAGTCAAGCGAGTTTCAAGTTGTGTAATTGTGATAGCAGCAGAAAGTGACAAAGATAGAAGAAACTTTGTTACAGGGTACAATTTAAGTACAGTATTTGAGAAGTGATTAGGAAAGACATTTTCCCCTGAAAGTAGAACCAACTAATTTGCCTTGCTTTCTTTTTCACAGTGTTTCATCATAATGTTTTCCCTTGTTGAATTTAAATGACTGTGACATTCTTCTTTCTACCTTGACATATTTTTCAAGGAGATATTGTGTTAGGTATATTAATAATTCTTAAATATGTTTTAAAATATTGGTTTTAATTGGAAAAACAATTATAATATTGATTGTTCATGGCTCAGTATCTTGGCACATCTTTCTTGTGCAGATGACTGTTGACCATAAAAACAGAATTGTGATTTTAAATTATATTGTGCTTGTTTAATGTAGCATGTACACTTCCCTGGCTCAGAGCGGGCTGCTTCACAAAACTGTATAGAACTGGCTTCCTTTTTAAAATTCTCCAGCACAGGATGGTACACTGCATGCATAATTCAATGTGTTGAAGCATCCTAGAAAATTTTTCTTTATTGTTAAAATTGTAGCAACAAGTAGAAATTAATTACTTGTTATAACACAAAGAACTTTTATGCTATATTCCCAATTCTGTTTTATACTGAAGACTTGATTTGCAAATATGAGTGAAAGATTGACTTTAAATATCTAGAGATGATTAGCTGCCAGCTCTAATCAAATTGAGAAGTAATTAGCAAATCAAAACTTGATTAGCTCTTTGCTTGATTTACTAAAATTACAGTTTATGCAGTTTAAATAATGGGGGAGGGGAGTTTTCTATACTCCAGATACAGTAGAGTCTACTATGTTAGGGCAGGAGGGGTATTCACTACTTTAAGTACTTTCTAAACCTGACAGTACTTTTCTGTTCCTTTATGATACTACAATACTATATATTAGTATTTTACTTTTACTTTTCTGAGGATAAAACTTTCTCTTGATTGTTACATATAATACAATGTTATATATGAGTTAACTTTTTAAGGATCATTTTAAATATATGTAGAATCATTGTTTAATCATGGATACGTCAGGTATATTCAGGATTTTTTCAGTTGCTAGATATAAAAGCCTTGCAAGGTGTACTGATCCATGACTAAATGATTGGATATTTTAGATTAGGGTAAAGGAAAACAAACAGTACACCACTGTATTAGTCAGCTAGGACTGCCATAGCAGAATACCAAAGGCTGGGTGGTTTAAACAACAGAATTGTACTTTCTTGCACTTCTGGAGCCTGGAAATCTAGGATCAAGGTGACAGTGAGATTGGTGTCTGGTGTGGAATCTCTCCTTGGGTTGTAGATGGTCACCTTCTTTTGTGTCCTCAAAAGCCTTTCTTCTGTGTGCAGGACAGTGGTGGTGGGGGGAACCCCTGATGTCTCTTCCTCTTCTTCTTAGGACACAAGTTCTGTCAGGTTAGGGTCCCACATTTATGACCTCATTTAACCGTTATTACCTGCTGCCTTATCGGTCCTGTCTCCAAATACAGTCACATTGGGGGTTAGGGCTTCAGTATGTGAATTTTTGTTTGTTTGTTTTTTTGTCACAGATATCAAGCTTTTGTCCAAAAGTAAACATGATGGCTCTTAGCCAAAATTAGATGTGGAACTAAGTGACTCTCATTTTATGTATTTCTGTAACTTTGAAGTCTCAATAATTGCCAAACCAGCAGCACGTTATTGTCTGTCAGCTATTTGTTTGGTGATTTAGTAATTCATCCCTTCCTAGGTAAAGCCAGAAGGTTCACAATGTTTATACATCCAGAAAAACCTTTTTCTGGCTCCCTCAGAATACTAGCAAAATTATATAAGGATATTCCTCATGAAGTATTTTTTAAGCATTCTATTTTTGAAGATGCTTAGTGATCTTAATTGTTAAAAAGTTATTTCTAGGTTTTCTAAATATAGATTATAAACAAATTCCTCTCTTTCTCTCCACTAGAAAGAGTTCTGTGGGACATATTTAGACATCATTTTTTATAGTTATATTGAAATTCTGATTTGTGGAAAATTAAAATTGTGTCTGATTTTTATTTAATATTTAAGGGTTTTATTTCTTACCCCATATCATTTATTTTTAGATTCTTTCAAGTAAGGCATTTAAAACACAAATCAGCTTTAGAAATATGACAGAACTGTTGAAGCAGTTACAGAGTGAGCTCATTTCATTGTGTTTTGGTTTATTGTGCTTCATAGATATTGCATTTTTTATAAATTGAAGGTTTGTGGCAACCCTGCGTCTATTCTAGCAAGTCTATCAGTGCCATTTTTCTAATAACATTTGCTCACTCCATGTCTCTGGTCACATTTTGGTGATTCTCATATTTCAGACGTTTTTATTATAATTATAGTTGTTATGGTGATCTGTGATGAGTGATCTTTGATGTTACTATTGTAATTGTTTTGGGATTCCATGAACCGCACCCATGTAAGACAATGAACTTAATCGATAAATGTATGTTCTGACTGCTCCAATGACTGGCCATTCACCCATCTGTCTTTCTCCTCTGGCCTCCCTGTTCCCTCAGACACAATATTGAAATGAGGCCAGTTAACAACCTTACAATAACCTGTAAGTCAAAAGCTAGAAATGATTAAGTGTAGGAAGGAAGGCAGGTCAAAAGCAAAAATAAGATGAAAGCTCAGCCTCTTAACACCAGTTAGCCAAGTTGTGAATGCAAAGGAAAAGTTCTTGAAGGAAATTAAAAGTGCAACTCCAGTGAACACACAAATGATAAGAAAGTGAAACTCTTATAGCTGATATGGAGAAAGTTTTAATCATCTGGATAGATGATCAAACCAGCCACAACATTCCCTTAAGTCAAAACTTAATCCAGAGCAAGACCCTAAATCTCTTCAATTCTGTGAAGTCTCACACAGGTGAGGAAGTTGCAGAAGAAAAGTTTAAAGCTATCAGAGATTGGTTCATGAGGTTTAAGGAAAGAAGCCAAGCTGTCTCCATAACATAAAAATGCAAGGTGAAGCAGCAAGTATAGATGTAGAAGCTGCAGCAAATTATCCAGAAGATCTAGCTGAGATAATTAGTGATGGCGGCTATGCTAAACAACAGATTTTCAGTATAGACTAAACAGCCTTATACTGGAAGAAGATGCCATCTAGTTTTCTCAAGAGAAGTCAGTGCCTAGCTTCAAAGCATCAAAGGACAGGCTGACTCTCTATTAGTTTTCTTATACCAGTAGGTCCTTACTGGGCTTTAATTCAGTCTACTTTTATAATTTCCCTAGTATCCCATACATATTTCCTCCTTCATTTATTCTGAATTTCTATTAATTCAATTTACTTATTGATTGGATATACAATTGAAATGATTTATCTCCTGCTCATCAAGGAATTGTTTCACAGCGCTCTTGTCTGAACTTGAATACAGATTTCTGCCCACGTGTCGATAGTGTAATTTAGGTAATTGACAGAGACAAAGCCAGTTCACAAAGTTAATTAAAATTTTCCATCTCTTCACTTTCAATTAGTTTCATTGATATGACATATTTTTCTCTATTTAATGTCTCACCATTATCACTAAGCAGTACACAGGTCATGCTAGTCTGTCAAATAAATAGCAATTATTAAAAGTCTTTAAGTAGACACTATTTTGATGTTTTAATTGTCCTCTTGTCTTTAAACAGCTGAGTGTTGTATTAGTATTTACTTCATTTATGTAGCAATTTTAATTGGTGCTTGAAGGTTTTTTGTGTTTTTTCTTTCATATCTGGGAACCAGAAAAGGGTAATGGAATGCAAAGGAAGTAAGTAATAGTAGTATAATATCTCTTACTACAGTGTGATAGATAAAATATTAGTTTAAGACTATAGGGTCCTTAAATTAATCCTGATTCTTTATGCCCTCTGTATTGTATAACGATCACTTATGATATGGGACAGATAACTACGTTGGATCTGTTTAAACCTAAAGGAACTGTTATAGGAGTGCTATTAAGGAAATATTTACAGACTAATGTTATATTCACTCTGAGGAAACGTCTAATAATCATTGAACATTTTGTCTAATACTGAGATTTCACCTAACTGGCTTTACTTTTACATGCATACATACATACACAATTATAAAAATATTAGTACTTTTTCTTTTGATATGTTTTTGAATTTCCCTTTTGTAAAAGCCATGTAATATTCATAGAGGTGAATAGTCTGTCAAGAATAGCAGTTTAGTTTCTTACATTTTTACTAATAAATTCATATTCATAAAACCTCCCTTATTCCTTTTCCCTCCCACAGTGAAATTCCAGTCATGTAACAAACAAGAAATAACTTACTGTTTTGGTGATTTATGTATTTACATATTCTACTTGCCCTCTATTCAGAAAGAGAAGTTAACCAGGCTGGCTGGAGGAATTATTTTTTACAGTATAACATCCTTCTCTATGGAAATCGAGATCATTTAAAATAAAATATGTGTGTTTTAAGGCAATAGCAAAAACAATTTAGACAATATGTATGTTACAAAAAGTGTTATTTGAATTTAGACTACTTGGCTGACTCCTAAGAGAAGAGATTAGCATTATTTTTTCTATAATGGCCATCTCAACCTTAATCTCTACTTTCTGAGACCACTTCTGTTTCTTAAGAGTTTGTTCTAATTATTTAAGAGTAAAAAATCATATGTGCTCATTGGTTAGAGTAATATTTTTGTAGAGTCCTTGAGATGTTCATTCTAAATTAACTATTTTATAGAACAGAAAAGTTAACAAGTAGCCACAAAATATGGCTGAGATATGCATTGCTTCTGAATTTTTATATTGCCTTCTGTTTTTCAGGAAGTTCTACTTTTCATGTTTTGAAATATGTGAAGAAAATATATTCTAAAAACGAGCAATATTTAGTTATGCTCCACCATCATATAGCTCCAGATATCACTGTTTTAAAATGCCTTTAGCTACAATAATCATAATTACTTGTTACCTTAAGAGAAAGGGAATTTATTCTAAGGATATGTATCTCATAGAATTAAAGGAAAGGCTTAACAAAGAACTTCACCAGAGCAGCTGTTAGATCACCAAGGGCACCATTGATTCTGTTGTGTTGAGTTCTGCCATTGATGTGACTCAGCTATGAGCTCATTCACATTCTGTGTCTCATGGTTCAAATTCTAAACGTCGGTTGGCTTAGTCCAGTTATAGATTAGCTCTTATTTGGTCAGGTACTGGTCAACTACGGTCAAAGAGGTTGTGTCACGTTATATTGTACAACAGGACAACCAGGCCTGTGGGAGAGGGAGTGTACTGGAGAGGATTGGGGAGAAGTCAGGATGAAAGGAGAGCAAGGAAGAAATCAATAGCCATTATATTCATCACTGTAAGGCCTTTTCAGTCATGTTAAAATTGTATCTTCTCTGTGAAACGTCTTCATTTCTGGAGAGTCCTCACCTTTCCTTTTAAATCCTAGTAGCACTAATTCCATATAATTAAAATGAGCTTGTCATATTCTGTCCTGTATGTTAGTTATCTTTTGTAGTCACTTGTTTTAGTTCCTCAAACATTGTTACTATTCAGGTAACTGAATATCCTGTATATGGCAAAAGGTTATGTTCTCAGCATTCGGCTTCCCCCTGTACCAGGGGCACAAGAGGTGAAACTTTGTGAAAAATTCCTCGAGAAAAAGTTGAGATCTTCATGTATACACATTAGACTGGTGGGGAAGTAGGGAGAAACATTTCTGTGACAAACATTGCAAGTAAACAAAACCTATCTTTTGAATAGCCTTTAATAATTGTGTTTGAAAAGATGAGCAAGTACATGTAATAACCCGGAGTAATGCTGTAATATTCTGCTAAGAAAAACAAAAGACACACCAAAAAAAAAAAGTTCAAACAACTTTCAAAAATATACAAAAGATACTGATTTGTGTGTGTGTATATATGACTGTGAGTTTGTAGGTATTTCTATACATATATTTTAGAATGAAAAAAAAAACTTTTGGAAAAATAAATGCCAAAATATTAAATCTGATTTTTCTAGACCAGTGGTTCTCACAGTGTGGCCACCAGTTGTTCTCAAAGTGTGGACATAACAGCATCAATGTCACCTGGGAACTTGTTAAAACACAAATTTTATCTACTGAATCAGAAATTCTGGGAATAGGGCCCAGCACTCTGAATTTTAATAAGCCTAAATGCTGTCAAGGTGATATTGTTGGGCACTAAAGTTTGAAAAACAGTACTTTAGTCTAGATGATGTGATTACAAGAGATTTATTTTCTCCCTGGTGCTTGATGAATATGTCATTTGTTTGAATTTATAAAGTACTGCAAATGTTAATTTTCTGGAGAAGGATGCCTTCTGAATAGCCCCGTTGTATACTTCTTTGTAAATTCCACTCTCGCAACGCTGGTTTGCATATACTATGTGCAATAAATGCATTCTGATAGCTTGATTGAAATTGGCTCCAAAGTGTACCTCCATCTCTGCCTCTTGTAGATTCAAAGGAATGTATTGAGTATGGTTCACCAAGATCAAGGTTCATGGTTTGAACAACTTTTGGTAATGAAGTGTGAAATAGTTTATTTTAATGCATTTCTTCAGGGCTACAACAGATGTAAAAATGTATCTTGTGTAAACCATGCCACAGCACAAGTATGGAATTATTAATCTAAAAAAATTAAATAGGAACTAATTACATTCTGGAAAAGGCAAGAAACTTTCTATTGAGCTGGAAGTCAACATAAATGTCTCATTATTCTTGAGTTTATTGATGCCTGCAGGTCATATTAAAGGTCACTTAACAAGAGCAATGACAAGGAAGAAAGAAAGTTGCAAATCAGTCTTATCTTTGGGGATTTGTACTCTACCCATTTAATTTTTCCAGCCCTTAAAGATTTATAACAGCTGTTTTACTTCTGTATTTTGTACTCTGGGAAATATAAAGGCACCATTAGTTAACAGGAAGGAATTTGGATAAAAGAGAAGCTCAATAGAAATGATTTTTAGGAGGGAAATAAAGACAGTTCCAACAAGACTAAAAATAAAGAGAGATGAAGAAGGACAAATAATGACTTTAGATATAATAAAATGTTGAAAAATGGATTGTATTGAATATAAAATATTTTGAGTTGTCTTCTTTAGAGATTGCATAAATTTCTACATTAGTCTTATCATTCTTTAAGTGAAGTTCAGATCATACTAAACTGTGATAGGTTCCCCAGACTTCCTCAATCTATTTCTTTCTAAACTCTGACCGCACTTATCATTTGTGTTAAATAAGCTTAGCACTTGTTTATATTAGTTTATTGACTAAATTTTTTTAAAAAAATGGTTTAGGATGTCATTCTTATTTATCCAATTAAGTAGTACATACATTGAGAGCCAAGAGTTACAATGACTGCTTCCCTCATACCCTCACTTATGGTCTTTGTAATTGTTTTTGAAATATGTTAATTGTTTAGGGCATGAGCCTTCTAGAAGCAGGAGCCAGTATGTGACATCTGCATTAGTTATCTATTGAATGTTAACAAATTACCCCAAAACTTTGTGGCTTCAAACAATACATATTGATTATCTCATGGTTTATTTGAATTAGGAATCTTAGGCTCAGCTTAGCTGGATCCTTTGACTCAGAATATCTTACAAAGCTAAAATTAAGGTTTGGGGGCAGGTACAGTCATCACAAGGCTTGGCTAGTGAAGGATCTGCTTCTAAACCCACTCGTGGGGGTTAATGGCAGGATTCAGTTCCTCAGTGACTGTTGAACTGAAAGACTCAGTTCAATGCAACACAGCAAATATAAAGGTCCTAAAAGTAAAGGGATCATGGGGCAGCAACAAAGAAAGTGATGGGAGAAAGTGATAGAAAATGAAGCCAGAGGGAAAGAAGTGGAAGATTATTTATGATAATTTTTTTTCAAATGTCAATGTGCATATGAATAACCTGGGGATCTTTTAAAATGTAGATTTAAATTCAGAAAGTCTAGAATGGTACCTGAGATTTTGCAGGTCCTACCAAGTAATGTCGATGCTGCTGGTCTGAGAAACACACTCTGAGTAGCAAGGAATGAGGGTGTTAGAGATTATTATGCAGATTATTGACTTTTACTGGGAGTGACGTAAGCCATGCAAAGGATTTGAACAGTGGTCTTCTTCCAGGCTGATATGTTTAGAGTAGATTTTCACTGACAGAGGTAGAGATGGGGAAACCAATAAAAAGGCTGTTGAAATAAACAGATGATGATGATAGTGACCTAGGGAAAGGCAGTAACAGTGGAAAGGGTAAGAAGTGGAATTTTTCTAGGTATATTTTGAAGGTGAACTTACAGAATCATTTGATGGCTTAGTTGTTGTATGTGAGTGAATAAGAGGAATGTAAAAGGATCAAGGTTTTTGACTTAAGCAACAGGAACATGGTGATTGTTGGTTTTTGAGAAGGGGAAGACTAAAGAAGTAGCAGATTTGTCAGGAAAAATTAGGAATTTTGGACAGTTTAGCTTTGTGGTGCTTATTGGATATCCAAAAGGAGATGTTTAATACGTAATTCTGGAGTTCAGATAATAAATCTTTCTGGAGACATAAATTTGGAAATAATCAGAATATAAATGATTTTTTAATTTATAAGAGTATATGGTGTCACCTAAGGAGTAATTTCTGTTAGAGAACTAGTCCAAATACTGGAACATTTTAACTTCAGGAGATTTATAAAACAAGGCTAAGGCAGCAAACAAGACTCAAAAAGAGCAAACAGTAACTTAGGAGGAAAATCAGAAGTCACCAGTCCCAAGAGCCGAGTGAAGAAAGTGTTTCAAGTGTTTAAGTAGAGATCAATGTTGTTAAATGTTGCTGTAGTTTAAGGAAGACTTTAGACTGAGAATCGACCATTAGATTTAGCATCTCAAAAGTTACCGATGACCTCGAAAATAGCAGCTCAGTGAATTTGTGGAGACAGAAGCCTTATTGAAGCCAGCTTAAGAGAATGAGAGTGGATAAGTTGAAGACTGGATGACTAGATAACTATTTGAAATAGTTTTGCAGTAAATGGGAGCAGAGAAACTAGATGTTCCCTGGAGGGGAAGTTGGTCAAGAGAGGGATTTATTAAGAGAGGGGAAATAAGATCATGGCTGTATGCCAGTAGGGAATATCCAATAAAGAGGAAAAACCTGATGATGTAGTGGTAAAACGTGACAATTACTTGAATAATATTTTTGAGTAGACAAGAGGGTGTGGGAACTAATGTGTAAGAGGAATACAAGCTTTAGAAAGAAGAATGAAAAATTAATTCATTCTAACAGTTTAAAAGAAAGGAAGGAAGTATATATGGGCAAAATAGTGAGTAGATGTGTTCATGAGAATTTAGTATAGTTGTTTTTTTTTAATCTAACTATAGTTGATTTACAATACTGTGTTAGTTTTAGGTGTACAACACAGTGATTCAGTTATGTGTATATTCTTTTTCAGATACTTTTCCATTATAGGCCATTATAGGATATTGAGTATAGCTTACTGTACTATACAGTAAATCCTTGTTCATTATTTTATATATAGTGGTGTATATCTGTTAATCCCATACTACTAATTTATCCCTGCCCCCCTTTCCCCTTTGGTAATCATAAGTTTGTTTTCTATGTCAGTCTGTTTCTGTTTTGTAAATGAGTTCATTTGTATTATTTTTTAGATTCCACATATAAGTGATATATAATATTTGTCTCTCTCTGTCTGACTTACTTCATTCAGTATGAGAATCTCTAGGTCCATCCATGTTGCTGCAAATGGCAGTATTTCATTCTTTTTATGTGTGAGTAATATTCTATTATATATATGGAATATATATAGTAATATTCCATTTTATATAGATACACACACACACACACATATATACACACTACATCTTCTTTATCCATTCATCTGTTGGATAGCACTTAGATTGCTTCCATGTCTTAGCTGTTGTAAAAAGTGCTGCTATGAGCATTGGGGTGCATGTATCTTTTTGAATTAGAGTTTTCATCTTTTCTGGATATATGCCCAGGAGTGGGATTGCTGGATCATATGGTAACTCTATTTTTAGTTTTTTAAGGAAACTTCATAATGTTTTCCAGAGTGGCTGTACCATTTTACATTTCCACCAACAGTGTAGGAGGATTCTGTTTTCTCCAAACCACCCCCCGTATTTATTATTTGTAGACTTTTTGATGATGACCATTCAGACAATTTGCATTTCTCTAATAATTAGTGATGTTGAGCATCTTTTAATATGCCTGTTGGCCAACTCTATGACTTCTTTGGAGAAATGTCTATTTAGGCCTTCTGCCCATTTTTTTATTGGGTTGTTTGTTTTTTAGATATTGAGTTGTATGAGCTGTTTATATATTTTGGAAATTAAGCCCTTGTCAGTCACAGTGTTTGCAAATATTTTCTCCCAGTCTGTAGATTGTCTTTTCGTCTTATTTATAGTTTCCTTTGCTGTGCAAAGCTTATAAGTTTGATTAAGTTCCATTTGTTTATTTTTGCTTTTATTTCTTTTGCCCTGATCTAAGAAAATATTGCTACAATTTATGTCACAGAATGTTTTGCCTCTTTCCTCTTCTAGGAGTTTTATTTTTGTGTATGCTGTGAGGTAGTGTTCTAACTTCACTGATCTACATGAGTCTGTCCAGTTTTCCCAACACCACTTGCTGAAGGGACTGTCTTTTCTCCATTGTATATTCTTGCCTCCTTTTTCAAAGATTAATTGACCATAGTTCTCTTCTGAGTGTTCCTTTTCTCAGTGAAATTAAGAAGCATGGCTATCAGCTAGGAAAGAGTAAAGCAAGTGATAGAGGTTTGATAAATAAGTAGAAGGTCTGGAGAGTCATCTAGGCTTGCAAAATGAATATCCTAGAGAAATATAGGAACTCTGCTTAGAAATAAGAACTCAAGATTAGTAGCCATGAATTTAAAGTTATATTAGACAGCCTTCGGTTGTTTTTTCCCCCAGATATATTTTTTGTCACTCCCTTGAAATACTCCATACTGCCTTTAGGGTTAGTTAATTTTTCGTGTACATATTCCAAGTCTAACTGACACAGGGGGCTTTTTATAATTCTTACATTCTCTAAATCATTGGTCACAGTGCTTTAAACCTAATTGTTAATGATCGATTAACAATTTATTGCTTTAGTGATTAACGAGGGAAAACCTGGAATGTAGAATTGAAAAAAAAACCTGGATATCATTGAATCCGTTTACAGTAAATGATGTTGAAAAAATTAAGGACAGTATAAGTTAACAAACTGGCCTAAGGTCACACCATTTGTTCAGATTAGGAATCATAAAGTGGTGAGGAAATTCTTACGCTTTATTGTAAATATTGCATTTCATATTGGCTCACTCTGTTAAAGCTATCAGTAATCTTCTAATCACCAAAAATGAGAATCAGGAATCCATTTTAGTAATTCCTTAATCTGAGCAACCTCTGATTGTTACCTTGTAATAAGAGCTGTCATTGTTTAGTGTTTATTTCATGCCAGGCACTGCACTAAACACTGTATAAGAACAACTTTATACAGTTCTAACATTAATCCTAACAATTGAGAACTCTTACAGATGGAAAATATAAAGCTTACCCAATATAAATGACTTGTCTAAAACCACACAGCTAGTAAAAGAATCATGAATTCAAACCCAGAACCATGCTCTTAACCAGATGAAGATAGTGACTCTCATACTTTGAAGTATGTCAGAATCACCATAAGTGCTTATTAAAACAGATTGTTGGGCTCTATTCCCTGAGTTCCTTAGTTAGTAGACCTGGAATGGAGCCCAAAAATGTATATTTCTAACAACTTGCCCTTTGATGCTGGTGCTGCTGGTCCAGAGACCCCATTTTGAAAACCACTGCAATAGTTTATCTTCCTTTTACAGCAGATACCTCCCTCATATTGCTCCAAGGGCCCCTCTTCTTTTTATTCTCCTCATCATTATCCTAGTTGAACCCTTTCATCCCCTACTCCAGCCTTCCCTACTACAGTCTCCCCCACACCTTGAAACACTGATATTCTGAAAACATCTCACGTATCTAACATTGGAGTATATGAATTTTTTAAGTAAAAGTTAGATATTTATATTATTAATAGCAAGTATGATCTTAAATTTGGGGGGTTAAGTATTTACGTTTCTTTGATGTTATATGTCACTGTATGAACATATTTTTTTCTTCAAAAAATTATAAAAGAAAAAATAGAATAAATAAAAGTCCCATAGATCAATTTATCATTATCAATAATTATAGCTTATTTGTATAGAGCTTTAAAATATATAAGCAAAATGGACCTACATTATTAAAATTTCTTCCTACATTAGTAGTCTGTGTTCTGTCTCTTCCTCTTGTATCCAAACTACACATCTTAACTAAATCAATCGCTCTTAAGTGGAATTTTCATTGGTTCATGGCTCAGCTCAAGAATTTTCAGTGAATTCCAAATGCCTAATAAATTAAATATAAACTGAACACCTTGAATTTAGAGATTTACAATATGATATCAATTAGTCTGTCCAGACTAGTCTCCCAATTCTATCTCCCTATGTTCAAAACATGTTTGCGCTACTGCTGAATATGTCCAAAATCTACTACTAAGCCAGTGTTCATACAATTCCCTAGACTATTTTTGTCTTTTTGAAATTCTACCACTGCCTCTGGGCTTAGATTAACAGTATCTCCTCTATGAAGACATTCCTAAATTCCTGGCAAGTTGTATATTCTCTCTCCCTGTTTAAACCTTTCATAGAAAATTTGGGTACTTTTTTAATCAAACTACTTAAGGTGACACAGATATGGATAACACAAACAGAGATGGGATTTAAACCCAGATGTGAATAATTATCTCCACTTATTTAGTCTCTCAGCCTCCATTTTCTTTTCAATAAAATTAGGATAATAATATTTATGTTGTTGCATACAGTGCATTATAGGAATAAATCAAGTAATACATTTAACAGATCATGATATATTCCTCTTATATAAAGGATTCTCAGTAAGTGTTAGTTCTGGTAATAGGCAAGAATCTTACATTTTTGAGTTATAGAACTCTAACCCACACTACCTTGACTAGAAGTGGAATGTAATTTTTCAGTATCTTGAAAGACTAGTAATGGATTCTAGTCTAGGCATGTCTAAATCCAAGGTTACACATTATGTCATTATAGTTATTTCTCTCAATCTCCTGGTGTCTTTAATCAGCTTCCTTCTGTATGTGGGCTTTTACTCATGGATATGTTGATGGATATTTACACTGTTACAAATAAATATTTATAGCAACAAATATTTGCATATATTTCTCTTTCTCCATATATAAATGTGTAGGTATGTGTATGTGTTTGTGTGTGTGCATCTTTCTTGATTCCAGTTAAAAAAAAAAATAACGTTGATTTCTCTTAGAGTCCTTATGTCATTTCAGTAGTTTCTGATGGACCCTGCTTGAATCTCTTGCCCAGTTTTGGCCGTATAGTGGAGAATATGGTACTGTGATTTCCTTGCCTGGGTCTTAAGCCCACCTCTGGAAAATATATTGGACAGCCTCCTCAGAACTGTATTTAGTGAAAGTGGTGGCTTCCTCAAGGAAGGTATTCTGGCATGCTAGACCATGCCTAGTGCACTCTTTTTCTCTCTCTTCCTTTATAATATTGTAATGAATGCCTGGTGCCCAAGACACTAACTATATATTTGTTTTGAATTATTGGTTAGTCTTCTCCTAACATTTTATGAACTTGAGGATGTGGATTATATGTTACTCATCTTTTTATCTCTTGTATAATAATACATTGCTCAAGAAAAATTTTCTATAAAGGTTCTGGGATGAACTTGATTTAACGGAAAAGGTAATGCAGAACAACACACACATTGATCTCTCTGACACACACACAGAGGCACAGAGAAATCTGGGAAAATGTAAGGGAAAATATCATTTCAGGAATGCACGCTATTGGAAATTCTTATTTCCTCCTTTAGTTCGGAATTCTAGAGAAAGTTTTCTATAAAACTCTTTGTAGTATTTACATTTGTGAATAAATTCAGAGTGTGTATTAGAAATAAAATTTGTGACAGGTATCAAAAGCATTATTAGTCCAGGCCAGTGCTTCTCAAAGTTTGATGACCATTTGTGTCACCCAGGACCTTGTTAAAATGCAGATTTTGATTAAAGTGATCTGGGGTAAGGTAAGGTCTAAAATTTGATGTATCTAACAAGTTCCAAGTGAAACTGATGGAGCTCATGTGTAGACCTCACTTTGAGTAGCATGGTTTAGAGTAGAGCACAAAATGACAGACACATCTGGCTGTGGACATATTGTTGT
Source organism: Balaenoptera borealis (assembly GCF_965194805.1). Classification (NCBI taxonomy): domain Eukaryota; kingdom Metazoa; phylum Chordata; class Mammalia; order Artiodactyla; family Balaenopteridae; genus Balaenoptera; species Balaenoptera borealis. The sequence goes on from NC_138862.1 coordinate 38,822,273, forward strand.
GTAGCCAGCATAGGATTTCAACTTTTGAAAATGAGTTTAAATGCCTTCTTATGGATTTAAATGCTCTCATTTATCCATTTCGTACTTTGTTACTTTAAAATCTATTACTTCTCAAATTTAAATTATCACTTTTCCACCAGGGAATATTTAGGGTTTAGATGCCTGTTCATTGCCTCTATTCATGCCAAATGATTCCAGTGATTCATCTGACTGTTTCCAGGAGAGGCCCTGGATGAGAGGTGCCCTCTCTGGGACTACAACATGGTAAGAGATTCCTGTATTCTTGGTCAAAATATTTGAGTAAGCTTAGATCTTACTCTAATCATTTCTAATATTTTCTGTTCTTCCTAAAATGGATGGAATATCCCTCTGTTGGGGGCAGGGAGGCAGTGGGGAGATGAGGTGATAGTTTGCTGGATTTTAATTTTTAGAAAACAGCAGACAGTCTGCAACCTTTTAGACTTTCTCTTTAAGAACTTGGCATGTCCAGATCAAAGGAATTTATTAGGCTTTTAGCTCTCCTGTTTTTTTATAGCTCAAAATGAACAAATTTTCAAGTACAAAAGAAATGCTTTAAAAGAGTTCTTTTAGTCTTTATTTGAAATCTCCTGCTCTCCTTCAGTTCACTTTGATCATTTCACTATCTTGTTTGATTAGTGTTTTCAAACTATGGAGTTTATCAGCAGGGGGTAGGTTGAACCCTGTGGCTTATAATGGGCAAAGTATGGGGGAAAAATAGGTTTTTAGAAATCGTTTAAGATCAATCAGTTTCCTCCTTCTTCAAGGTTTAAAAATAACATCATGGACAGATAGACTTTGACACAGAATAAGATCAGATATTTCCAAAGGGAAAACTGACCAGCATGTATGGTGCACTTTTTTCCCCTCTTTCTCTCTTTAACATTATGACTTCCAGTCCTTAGATTATTACAAACTACAACCAAACTCCTTTTTTAAAAAAAAGGAAGCAAGAGGTACAACTACTCAATTTTAAATTTCATTTACTGAGCAAACATCCCTTTCAAAATGAAGGTTAGGGTTGTTAAATGAGATTTTTAAGAATTCAGCTCTTTGAGAGAAGGTATTGAACTATATTGCATGCAGCAATTTTAACTATTACTGTGAATTTGGGTTATTCATCCTCCACTTGGGTATTGTTAATTTGCAGTTCCATAGCTGTAATTCAGGAGAAATAGCTTTGCCCCTGATAATAAGTTAACATTAAAATATGGGCTTTTTTCTTTGGTGTTTTGAGGGTATTCTAAGTGGGAATACTGTGAAGATTATCAGCTGCTGACCTTTCAATATGGCTGGCAACATATTAGATGAAGGACCGACTTCATTGTAGATCTGGGAAATGCTGTCTGATTATAGATTTTTAAATTTGGGGTAAGATGAGACAAGGTGAGAGAGTTGCATTGACATATATACACTACCAAATGTAAAATAGATTGATAGTGGGAAGCAGCCGTATAGCACAGGGAGATCAGCTCGGTGCTTTGTGACCACCTAGAGGGGTGGGATAGGGAAGGTGGAAGGGAGATGCAAGAGGGAGGGGATATGGGGATATATGTATACATATAGCTGATTCACTTTGTTATACAGCAGAAACTAACACAACATTGTAAAACAATTATACTCCAATAAAGATGTTAAAAAAAAAATTGGGGCTAAACGACATCATGGAGGACTTTGAGTTTAAATAAATTTAACTAGTTTGCTATTTGAAATGCAACTACTGGCACAGGGACCTAAAAGAAAAAAGATGCTGTTTAGGCCAGATTTTCAGTGTACACATTTGCCTTGAGCATAGCCCTGGTTCCTGATGTTCCACTGTGAGGCATCCAGTGGGAGCTTCATGTGATGGAGCCCATCTTGGTTGACCAACTGCTAGGGTTGTTCATGATACAGGATGTCTCTATGCCTTTTTCGTTACCCTAGTTGTGTAAAGAAGAGGGCAATTCTGGATAACTATTTCATACTAAGAAGTAAATGACTGCTAGCTCAGATGGCCAAATGAAGAGAATTTTAATGAAGAAAATCTCAAGCAGCTTTACAAAATAAAATGAAGATTATACCAAAGCCTACAGGAGATATTTTTGGATTTTATAGGTATCCCAAAGCCATTTTTTAAGTTTTACCAAAATAATCAATACCGATTTTAAGTTTTAGTTTCAGATAGAGTAAATATAAATACTTGTAATATACTGTTGTCTTTAACTAAAAGCAAGAGGCCATTATATGTTATTAATTCTCTCTTGTAGTTAAATATAGAGTAGGTAACTTTATTATTTATTTGTTTGTTTATATCTACCTTAGTTCCAAAAGGATTTAATATATTTGAGCTCTTTGGGGACCCTTCAGAGTTTGTTAGAATCAATCTGTACCAAAATTCTATGTCAGTTAAGTCTTCAAATTGAGATTGCTAACTATATCACATGCCATAGTTTGATAGAAGAGTTTGATATCTGTTCACATGTTAATTATTTGTATACAATTGCAGTTTAACGATTAATTTAAAACAATTTTTTAACTTTAAAATGCTGAAATGTAGGTTATTTTGTTTTTGGTACTAGATATACCAAGACTGGGATAATGATAGAAAAAGCAGTTTCACAGGGTCTGTAGCCTGTTAGGTGATTGCTGAATTATTGGCAGGTGTAGCCAATAGCATTTTGTTTTTCCCCAATAAAATAACACTATTCCTAATTTAAAAAAATTTTTTTAAAAAGCATGGTAAAAATTGAAACAATTTCAAGAGATTTCTGTTACTCAGGGACTTACCTCTTCTTCATCCTCACAATTGCTACTTCTCTCCCAGTTACGGTGCAGCTGTAAAAATCACTAAAATGGTCTCATCATCTCAAATATTCCCTCCCACTCCCTTTCCAATATATCCTTCAAATTGGGTCCAGCGTTTTCTTCTTAAAATGCAAATCCTCTCATGCCACTTCTCTCCCTCTGATTTTTAAATAGCTCTCCAGCTGTTCCCAACCCATCTTTCCTGTGTAATCTCCTTACACTTGCACCATTCTTCCCAGATGGAGCATTAACAGGACCCTGAAAGTGATATTTTTCCATGCCTTTGCACATGTGGTTCTTTGCCTGAGGACTTTGTATTCATTCTTCAAGAATCTGACTAACCATCTTACCATCTGGGAGGTGTTTGTTGACACCTTTTCTTCCCACTTCCTCCAAGGGTGGTGAGCACTCCTCCTCTCTAGTTCCATTGGACATCAATTGTAGCACTTATCCTGGTATATTTTGGTTGTTTCTCTACTAAAATGCGAATATTGTGAGAGCCAGAACCTTGTTCTATTTCAGAAAAATTCACAGACCCACTCCACTACCAAAGTACAAAATTCCAGTAATCTCCTAGTTCCGTTGTTCCCATGCTTGAAACCTTCTCCCTTTTCTGCATTCTTTATCTTGGACAATGGCACTAAGATCACTTCATTGCCCTGACCAGAAACTTAGTGTATTCATGGAATACACATGTAATACACAATTACATGGAAGCAGTAAGTATAGTGGTAAGTGATAGAAGCTATGGATAGATTAGAATCCAAACACTAACCCTTACTAATTCTGTGATCTTGGGCAATTTCCTTAACCCCTCTTTGTTCCTGCATAACAGTACCTACCTAATAGGGCTATTGTGAAGATTATTCCATACTCCCCTGAAGTTCAATAAAGTTGCAAATGAGCACACACACAGCATATTGATTGGATTCTCTTTAAATTGATGCCCTCTAGATTCGATGGGTTCTAGGAATCATACTATATTCCCAGTCTGTTACCTTTTTCATTTGGATGATCATGCTGTACCCCTCTCTTCTCCTCACCTTCAACACATCTCTCATTCTTACTTTCATCTGATGATTCTGCTTTCTATTTGACTGAGAAAAATAGAAGCAATCCGAATTGAACCTTGCACACCCTGCCACCAGTATTTCCATCCACCTATCAAACTCTGTGCTTATGTATGCTGCATTTTCTCTGACTGCCATTGCTATTACTGGTGGAAACCAACACCTCCATTATGTACAGACCCCATCTTCTCTCATCTGTGCTTCTGCAGAGCCCCAGCAATATCCTTTCTCTTTTCTACATCAACGTAAAAGTTTTCTTAAGCATAAAAGGTTTTCACCTTCCCACTTGATCTTTCCTATCAACATAACAGCATGCTGTTATTTCTCTATACCTAAAGAAGTATTGGCCCTACTTCCTTTGTAGCTACAGCTTCACTCTGTCCTCTATTTGTTTACAACAAATCTCTTCAAAGGAGTTTTCTGTACTGTCTCTTATTTCTGTGCTCCCATGCTAGCTCGAACTCACTGCAACCAATCTTCCATTGCCACCACTCTATCAAAACTGTTCTAGTCAATGTCATTGGTACATTTTTGAGTTCTCACCTTAATTAAATGGAAGTATTTTCTACAGTACGTAAATCATTGACTCTTACTGGGAACATTTTATTCATTTGCCTGCCAGAAACCTACCCTTCTGATTTTCCCTCTTTCCTCATAGGATGCTCCTTTTCAGTATCTTTGGTCTTTCAGCCCCTGGGCCCCTTCTCTGTTCTGTCTACTTTCATTTAATTGTTGATATCGTTCAGTCCATGCTTTTAAATACCATCCATAAGCTGGTGATTTTCAAATTCGTACCTACAGTTGAGAGCCTCTCCTCTGAGCTTCAGACTCATATATTCATCCAGTGTCTGCTTCTGGTCTAAAGGCGTTTCCAAATTAGCGTGTCCAAAACTGAGTTTCTTCTCCTTCCCTAACATGTCTTTCTTTCATATTCTTCTACTTTTCACATAGTGGCAACTCCATCCTTTTAGTTTCTCAGGAAAAAGGACATGGAGGCATCTTTACACCTCTTTGAATCACACCCTACTTCACATGCATCAACAAAATTCCTAGTGGTTCTACCTTCTTTACATACCCAAATCAGTCCAGTGCATACGACCATTCCACACAAGTACCCTGGTGCAAGCCATCACCACTTCTTGTCTTTATAACAGCCTCCCTTGCTTGCTGCCAAATCTCTAGAATCTTTAAGAGTATCTGGTATGTAGTAGAGTCTCATTCAATATTTGTGAATAATAAGTGAAGTAGGAGCTGTTATTATTTTCAACTGTCTTTTCCATGGTCTATTCTATTAAACATAAATATTTTCTGCTTGAAGGCTGCTTAGCAGCATCTGACATGTTGTATATGCTCAGTAGTTATAAAAATCTTCACTTTGTCATACGTTAAATGGCCATTTCTAAAATCTTAAAATGCACTTAACTGTCCAGTTTTGCTAAGTATAATTTAATTTTGATAATTTGAAAAACACTTAAATGTTGTAATATCTTGGGATCATTATCGATACTATCCTACAGAAGATGGGTATGAGTTTGCTCTTAATATGTATCGGTTCTTTATTATACACTGGAAGTTAGTTGCTATTTAAAATAGATTTCTAATAACAGTTAATTTCACTTTTTAATTCGCTTCTTTCAAATGAAAGTGAATGGCAGAAATTTAACTTTGATATCTAGGCTGTGCTACCCCATTACTTTACTGCCAACAGTTGTTAATGAAAATAGAAGGATCCTTTTGCCAAGTGATTTTGTTCTTTTCACTAAAGTCTTTTGTGTCTTTAAAAGTTTCCTTTGTTTTTCTGGTAATCATCAATTTTCTCATTGTTTCCATAGCTGTGTTAATATATTTCACTTCAAATTTTGATTACATTGAACTTCCTTTCTCTATTTTTTATTAAATTTTTATAGTTCTCATTCTCACCAGGTGTTACGATTCTCTGCTACTTCCCATACTAATCCTAATCTTCTTAAAATTAAGTGTCAGTTATGGAATCCTGATTCCCAGCTAGTAATATGGAAGCTTTTGCTTTTGTATCATCTTTGAGAAAACAAATCAGCCCATCTCAGTGTTGAATTGTTGTAACTTTGGTTTCGCCATCTATGATGATGTCCTAAAGCCACAATATTCAGCCCCACGATCTCCTACCAGATTTAGATATGCTACCTAGGTTCTCTTGTCTATCCTGCAGCAACCCAAAGGATTAATCTGGTTTCCTTTTCACTGTATGTATATATATATATGCCTGGCTAAGGGGATGGCATAGTTTTCCATGCTGCCCTCTATTATTATCATTCTAAAATAAAACTGTCAATTTTATTTTTGTCATAAGGGATTAGTGCTGATTATAGTTGGTAAATAAACAGGAGATTGTAAGATAAGCATAGGGGAAGTAACAAAACCCCTCACATTCTTACAGCAGAAGAAGCTAGTTTAGATCTCTTGCTCCCTCATAAAATCGTTACCATAGGAGCGAACAGGGAGTATAGCTCACTAAACCTCTCCAAAACGCAAGACTTGGAAGAAAGCACTTTAGATCAGCACTGTACTATAAAATATAATGTGAGCCACATATATTTAAATTTTTCCAGTAGCAAACTTTAAAAAGTATTTTTAAAAGGCAACATTAATTATAATAAAATACTGAGCTCAACATATCCAAAATATTATGATTTCAACATATAATCAATATGAAAATTATTACTGAGATATTTTTTATTCTTTTTCTAGTACTAAGTCTTTGAAGTGCAATATGTATTTTCTACTTACCGTAACTTCACTTCAGACTAGCCACATTTCAAGTGCTCAGTTGCCACTGGAGGATGGTGGTTGTCATATTGGACAGTGTAGCTCAAGGTAAAATATATATAAGTAAAGAGCACTCTTCTTTGACTGAAGAAAACAATTTACATATCTAGACACATCATCCAAGAGAGTCCAGCCAAATCTAGATCAGTCTTCCTCCTTGAATTTTCTCTCAGTTGGGGGCACAATCACTGCTCAGGGAATATTCTGATTTTAGGAACTGCTACTCTTCTGATATTCTTGCCCCAAAGGCCTTAAATCTACTCAGAGCAGGCAGAATCGATGTATGGGAACGGGATTTGTCATCTGTGAGAACTACTTACTGTCTAAGTAATGTTAATTTTGACTTTCTAAATCTCTGTTTCCTCACCCACAGAATGGGTTTCACAATAGTACTTTCCTCATAGAATTGTTGTGGAAATTAAACGACATCATGAGAGTAAGAGATAAGCACAGCACCTTTGTCAATAATTATTGCTCAATAAATGTTAACTGGCATTATCCATTCTTCCATATTTCAAAGCTAATTTAACGTAACTGTATATTAACAATGTTGGCTCATAGTGGACCGTCACAAAACATTTGCTTATGGAAAGTGCCTAGCAATTAAATGTCCGGTAGTTTTTACTGCCAGTTTTGGTTATTTTGATATTTTATGAACCTTAGAAAATCACCACTTATGTGACAGTGGTGGAGGTGATCTTTTCCTTTTCTTGGCTTCCTGCTCTTCTTCCTTCTGATAGCACAATCAGAAAATGACAAGATATCAAGCTCTGAGCTTTACCATCATCTGCCCTGAGAATGGGAAACCCCGATCATGTTTTCCTACTGTCCAAGCAAAAAGTTCTAATAAACTTAGTGTTTAAACATAAATAAATTAGATTATTGCTTTTTAAATGAACAGTGTGGTTATATTTCAGTCTACTTGAGTGTAAACGCACATGCCATGTAGCTTATATACTTTTGATTCTGTGTAATGCCTCTGGTTATTCTCACAGTCGTAATAGTCAAATACATTTATTTGTCCAGGAAGAAATGGATGTGGATTTCACAGATGATAGACTTGTCTCAACTTTTCCCCTGATAGTAAAAATTCAATTTCCCTTTTTATTATTTTAAAAACAGAAATAATTTCACCTGATAAAATGTAAATGTGGTTAACACATCCTCTATCTCATCCATTAGAGAGCCTGTTAACTTCAAACTTGTTTACTGTACCCATTCCTACCCTCAACTTCATTTTCCATCATTTTATCTTGACATTTTTAGTATTCTCCTTGTGCTAAACAAAGTTTCTTTCTTCAATAATTGATAAGATAAAGAAACCTAAGACTTCACAACTGGTTCATTTTTTACTCAGATGGTTCTGCAGCCATCATCTACAGCAGAAAGCACATTCTTTCCCTGAGGCCAAAACAGTTATCTCTGACATCATAAAGAACTTGAACTGGCACATGTGAAAACTGCTTGATGCATTTCATTCAATGAAAAGAGCAGCAAAAGGCTAAAGGTTTTTTTGTAAGTGGTATTAAGAGATATTGAACATAAAGAATATGTAGCTGTGATGCATAGATATAACTTTTTTAAAAATAAGCACAATTTTACTTGCATTCTTGAAATCCGAGCAATGGTCAGTCAAAAAGCAATTATTATTGTCACAGAATGAAGAATTATATGTGCTTTCTGCCCTGAAGAATGCCTAAGTCTTTTAGAGCAGTTTTGGAGAACAAAGAGGCATGTAATCACCAGTAATATGTAAAAGACAGATATGACAGTATAAAAGGATAGGATCTCTTTCGTTCATGCATCCCAAGCCTCTGGATAATATAAATACAATTAATATGCAGACAGCAGAGTGTTAAATAAGCAGCATCAACTGAACACAGCAGCACTTAACATAGGGCCAGAAGCACAGACTACTTTTTCAGTTATATAGATTACTTTGTCGTTGCTGTTAAGTCTGTACCATTATGATGGAGGAGGATGGTGTACTGGAAATACTGCTCTGGGACAGAAGATTCCTGGGTTCTCTTCTTAGCTGCACTACTAAGTGTGATATCACTAAACTCAGATTCTCTTCTTGAGTTTCAGTTTCCTCATCTGTAAAATGAGAGAATTGTATTAGATGCTCTCTAAGGTCTTTTTCAGCACAAACATCCCCTAATTCTAATGCTGTTATAAACCTACTTCTGGTCCCTGTGGAGAGGACGTAGAACCTACAAATGTAGCCTCAGTGAACAGTGAAGGATAAATGTGCAATACTCTTCATGTGATTTCTCAGGTTCCTGTTCACATGTGAATTACTTTTTCTAATTAAAATGAAATCTATATTGTTTTGTTGTTTAGGAGAGAATAACTAAGTAGAAATAAATCATACAGTAACTTATGTATTCCTTTTAGTCTGTCAACAAGTAGGATGTATGCCTTAAATTGTCTTGCTTTTTCCAATGTCAAATGTCCCAAATACAACCCTTAGTCTAAGATTCTGTCTTTCTTGGTGTTCATTAAGCATGATTTTCAAATTTCTGCTTCTTCTGCTGATAGCATTTTATTATTTTATTCTTCCCATTCCCCAAGCTCTATCCATCTGCAGCCTTTCTTCATAGGCCAGCTCAGGTCCAAGTGAATCAAATTCATTTCTCAGCAAGTTGCACCAAAAAAGCACCGGGAATATAAATCAATAGTAGTGAAAGCTCAACATGAAATGTTAACGTGAAAAAATGAGTTCAGTGTGATGGCATGTATGATTTGAAGTTGTGTGGGAATGTTAACTCTGAGACAGAGACGTATATGATAAAGAAGAGAGATAAGGAAGCTGCTTGTTAAGAGAGCAGAGACACGAAGAAAACCGCTGTCCATAGCAGAACATTGGGATGACTACTGTGGTCACTTCTCTTTTGGGCCTGTTCTTTCGGCATTATTACTCTTGCTTTTGCCCTTCCCAAGCTGAGTTACTTGGGCTCTTCTCATCCATGTACTGATATTCTCTCCCCCTCAGTTTATCAGCCCAACAAAGAAACGTCTAAGTGTGATGTGTGTGTGTGTGTGTATGTGTGTGTGTCAGTGATTCAGTGATCTTTTTGCCCAGACAATCCCATTTAGACTAAGTGTGTTTGGAAGATTTGGCCTTTAGCCATACTGGGCATTAAAGTGCTTTGTTGAATAAAAGAGCTGCCAGTTCCTGGAGCTGAATAATGATTCTCCCATAGAAGGAAGAATCTGCCACCATCAGTGTTCCTATTAAATTGCATTTTTTTTTCCTTCTCTACACTTATAATAAATCTCTCACGTGGAGCAACATGAGTGAATCTCTGTAGTTTGCAACCACAAAGATCAACTAAAATGATAAACATTTGTTGCTTGATTTCAAAGTTTGTGTATCTTGGGATGAGGGTAGGAGAGAAATGGACTGTATATTATTTATTCTTCTTCTGATAATTGTCATTGAGTGATTGTTATAGGTGAGCAGAGGACCTATTTTCTAACGTGCATTAATTTAAACATTAATTTCTTATGGTTTTCTGCTGCTCTTCTATCTGCAAGACAGTTACTCCTATTTCAAATTTACATATTGACAGTTGGCAAGTGACTAAAGTGAGAAATGAAACCTGGATGGATCTAACTAATAGCCCCCTTTCCATGGCATCCCACAGCCTGTAAGTCATTTTAATTTAGCCTTAAAGCTACATTATCTGATACCGTGTTCTACCTTTCCCTTCCCCTCCCCTAAATCTATACCAGCCACACTGTCCCTTTTCCTATTTCTTGAATACTTCAAGTGATTCACTTGCTCAGGACCTTTGCACTTGCTGTCCCCTATGCATGGAAAATCTTTCCTCAGATATACACTCTCAATTTATTCAAATCTCTGATTAAAATTTATCTCCTGATATATGCATTCTTTGATCATTCATTCCAAATTAGTACCACTCATTACCCTCTGTCCCCTAATATTTCCTTCTGTTTTTCATAGTCCTTAGCACTATCTGACATTATTTTATGTTGATTGATTTTCTCTCATTATTTTAAAAATATAACGCCTTCAAAGTAAGCATTCATCAGTGCAGAAGTTTTCTCTCCTGGTCACTGTAGAATCCATAAAAACTACTATAGTATCTGTCATAGAGTAATTGTTCAATAAACATTTATTGAATGAATGAAGCAAAAAATTAGTATAGGAAAATAAGTTGAAATTCTCATAGAGTTCATCAAAAGTAAGTCAAGAGAAAAATGAACAGGCAAGTAAAATCTTCATGACTCTAAAATTTATTTCAAGGTTTTTTTAATGAATCTGAGTACACTGATACTCTTTAGCTGGGTGAAAATAAGCCTTCGCTCTCTGGTTATTTAAATAGCAATATCTCTTAAAGTGACATATCACTTAGATCAATACTCCTTTGGAGGAGAAAAGATAAACTGCTCTCTTGAGTTTCTGATAAATTTTATGAATCAAAAAATATTACAGTTGAAAACATTCATTAAGCCACTAGTTCAGTTGATTTTTAAGTCCTCTGAAATTATGCCATAAACATAAAAATAGTTAAAAAATACCTTTTCTTTTTTGATATGTTAGCAGAAATGGCTATGTATATAAAGCAATGTTTAAGCAATCTAAGTGATGGGTTATTTAGAAAATACACAGATTTTTGTTCTTAATTTAATCTAAATTGAAACAGATTTTACAAGTAAGCACTAATGGCAGTTTAAAAGCCTGGTAAAAGCAGAATGAGTGCAAAATGTTATAATACCTTATGCTTCTGTAGTTTTTCCCTTGACTGAATATAAGAACTGTGTTAATGCAATATTTCTTGCCTGCCTATTTATCAAACCACGGTAGGGTCAGGCTTTCTGGGACTAAACTGGTAGCCTTTGAGTATAAAGAATGTCAGGTAAATGGATGTAAATTGTCTGTGTCTTGACCTCAGGGCTCAGACACAGCATCAAGGGACAAGTGTTCCACAAACCCAGCCCATTAACCAAGAAAGCCCTCTGCCTGTGTATAGGGACAGAAGGTTACCAACAGCATGCAAGTAAAAACCTCACTGTCACTTAGTCACGATTTTTCTTCCACGTGTAAAATAATGCATTCTGTGTGCCAACATTATTCAGCTTGCAAATTCTGTCTGCTCAGTTCTAAGACACTGACTATCCACCTAAAGGTCTGATTAAGAAGGAAAAATAGAGTAGTCTCCAGGGGCATACTAATTTCAAGCTTATGTGAGTGTTCCCATAGATAAATTTACCAAGGTTACAATGTGCTTGCTTGGCAATTTATCTAGATTACTGAGAAGAGAGTGCTGTAGGAAAAAACCTTCCCTCAAAGCTAAAATAATCGTTTCTATCCATTAGGTATGAAGAAGTACCTAAAGAAACTCCAATCCAAACAGAACTGTTGAGTGATAAAGATATCAGTACTGCTCTCTCTGAAGGACCTATACTTAGGATGTTAATAGGAAAGAAGGAAGGGAGGGAGGGAGGATGGATGGGAGACAGACAAATAGATGCAAGTAAGACAGTATACTTCCTACTCTAGTTTACCAGCTGTTTTAAAACCAAATTAATTTTGCTAAACCTTGTACTTTCTTTGAGATGTATGGAATATAGGGAAGAGGGTGCTAAATCAGAAATGCTCAGTATTTATTTGAATTAAGACCTTTGTGCTAGGATTGTCATTGAAAGATTTTACCCAGAAAACCTATAAATAAAAAGATTCTGGAATGCTTTCTACCTGATTCATTCAAGTTGTTTATATATGGGCAGACTTCACTCTTTGCTTCTTGGGGTCATTTGTTTATTTAATGAACTCCTGATAAGAGCTGGGCACTGTGTTAAGTTGGGAATATAACTGTCAATGAAAACATAAAGGATTCCTGTGCTCTGGAAGATTATGTATTAGTAGGGGAGACAGATATTCATAAAAATATGACACTTACATAAAAAGGCACCAAGTTATTGTAAACACACACACACAAATGTAAATGAAGGTAAATATAAAAAAAAAAACACACACGATCAGTGTGATGAAGGAAAAGTCCTCTGTGCCACAGCAAGCGTATACTTAGTCTAAAGGAACAAGGAAGGAGTTTTAAAGATGTGGTATTTGATTGTAATTATGTGAGGGGATGGAGTTGTTAACTAAAAGTATTGTGGTAATCATTTTGCAGTATGTATGTGTACCAAATGTCATGTTGTACACCTTAAACATACACAGTATTAAAAGTCAGTTATATCTTTAAAAACGATATTTGAAGAGAGAGTCGAAGAGTTTAGAGGAGATAAACCGGAAGGCAGCAGGAGCAGTCAGTACGGAGGTACAGCAGTGGGAGAAGGGGAGCCAAGACGTCAGAAGGAGGCCTGCAGCCCAAAGGGAAACAGATCCTAGGGCTGGATGAGGGTGGAATGGTAGACAGGCTTGTATCATTCAGAGCCTTTTCTTTCCCATTACCTACAAAGAATGTAAAGCGTAATAAAAGATTCCAGATGGTTTCCCACAGTGATTTTAAAGTCCATGACATCCTAGGGTTATTATCGTCTCAAATACTTAAAACAAATGATAATTAAAACAAAAAAAAAAAAAAAAAACACTGGTTTGCAAATAATAATTTGGAAAAAGATAATCTGAATTTTTAGAATTTTTGCCTTACTGAGATTAGAAATGAATGTGCTCAAGTGATTAATGGAAATTATAATTAATGGGTAAACACTTTAAAAGATATAGCTAAATATTTTAATTACTACACACAAATTAGTATTTTATATTTTGAGAGTTCTATATTGTGTTTTTGGTTCAAATAGTCTTGTAGAAATTATTTTTGTGTTTTGACTGTCTAAAGAATGAATTATTAGGTTTTACATTTGAGCTGTGATACAATTGGCTAAACAGAAATCTTTTAAAATCTCTAAGGTATCTTGCAAAGAGGTCACCAGGAATATAAATAAAGCAGAGAAGAAAAATTGCTTTTAGAAATGTTTGCGCCCTAGAGAGCTGTTTTCTTTTATATTTAATTTAGCTTCCTTGCTGTGACTTCTTGGTTTTTGAAATATTAAAATGAGATCATTTAAATAGATGAAGACAAAATCATTAATTTGTTTGTGATGAACATGGTTGTCATGGTCTGCCAGAAATAAATATGTCCAAGTATAATACCACCAGGATTTTTAGTAGTATTTTTTAAATGATTTGTATTGCTATGCCTGCATATCGCCATAAAAATTTTCTAACTACATTAATGTCCTTCCTGGTGAAAACAGCTCTACTTTTGTGTCATTTATGTGAATAGAATTATGAGAATCATAAAGGACATTTCATATTTAAGTACTGAATTTCTGTTTAAGAAAAGATATTTGCCCTTTATGCCTATAGGTAAACAATTGTGTTTGGGGTCCTATTTTGAGTTAGCTAGGCCATTCTTAAGTTTTGCCGTGAGTATAGCAAGTGTACAAATATCTACACAGCTGATTTTATTTGCACCTTACTAAATATTTGCTAATATTTGACTAATGTTTGGTTATTTGTCTTACTCTTAACTCCACCTATTACTAGAATAATTTAAATTATTCACATATTATTATTATTATTTTTAACATCTTTATTGGAGTATAATTGCTTTACAATGGTGTGTTAGTTTCTGCTTTATAACAAAGTGAATCAGCTATATATATACATATATCCCCATATCTCCTCCCTCTTGCGTCTCCCTCCCATCCTCCCTATCCCACCCCTCTAGGTGGTCACAAAGCACCACCGAGCTGATCTCCCTGTGCTATGTGGCTGCTTCCCACTAGCTATCTGTTTTACATTTGGTAGTATATAAGTCCATGACACTCTCTCACTTCGTCCCAGCTTACCCTTCCCCCTCACCGTGTCCTCAAGTACATTCTCTACATCTGTGTCTTTATTCCTGTCCTGCCCCTAGGTTCTTCATAACCATTTTTTTTTCTTTTGTTTTTAGATTCCATATATATGTGTTAGCATATGGTATTTGTTTTTCTCTTTCTGACTTACTTCACTCTGTATGACAGACTCTAGGTCCATCCACCTCACTACAAATAACTCAATTTTGTTTCTTTTTATGGCTGAGTAATATTCCATTGTATATATGTGCCACATCTTCTTTATCCATTCATCTGTTGATGGACACTTAGGTTGCTTCCATGTCCTGGCTATTGTAAATAGAGCTGTAATGAACATTGTGGTACATCACTCTTTTTGAATTATGGTTTTCTCAGGGTATATGCCCAGTAGTGGGATTGCTGGGTTGTATGGTAGTTCTATTTTTAGTTTTTTAAGGAACCTCCATACTGTTCTCCATAATGGCTGTATCAATTTACATTCCCACCAACAGTGCAAGAGGGTTCCCTTTTATCCAAACCCTTTCCAGCATTTACTGTTTGTAGATTTTTTGATGATGGCCATTCTGACTGGTGTGAGGTGATACCTCATTGTAGTTTTGATTTGCATTTCTCTAATGATTAGTGATGTTAAGCATCCTTTCATGCGTTTGTTAGCAATCTGTATATCTTCTTTGGAGAAATGTCTATTTAGGTCTTCTGCCCGTTTTGGGATTGGGTTGTTTGTTTTTTTGATATTGAGCTGCATGAGCTGCTTATAAATTTTGGAGATTAATCCTTTGTCAGTTACTTCATTTGCAAATATTTTCTCCCATTCTGAGGGTTGTCTTTTCATCTTGTTTACGGTTTTCTTTGCTGTGCAAAAGCTCTTAAGTTTCATTAGGTCCCATTTGTTTATTTTTGTTTTTATTTCCATTTCCCTAGGAGGTGGGCCAAAAAGGATCTTGCTGTGATATTAGTTTTTCCTTTATACTGTTAGGACTTGTAAAATTTTAAGAAATTTGGTACTGATCATAATTTAAAGATTTATCCAGATATGAGTGTTCCAGGTTTCCATTTTTTTTTTTTAATAATAATTGGGCAGGTTTCCATTTTAAGGTTATATTTAGCTCTTCTACTTCAGAATATTTAAATTTTAATTGATATTTTACAGAATTTCAGGGATTTATTTAGTTTTTCAAATCTCAAACTTCCATTAGCCATAAAATCCATGCTTACTTTTAACGATAGCTATTTTAATTTCATTGGAAAATGCTTTTATTTTTCAACGTACCTTTTTTATTGAGAAATTTAAATGTAAAAAGAAAAAAATAGGGAATATAAGTACAGTTGTGTATTTTTACCATGGATTAGAGAACTGATTTTTAGAAGCCAAGTGATGCACATATGTACTGTTCTATCTTTTCTCTTTTCATGCCCACACATATATAACATGCAATTCTCTGTCTTATACATCTCTCCTGGTATTGTTTTCTAGTGCTTTGTATAGAGTAGTTATTTAATAATAATATTTGTTGGTAGAGATGAAGAAGGAATGGACAAATCAGAGTGTCTCTGTGGGACAAGTTAGCAAAGGATTTCATAGACATTGTTGGGGAAAACCATCCATACTACAGATGTTTATTAATCACGGATGGTGTAACTTTGTGACCAAAATGTTATCTAAATTTTTTCACAGAATTGTAGAGGTAAAAGTGACCTTATAAAGGAAAAAAGTAAATTTTTTTCTTGTATGTCTGCATGTTTATTTTGGAGGGTGGGGAATGAAAGGGAGGAGAAATAATTTGCATAGCTTGCATTTGAAAAAAAAAACCCTGCATATTTTAACTACCATCAGATTTTCAGCATTTATAGGCTAATTAGAGAGCCCATCCTTTTTTAAAAAGATGCAGTATCATTTGACTTTTGGCATCCATTTGCACCGAGGTAGCCCGCACTCGCCAGGCTGCTCGTGGCTATTGACACCACAGCAGAGACCTCACTTTGATGTCTTCCTGATTCCCACTGATAGATCTGTTGCATTAGACCTCCATGCCTAAGTATTGAAACACAGCCCATTAATTCCATGGAGCTTCTGTCCTTTATAATAAACAGGCTTACTTTCATTCCACTTAAAATCATAGAAATCTAGACTCTGAGGGTGCAAGGTTCATCTTGTCTATTTTCCTTGCAAACCCCCATAGGAAGCTGATTTCTATTTGGCATAAAATCCCTGTCTCCTGCTATCTATATTATTTATGATACCCTTGATAATAAGATCTCCCTAGGAACCCATGTATATTATTTAAAAATGTAATCCTATTTTGAGATTAAAAGTTTGAATGCTCTTCTTTTTCTTTAACTTATCTTAAATTATCTGTTTATTAAAAATATAATTTTGATTGTTGCAGCATAGGACAGAGTAGTGAGATTTAGAAGTCAGTTGTTAATATCATCTGAAATGATAGGACCTTCCATATTGAGTGAGGTACTGACTATTGCAAACAACTTCCTTATATCAAGTTGATACTTGGTTTCTTCCAGTAGAATCCATTTACACCTGTTATAGTCTATTCATAAAGAACATATATCATTCCTCTCCCCATGACGATCCTTCTGCTATTTGAGAACTGCTTTTTCTTTAAAACATCTTATCTTTCCAAGTTAGACATTCCCAGTTGCTTCAACATTTCCTGTCATCCTGTTTGTCCTTGCACACCACCCTCCCTCGCCCTTTTTAAATCACTTTAGAAGTGTGGTATCCTAGATTAGGTAGTATCTTTCAGATGTTGTCTGCACAATGAACAGTGGCATGGGACTATAACTGCCTGCCCGGGCCCACATGGGACACTCCCAATAATGTAGCCTAAAATTGAATGACTTTTTTTCAGTTTTATCACATTTTTCATATGCATTGACTTTATTGCTCATTAAAATACCTATGTTAAACTTCCTTCTATCTACAGTATAAATTTATTTAGTTGAGTGTACGTGCATTTTTTTTTAACCAAAGGAATGATTTTACAGGTCTTGGTACTGTCATCTAGTTAGATTCAACAAAATACTTGATAAGCAAGGAATGTAAATATATTTTTGGCTTCCTTTTTTTTTATTATTTCCAACTTTAAGTCATTCTTAGTATTCACCCAGGTCCTACCTCTATAATGTCATTTATTTCTCCAGATGCAATGAGAACGGGTTAGTACTAAGAGATAAGCATAACAGGGTAGAGAAGCTATTTTACATGAACATGAATGAGGGAACAGCCTCAAGTTATAGAATAAATATTTATTGAAGATTTATTGTATAATACTATAGTAAGGTAAGCTAAGAGTGGAATAAAAAATAATTAAAAGAAACGCAGTGACTCCCTAGTCTTAGGAAATGTTTTATACATATTATAGGAAAATATATACATAAAATAAGGGACTATTTCTGAGCAAATATATTTGAAAAAATATAAAGCAAATTCAAAAGGGCAAAATGTATAATTGAATGGCAAAGGATGGGAACTAAGGAGATATTCTGAACAGGATATGAGTAGCTACACAAAGCATCCTTGAAGAGTTTATGTTTGCATATCTTGGAAGAAATGTTCAAGGACAGGACTTCCAAAAAATTGTGGTATGTTGAAATAGTGTTCTTCCTATTACTAGAAATAGACTGATCTGATCAATCATATTTCTGATGATTATGGTGGGAATTCATGAATTTTCTGACAGGTCTGCTACCTGACCTCTGCCTTCTTTCTACCTTTGATATCCTATGACAAAGAAAGTAAAGAATAAAGTTTTTTAAAAATCATTGCTCTCTTTACCTACAGCTGTGCTTAGATATCTCAAAGAAATCAGAAACATAAAGTCTGACCTCACAGGAAATTACCAAAAATGAAAGAATAGTGCAGTAGTATGTTAAACAATGATTTGCCACACCGCCTGGAATTGGCAAGTAAGAAGTCATGTTTCTCAAAGATCCATGTAGGCCAGTAACGTCAGATGCGTTTTCTTTAAGAGGTGGGAATTGAGTGGTGCTTTGAAAGCAGAGAATGAAAGTAAGATTGATGTTCCAGGGGAGACTTTCAGTAGACAGTGAGCCATGGAAACATACAGCAACAGGAGAGTGAAGAGGATGATGAGAAAGCCATCTTCACGGCATCTCACCCTAGTTCAGGACCTTATTCACTCTAAGAGGCTTGGCTATCCCAGAAGTCGTGAAGGGCCCAGGCTATTTCTAGAGTGGTGCCTTTCAACTAATGCTGGCTCATAGTTCCAATTTCATGCTGATTGCCAACTAGTCTTCATACCTTTAGTCTCCCATTGGTACTCATCTTTGGGGTCCTTAGCCTTTAATCATCCAACACACCATGTCAGATCAATCTTCTGAAAATACTGCTGTGTTTAAGAATCCATAATTATGCTCAGTAGTCCATGTCTATTCCATATAGACTGATGGTAAATTTCATCCATAGTAATATTGCTAACAATTATTTATCGAAGATTTAACATGTATAAGGAACTGACCAAACATCTTCCATGCATTACTTAATTCTCATAAAAAACCCTATGAAATTGGCAACTTAACTTTAGGACACACAGTCTAGTATTTGATAGTATGATGTCTGTATCAGTTCATTCATTCAATTACTCATTCAACAAATATTTATTAAATGTATATTATATATTGGGCACTAACGTAGGATGGTAGATCTCAACTGGGGACAGTTTTGCCCCCTAGGAGACGTTTGGCAATGTTTGGAGATATTTTTGTTTGTTACACCTGAGGGGAGTGGCTACTGACAGCTGTGGGGTAGAGGTCAGGTACGCCACTAAACCTACTATGCACAGAGCAGCCCCCCACAGCAAAGGATTATCTGGACCCACATGTCCATCGTGTTGAGGTTGAGGAATCATGATGTAAGGTTAACACATATAATGCCTAACAAATCACACACATCTCTGCCCTTGTAGAGCTTGTTATTAGTTTGGAAAGCAGATATAAAATCAATAACCACTAAATTAAATACGTAGGTATTAAATGTGATAAATCAATGGAAAATAATATATAGGGTGCTATAAAAGAATAAAACTGGAGGGGTTAATTTAGATTTTGTTTCAGGGAAGTGCCAGGGAAACCTTTTAGAAAGCAATATTTAAACTGAAATCTAATGGAAAAATAAGAGTTCACAAGGCTAAGCATGTGCAGAGGATCTGAAGAGGAAAGGAACATTATACTTTCGCAGAGCAGGAGAAAAGCCAGTGGGAATGGACCAGAGTGAACTGGGTGTGTGTAGATGAGACAGGAACTGGTCTTTGATTGTCTTATGTATATGTCTTTTCTCTCTAATAAGTTTTCAGATTCCCATGAAGAGAACATGACAAATACAGTATTCGTTTTCTATCCTATGGAGCACTTTGAACAATATTGGGACATAATAGATACACAATAACTTCTTGCTAACTTGACTTGTGTATTTTTCCAAGGAATCCAATTTCTAGATTGTATTATGCCGGTTTCCACTTTGGGGGAATTGTAGTGCCTTTGACAATCTTTCCGATTAATTCAGGGATTGCTTCCCATTGAGGACTCAGCCTGAGCACTGCCATTTGTCAGGCACTCACCGTGTCTGCAGGCCACCCGGGGCTGCACTAAGCTTTTTATATAACCACTATTAGTAAATCACTTCTTGTCAGCTGGCCTTATTTTGGAATTTGAATAAAAACTATAGATTATGTTATTCTTCCTGAAGAATTCTTAGTAATTACCATTTTCCTCTACTAAGTATTTGTAAATTGTTTAAATATTAGGACAGGTAGTCACTTTACTATATGAAGAATTCAGATGGTTTATAAGATCCTGAATTATCACAATCCACTTAAAACTTGGAGTAAGCTAATATAAATACTCAAAATATTTTAAGATATAATAAAGAAAATAAAAACCCTTTGGAATCTGAGATTTTCTTATGAATCAATTTTCAGTTATTAACATTGGAGGATGAATTTTTCAAAGGTCCTGTGAGACAAAGGGAAATGTTCTAAAAAGAATACTTTTGGTGCATTTCAAATACTCTCTGAATTTATATTATATTTTGTAAAGGAAGTGAAGGTGTCAATTTAGATCAGTGAATTAAAAAATTCTTCACTTTAAAAAAAATGATTAATACGCACTTTTTTATAATTTTAAATAAAATTTAGAATCATCTTGGACCGAACTGGAATTTTGATTAAGCTTCTTCTAGAGAAATAAATGACTGATCTTTAAAAGTTCATAAAAGGAATGACCTGTTTTTATTGTAATAGGTAAATGAAATACCTCCATGAACAGCTATATATCCCATACACAGTTGATCTCCAGCAACTTAAGTATGCTGAATTTTAATATTTTGTTAGATTACTTTCTAAAGTGTTTCTTGGTGTATTTAGCATATAATCAGTGTTCTGTGTGCTCCATAAATATTTATTGTGACAGGATGAATAAATAATCATTAAAGGCCTAATTGTGTCATATACCCTGAAATATAAATTGACAAATTGTGTGTGTGTATATATACATATATACATATATATATATATATATATATATATATACATATATATATGTATATATGTATATATACACACATACGTACAAATACAGACACAGCCTTTTTCATATCATTTTAATAAAACTTTGGGCAATATTTAAATTTAGGGAAATTTTTAAAATCTCTATCACTTTGCTGTTTCTTCGTTCTCTTGATTAGTGAATTGCTTGCTTTCTGGAGTTAGCCTGATATTCTTCCAAGACAGCAAAAATGGTGCAAACTTATCAAAAGGTCAGTTCAAGCTCATGTTCCTTTGGCCTCTTGCCACCCAGGGGATAAGGTTCCTGGCAGAGGACTATATAGTCACTTCAGAGAATACTTTTGTTTGAAGGAGTAAAAAGGAACAAAATATATGAAAAATTCATGGTCCTTCATTTGCATGCATACTGTTATTCGATTTTCATCAGACAGTAAATGAGAAGAACCTGAAGTCTTGTTTGTGTTAACAGAGCTCTTTTAGATGCTGGACGGCCCCTGTAAATAAACACTCAGCATGTCATGAAAAATTCTACCACTGCATACAAGAATAGACTTTGTCACATTGGGGCCTAAATATAGGCAGTGATTTTCATGACTGGCCACTATTAATAAAACATTTACATTAATAACAAAATGCATGGAAGAGAAGATGCATCATGAGATAAAGTTACCATATAGGGTCCAGAGGCAGGTGTGAGATTTACAGTTCATTAGGCATGCTGATTACATTCAGAATTAAATTAATATAGAGAGATAAGAAGAATATCAGTTTTTGCAAGTATATTTTGGAAAGCACTTTCTGCCTAATCTTTGAGCTAAGTGCTGAAGGTGAGGTTGAAGAATTTTCCATCTATAACAAAATTTAAAACATATTGAATTGAATTGCAGTGACATACCTTAAATATTCAGCTTTCTCTAAATGATAATCATCTTTAAGTCATATATATGTGAATGAGAGGCAGTGTGTGATTTATGATATTAGAATAGCATAGCATGTTAGAGCTGAAAGTGACCTTAGAAATCATCTAAAACTGTCTGCTTCATTTTGCAGGTGATGAAACTGACACCAGTAGAGTCAAATGATTTCTCACATTTTCATGATAAATTTCTAAACTTTTTTTTCATTATTTCCTCCCTCTACCAATCTATTTAGCTTCTTATTATCACAGAAAAAAATTTTAAATATCACACTTTCACTTATAGAATTCTAAAATAAGCTTTGGTCCATTGCTCCTTATTTATTATTTAGTAATTTCCAGGTTAATATCATTGCAAAATCATAACAGTGGGCTTATGTAAATACATGATCTATTTCATATAGACAACTTGTTTTGGAAGTAGGGAAAAATGTGCTAAAGGGCTCAACATGCATTTTGCAATATGTAAGAGACAGGCATTTTTATTTAGCTGTTGATCTGTTGCTTTTAGCCATGAAGCAAGGAATGTGCTTTGGTTTGCTTTTCTCACAGCTACGTTCCTCATATGTCTGAGTGACACAAATAGACAGGCTGACAACAGATTTATTACCTAAAGCTCAGCTGAAAAATTAAATGATACAGCTAAAAGTCATAGTCTGCCTGAGCACCTGCTTGCCATTACAGGAGTGAGTGAGCACTAAAAACCCAGAATAATAAAGTGGTGAACTATTTGGGAGAAAAAGAAATTGGGAATAAATCACTAATTTGATCAGTCTTGAGTGACTGACTAAAACAGGGAAATAATTCTTTAAAAATCTGTCCATCTTTAAATTCTTTGCCTTTCTAAATAGAGAGATTGAAGTCTACTACTTTCCAGTAATCTATTAGGTTATCTCCCCACATTTTTAAAATGTGATAGAATTTTTTAATAGGAATTTTCCATCTTTCCTCAGATTATCTGTTGAGCATTACTGGAAGCTCATTTCAGCAGAATGGTATGTGAAGGTATTCACCAGACTGAAGTTAGAGGCCAGAAGAATGTTTAATTTACATATTTTCAGATGACCTGGGTGGTCTATAAAATCTAGACTATATGCTCAAAAATGTTTCACCTCATCTTAAAAAATAAAGAAAATAGATTATATGCTACAGTGTTATATCTGAAATATTTGCACAAACAGAGCAGTATTATTAAGGTCGTTGTGACTACATTACAAGTTGGAGATTCAAAACTCTAACTAAACTTGATAGAGCCCTATTTATTGCCACAAGCACTACATTACTGTCTAAGTTTCTGTTTGCAGGTATGAGGCGGCTCCATTTAGCTACTCCACATAATATGAACAATATCGCAGCTAGATTATATCTGTCATAGATGAAAGCAATATATTTTTCTCCTAGTAATTCATTCATGGTTTTATACATCCATAATCCTCTAGGGAGTGTCATGAATGCACATAATGTTCCCAAATGCTAGATATTGCACTTGTATATGTGATTTAACTGACAGATGTATAAAATCACACACAGCTAGATAACCTCGCAACGACTGTACATCTCTGAATCCTGAAAAATGTCAGTTATTCCAGCTGAGGTAGATGTACAATATAATCAAAATAATCTAATTCCAATTTATTCTCCTGTTTTAATTGCATGTATGCTAAAGATCTTAGAAACAGTAAAACAAATGACCTGTCTTTGAATATTTGTAAAATAACACACAGAAACAATGAATAAAGAAAAATAATTATGTTTTTGTTGTGATTCCTTAGTGGAGATTATAAGCTGTATAATTCTTGGTGTAGTGCAGCAATTGTTTACGTGGCAGTTAGGTATTGATAGATATCATCATGGCCTTCCCCTTTCCCTAATGGTGTAAAAGGCAGGGAGATTGAGGTATAGAATAGGTAAGAAGCATATGTGTAGATGCAAATTATTGGTAATGTTCTATTTTTGGGATTGCTGGTATATTCCTCTTGTTCATTATGTAATACTTTATAACTGATATGTGTATGTGCATAATTTTGTATAGTTCAAATATTATATTTAAAACTCATATAAGAGGGAAAAGGAGTGAGACTGACTTCTTTGCTTCTGTATCCCACATTAGTCATTGAAGTTAGTGTGCGTGTTCTACAAAGGAACCAGGGAGGAATTGGAAGGCTACAACTACCCAGTTACTTGTATCTTTGTGTTACTTGATTCAATAATAACTTAAAGATCAACTGTAGATGGATTTGACTCATTATTCTCACTGATCAGATCTCGTGACCTTCCCTAGCCTAGTTATCTAACAAAACAGTTAGTGGCTTAAAGAGTAGCCATTTTACTATCTCATGATTTTGAGGAACAAGAATTTAGGCAGGTCACTATTGGGGAATTCTACTTTTTATGGCATCAACGAAAGTCACCCACTGATATTCAACTGGCAACAGGGCTGGTCTGTAGAGTTCAAGAAAGTGTTACTCACAACTGACATGTCTGGTACCTTTTGGCTTCTGTTGCATGAGTCTCTTGAGATAGACTCTTAAGTGAAGCCTCAGACCTCCACGAGAAGTTTTTTTTAGAAAGTAAGAGGGAAGCGGCAGGGCCTTCCTAGCTTCCGAAGTCATGTGGCATTTCCTTTGCTGCACTCTACTGGCAAAGAGATCACATGATTGCCTAAATTCAAAGGGTCAGGGTAAGACCCATGTCTCAAGGAGAGAGGTGTCAAAGAATTTGCAGCCATGTGTTTAATCCACCACACTCATGCATACATAGCATTCTGTTTTGTGCCATCATTTTATGAATTCTGTATATCCACCGACTTTTTCAGTCATTTTTCCTAGATGTCTCTCTGCATATCAGATTCTGAACTGGTAAATTCTACCAGGACCCATAATGAAGCTTTGTAAAAAAGTGCCCTCTACTTTATTTATTTTCTTTATGTGTTATTGCCACCATTCAAGGATCTTTCATCTGTGTAAATTGGTCAATTGGTCTGTGGTATAACATAGGTACATATCTTTCACTACATAGAGAGGTAGAGAGAGAGAGAGAGATGGAAGGAAGGGATGGAGGAAGGGAGGGAGGGAGGGAGGGAGGAAGGAAGGAAGGAAAGAAGGATCATTTCTATCCCTCAGTTTGTGTAGATGCTGCTGGAAACAAAGTCCATGACCTAAGCTTGTGCTTTGGATAGCGCAGGGTTGTGCCTCCTGCCACTTTAGCAAATGTACCTTTATTCTTCTTGAAATTCCTTTCCAGTGTCACAGGTACTCCCTATTTGTTTTGTCTTTATTTTTCTCCTATTTCCATTGACCCCCACCCAAAAGCTGCTAGCAACTCTGCGTTGCTGTCAGGAATGCAGCTAATTCTCTCTGCACCATTCTTTTTTCCTTTTCCCCTTTCTTTTCTCATGTTTGTACTGCTGGCTCCTTAGGCTATTCTGGTTCAGCTTCTTGCTGTCATTATCACTTTCTTTTTATGTCGTCCACAACTAATAGGCTTAAAAAAATTAATAAAGTTTCAAACACAGAACCCCATATTCTCATGATCTGATTACAACAAATTATCAACTCACAATCTATCTGGTTTTATCTTTTCAATATCTAGATTTTTTTGTTTGTTTCTTTGTTTTTGTTTTTGAAGCAAACAGTGATATTTCTATCATTTTTCTTCATCCATGAGCTTAAATACTTGTATAAAGAGAAAGTTAATTTCATCAATGATTTATATACCTGAATTGCTGTTAATGTGGGAAAGATGGGATAAATGTTTGATACCTTTTTTGTTTGTTTGTATGTTCTTGACAGTTTTAAAAATAACTAGTTGGTTTTCTGGCATCTTCCAGAGAAGTTTGTTTTTGTGTTTGCTTCTTTGTTTTGAGGATCAGTATGTGTTCATAAATTTAAGTATATCTGATGTGTTTTAATCCATTGAGGTAACTACTCAGTCTCATATTTGACCAGTGAGTGCCTCTTCAATTCTTTTGACATAAAATCAGTAGACTTTTATGGCTTTCCAGCTTTCCAGGCTGTACATTTCTTGTCCCTAAAAGCTATTCATTCAAGAAGTCCCATTTCCTTTTAATGGAAATATATTTAGACCTCAATTTTTGTAGTAGAGTTGCTCATTGCTACTAGAATTGCCATTGTTCCTGGGCCTTTTCAGTGACAGTACACACATAAAAACATACACGCATACACCTATATATTTTAAGACAAATACATTATGTCTGTGTTTTGATACTTCCAAATCAAATTTTGGACTATAGAGATTCTACTTACTGGTACTAATCTTACCTCTGTTTCCTTGATGCCATAAATGTGATGCAGTTTTTATTCAAGTCAATGAATGAAAAATCAGAAGGGAGAAGACCAGAAACTTTTTTCATACCCTTCCCTCAAAACCCGAAGAGCTAAATGCCATTCAGACCGTTTGAGGATTAGCATTAGGAAAAATGAAAATTTAGGACTCCTTCATTTATCCTACCTTTTTCTCCACTCTTGATGACTAATATTCCTTTAATGGAATTCAGTCAGAATTCTACTGAATAGAAATTAAATACCTATATGCACATACCTAGTATATATGTACTATATCTAAAATACAGTCACACTAAGAGAATAATCAGTTTATCAGTACAAGGGCAAATGGCTTATCAAAGCCTTTCCTGTTTTCAAATGGGGTGACGGACAACCTGCAGATGGGGCAGATTCCTACTGAACAATGTGGAAGAGAAAGGAGAGTCTGACGATCCTGAACACATTGTAATTCCTGATCCTCAGTTCCTATGGTGGCTTACTGCCCAGTTACACATACAATCCAGCTACAAGAGGCCTAGACAATGAAGAGAAAGAACTGACTGAAGTAAGAGATAAGGATTGACATGGTTGAAAAGAAACATTGAGTAATGAGACATAAGCCTTGCAAGACTCAAAAGTTTTTTCTAAATCTGTCCCCATTCACATTCAACAGAGCCTGGATGACCCAGAACCCCATTTTCACCCTAATGCAGTTCATGCAGTGTAACAAGAACATTGTCATTCAAAGTTCAATAAAGTATTTCCTGAACACCTTCTATATCTACTTTGTAAGAACCAGAACTGTCCTAACTGGCCAGTCCTGCCCTGCATAATTTATGCAATATTTTTAATTTTTTTGTAATGAGTCAACTTGCTTTTAATAAAATTTAAGTCCTAGAAGATGCACTCATCAAAACTGTATTTTAGGTTGAGTCAATACTACGCTATTTAGAGTCTGTAACCACCTCATGTATGGTGGGTGTTTTTTTCTTTTGTGTTTTAAGTGTGTATTATGGCACATATTTCTTAGTCCTGGGTCTTTCTATCTATGCACATAAAGGATTTTTTTCAGGACACTTTTTTTTTTTTGCAAGAAATGGGTTTACTGATTGGGAATACAAGGAATCCAGGAAGCAGTACAAAGGATAGAACTAAGGCACATCTAAGGAACCTTATCATCTACATATTTCCCCATTCTAGTGTGTTTTTCATTCCTTTCTAGTTTGGCTTCAACTATGTACCATGTAAAATGTTTTGGTTTCAGCTCTTTCACTGTTCACAGTCTCTTAGTTATCCAAGCATACATTTCTAAGAGAATCTGGCTGATCCTTTTCAAAGCAGAGCAGTCATATTATATATATCAGGTATATCAGGTATCAGGAGAATAGGATTGATTGGACTGTGAGTTTTATGACAGCATATATCCATTCGGCCACTCAGCAAGCATTTCATTGGGGGAGGAGTATCTTACTCTTTTCTCCAGATGAGAGTTGGAGTAAGAGTGGGGAGTCAAGCAACTCTAAGTATGTCTAATACAAGATCTATTTACACAGCAATTATGTGATATATTTACACTAGTCTTTTTTCTTTTGTATTTTAAAGTGAAGTAAAAATATACCTCAGTGGTAAAATACACCTTCTTGCCTACTTTACAGTGGGGGGGATTTTTTTCCTTACAAACCAAAATACCTTGGTATTATATAAATTGGAAAAGTGCCTTAACCACTTTATATATATATGTATTTGTAGAGCACTTAGGTGTGGTAAAATTATTTTGACTGTTCTCAAAGCAGATACAAGAATGGGGACATACAAAATAACAACATCATTGTGCAGTAAAAAATGGACAAAGATCTCGTTGTCTTCATCTTTTGCTTCTTCAGAGTTAAGGGCCGTGCTTGACACATAGCAGGTATTCTATCTTTATTTATTCAAAAACTGTCATGAGTGCCTACTACACACTGAGTTCTATATGAGAAAATGGGTTCCTAATAGTGAATAGAGAAAACCAAGCCATCAGTAAAGGGATAGCCAGGACACAGATAATTTCTATACGAGGCCAAAAATGGCACAATAAAAATAGCACAGTTTCTGTGCCATTACTATTTGCCAGTCTCTGATCTGAGTGCTTTATGGATAGATTCATTTATATTTTTATTATAATTCTACAAGTCATGTACTGTTACTCTCATCCCATATTAGAGTTGAAGAATTTGTGGCACAGAGAGATGCAATGTCATGCTCAAGTTCACGAGTAAGTGATGAGGCCAGTGCTCTAGACCAGGTGTTAAACACTTCTAGTGAGTAGATGTGTTACATGAACATGACAAGAGACACTGTGTAGGCAATTTTAATAGAAAATTGATCATCTGGTAAACACCTATTCCTGAATTTCCATTCTTTCTATGATGATTTCTCGATTTATCTATATATACAAGGAGTCAGCTCCTGATCATAAGCTCTTTGGGGCCTTCATTATGTGTTCTCTTGAACCCCACATGGTGAGACATTTAACAAGACCTGTTCCACAGAACTTCATGCCCTTTGTGAGCTTGGCTCATTAAATATTTGTTAACAGTCTAAGAAGTCTAGGATTTGACCCCCAATCCTCACATTCAAAAGTCCTAAAAAAAAAAAAAAAAGAAAAAGAATCTAATTGGAATCTAATTTAACTCTGAAAAATGTATCCTACAGTTTCATATTCCCCTCACATTTTATACTTGATTATTTATAGTGAACCCCTTCTCATTCATATAATTCACTCATTGTGGCATACAGTCTAGAAAAAGTGTTCATAAAATATGTATACTGTTAGCATGACCTCAGATTAATCGCTTTGAAAATGTTGCTTAAAACTATATTCACACAAATAAGTTCCTTTTATAGATTCTTTGTCTTTTTATTTTCCTTAGTAAATCTAATAATATGATTAGAGTTGCTCAGATAATGTTCCATCTCAAGGTTTTATTCATTTCTGATTCATGGTGTCTATTATTAAACCCAGCTGTTGATGTTTTTGAACAAACTGATTTCTGAATTAACTCTACATTGTGTTCTATAATAACCCCACTTCAGTATTATCATGGGTTGCTCCCAATTTACTTTTAGATAATTAAAGCCTCTCTTTATTCGTATCCAAGTTGCCTGTTTTATTTCCCAGAACACAAGGAAGTGATTTCATTCATGTTGCTCTAGGGGTCTAAAGTTGATAATCATTTTTCTACATCTGCCCTCATCAGTGTCAGCTTGCAAAATATGCTGCTGTGTCCCCATCCCTTGGCTTCCTCTCATTAGCATTCACATTCCCACTGATATAGTGTGTTTTTCTGCCACAAGCCATTCCTTGTTGTTTTCCTATAAAGTCAGTACTTTAGCATCAGAATTGTCCTAATTTCCCTAGCATATTATATATTTTCCCTATATTGACTTGTTTACGTGGATTATTTACATATGACTGCATCTGCTTCAGAATTGATGACATCTACTACTGAAATATGAAAAATATATATATGTTTCTCAATATCTGAATAAGCAATTCGCAAGTTGGTATAGGAAGAGAAGAAAATCTAGGTCATCATAAAAAACTTTGCTTATATCCCTTTAATTTTCATGATGAAAGCCTGAAACATTAAAATTTGTGTATTTGTTAAATCAGAACAAAGAAAAAGTGGTTTCAATAACTGTCATCACTAATATATTCTAGTGGCTATTTATTTATATATACATATTTGAATGTATACTTATACAAGTGCAGGTATATTTTATATTCTATCTACTTTACAGGTTTCCTCGATATTTTATATACTTTATATTAATATTTAATTACTCTGATTCCTTACCACATATCAACCCCTAAAATGACAAAATGAAATAATAAAATTTTCAGAGAATTTGTGGAATTGCTGATATTCTATAGTTATGATTTGGAACTGATGTTTTAAATGAAGCTTCCTAGATTTTATACATTAGTCTCATTTTCTTTGATCACCAAAATGCAAATTTCCTAGGAAGACTATGTTATTGTATACTTTTATTGTAAAATCGGCATTGAAAAATATAGTTGATATCGTTAGGAAATTTCCATAAAGGTAAAAGTCATTATCCTTATTATATGTATGTATTACTTTGTTATTTAATATCTTTCTTATTTGCCTTTTCTTGACCTGAAGAATAACATCTATACTAAAAAGTTCATATATCCAAAAAATAGGAAGGCACATTTTGAGATTGTACAGATTAATTTAATGTTATGTAGTCGTATTAAAACACTTCAGTTTTATCTCTTGGAGATAGCTAAACCTCTATACTTTCACACCCCACGATTTTTATCAAGCCAAAATACAGATTCCCTTAGTTGAGCATTTTTAAAACAATTTATCAGTATAATTTGCCTTTTAAAGAATAAGATTTCCTCCACATTTATTTTAATCTAACAGCATGCACTTGAAAAGAATTAGAGTTAAAATATTAGTAATCCGGATACTCTTACTTTTCTATACTCTCCACCCGTGTTCGATGTATAATAAGTACTACCATAACCAGATGTGAAGGGTTTTTTGAAAGCTTTTCTATTTTACAAAAAAAGGATTTAGGAAAATACTTGCTTACAAATTTAGGCCTCCTTTCACTTGCTGGTAGGGGTATAAGATAGTTATAGTTATTTTTCTGCCTTTAGAATTTCAGAAATTTGATTCTAAGTCGTTGAACAGAATTTGGGTGCCATTATCTGATGTCTAGAGATTTTTCTGTACAGTTCTTGAAGTGTCATATGTTTCCTATACTATAAGCATCTCAAATCTCTTTAGTACAGAGGAAGGATGTAGATATAAAAATAACCTTTTACAGTTATCATGAAGACAGTTAAATATGAAAATACAATCTTATAGTATTTTTCTTGATGTTATTGAGGGCATAGAAATGACAGGAGAAGATTGAATAGATAGACCTGCCCAAAATATACACAGGTTGCTAGTGAGGGAATTAAAAAATAATAAATACGGTCAACTGTGTGGGACAGTTTACTTTATGGGATTTCTATATTTTGTTTGGCTTTTTTTGTTGTTGTTTTACAACAAGCTCTCTCTAGCCTTGGATTCTAACCTTTTGCCTAATGCAATTATCAATTTTCATGTAAAAATCTCTCAGTAAATTTAACTCAGTGATATTTTCTATTAGTCAATGAGAACTAGAAAATTAGTTGTAACATCTGTTCATAATCTTTAGTAAAAATTTAGCTCACCGAGGCCTTTAAAAATACATTACAATGTTTCCAAACATTTGATATTTTTCAACTCAATTTTGGCTTTTTAGTTTATAATTTTACCAGTGTTTCCAGTTCTTACTAAGACTAAGAATTAAGTTGATGAGTTAAAGCCACTTGTTCTAAACTAAATGGCGATCAGTATACTCCCGTGTTCCTAAACAT
The DNA here is from genome assembly GCF_965194805.1 of Balaenoptera borealis. Lineage (NCBI taxonomy): Eukaryota > Metazoa > Chordata > Mammalia > Artiodactyla > Balaenopteridae > Balaenoptera > Balaenoptera borealis. The sequence continues at coordinate 38,853,964 of NC_138862.1, forward strand.
AATTTTTATTTAAATTTTAAACAAAAAAGTTATTTTTGACAATCTCTTGGCATTCAAGAAGGTTACAATATTTTCTATCCTCTTCTGTAGATTCCAGTGAAAAATGTCAGCTTTGAACCAGTGACACTGTATTACACTGTTTGTGTGTTTTGTTGCTTTACATACAAGGTTTTCCTTACAGTTTATTTCTCCCTAAGAGGCGGCACTTTGTTAATATGGCTGTGTACAATTTTCTGACAAGTGCTGAACCTACGCTAACAAAAAATGGTTCTTATTTATGATATGTCAAATTACTGTTCCGAGAGTAGACCTTTTAGGTTGCATTCAGCCTTTAATTTGACTGAATTTAAATGACATAAAATGCCTTTTAGTTGGGCCTTGGCTGGCATATTATGTATCTCATTTCAATGAAAAACATTCACATGCAAATATGGTTTGTTTGGAGTGAGGACAAATGTGACTATCATGACTGATGAAGGCTTTTGATCACAATTCTACAAACTGAAACCTTGAAAAAGAAGAGGCTATTTGGACTGGCATCTGCAATCCCATGAATTATTTAGTTCACATTATTCATAAATCTATTTGAAGAGGAGGCTTTATGAGGTTTTAAGGAGGAGGAGGAGGAGTGTTGCCAGTGTCAACGTATGCTGTAACTGCCTGCTTGCATATGAACACTTCCTTTAAATGTTAAGTGTTCTAGAACCTGTAAAACGGGTCACCTGCGTACTCTAGCTAAATTGATCTCTTAGAAATACAATCTGATGCCCAACCCTTCCTTACTCCTTCCACCATTGGGTCTATTGGAAGGAAAGGAGCAGTGCACATAGATGATGTGTAGAAGTGGGTAGGGCACATTAACAGAACATACAGTTTCCATTCCTGCTTCGTAGCAAAGCAAGCTAAAAACCCTCCTTCCACCAACACCGTGATTGTCCTTTCCTTTATACTTTTGCACTGATGCAGCTGCCTGGAAAATCCTCTCTCCTCTCCTTTTTCAGGTTTCCAACCAGCTTTCCAACCAGCTGGTGAGTTGATTTTTCTATAACTTAATCCCACTACTAGTGGCATAGCCTAGTTTTATGTTCACATTCCTCTCAATTACTTGTTGACATATTTGTTTCTTTTTCTACATGATAAGATCTCTGAGGACAGGGATCTTGTATTAATCAAATTCTTTGTTTCAGAGCATTAGCATCCCTGTAATTTATAGGACGTGCTCAATAAGTGGATGTTAGATTATCTTGAATTACCCTCACACTGTATCTCCTAAATGGAACAATGCATATATCTTACTTATATTGCTCCAAGTTTTTATAAAGGACTATAACTGCAAAATTATTTTGAAATTTGAAATATTGAGGGAAGTTTAATACTGGTTACATTTTAAGCAAAACATCTTATTTAGGGATCTTCTATTGGCTTTCTGCTGGCACAGGGAAGTGACTCATGTTCAGACCTAGTTTTCAGAGAGTGAGTCGAAAGGCTCAGTTGTAATTTGCTCATGTGAATTTTTAAGTAATGCTTTAGAGTTTTAAAATTAATGAACAGTTGCAGTTTATGCTGCTGAATAGATGTCCCCTCTATTTAGAGTTCACAGTATTTGATAATCAGTGCTGCAAAGAAGGTTAGACCACATAATCTTTAAAGGTAGCATCTAACTCTGAGATTCTCTGAGTCTCTGAAAGCATCCCAGGTGGGAGTTTAGGCTTAACAGTAGATTCAAATGCAGACAACCTGAATAAATTTACTTACAGTTTGACTATTTTAAAATCCTGAGAACTGACTTTATTTTGTTTTCTTTCTAAAATATATTTTCCTATAAACTGTTGGGACTTCTCAATATGTTTATTAATGTGTACATATAAAATTATTTGTGGAATTATGAAAAATAGCATCATGACAGGAATATTTCTTTCCTGGGTAGATGGATTATTGTTCCATAGATAAGAAGAATCAGTACATGGGTACTAAAAGTCAGGTTGTACAATGTAAGGGAAAAGTCCCTGTGCTGGGAATTGGAAGATTCAGAACCTTCTCGATTCCCCTCCTAAGTAGCTAGTTAGTACTGAGAAGATCTTGTACTGTCCCTCAGGCCTTAATTTCCACATCTACAATCTGGAATTAACAGTGTCTGATCTCAGAGTTTCTTTGTGAATCCTATGCAGTGATAGATATGGAAACTTTAAAAAAGCATTGTTACTTTAAGTGTGAGATTTGCTAATATCAACCCTACAAAATTTAGGATAAAGTATTGTCTGTAAAGAAAGCTTTCTTGTTTTAAGAATTCATTTTCAATTTGATTCAATGAAGTTGTTGTAGGTTTCTTATCTTTTCAAATTTACATTCTAGACCCAGTTGGTGTGTTTGAATATATCTTTCATTCAAAGAGATCACATAAGATATTAGTGCTAAAATTATTATCACTTTTTCATTGTGAATGTGGCTATTGCAGACTTCAAAGTAAAATGTACCAGCTTAAAAAAAATAATGTTAATAACTATGATCTTCTTTAACAGTTAGGTATTTATTAAAATATAAACTGTTTATATCATTATGATTATCTTACAGATACAGATTTAAACTAGCAGTATTTGATATGTAAAATGAACGTATTATTCACCAACTGAGCATTATCTTACAATCCCAAACTAGCAGCTAATTTACCTGTAGCACAGTATGACATAATCTACCCACTTGCTCTCAGTAGCAATCTGAGGTAGGTACCAGGAAAATGAGGATCCGGAACATATTCCTGTGTACTTGTCTTCATCAAAATGTATTTTGTCTCTCTCTTCAGGGACAAGGCTCACTTCAAAGGGCAGTGTTTTGGCTATTATTTTAAACTGCTTGAATCTAAGATAAATATAAAATAATATAGTTTTCTTAAGTGGATCTTGAAATCTAGATCTTTATTTTGTATTTTTCATCTAGCCTTTTTCATCTAGCCTTTCTCCTAACATTTTGCACTAATCTAGAGATGACCATTCATGACATTCTAAGATATTTGTAACCTGATTTGCTTCTATATGTGAAATACAAAGTGGCTTGTTTAGTACATTGTAATTATGTATTTTGTAATTACAAGGATTTTCATCTCTATGCAACTCCCTCTGCCATTTTGCCATCATATTTTAATAACACACTCTTAGAAGTAACTTTGTCCCAAGATACTCCTTTGGTTAGAGTTAATTATAAACTAAATAAAGTTTACCCAAACTGATGTGCAGAAGATGGTACAAGGTACACCAACTAGATTTTCTGAAATTGAACACCTAAGACCATTTTTCCATTTTATCTCCATATGACCCAATTAATATTACCTATTGGCATTTACCAATTGAGGTAAACTATGTTTGGAAGATTCCTCCCTCCAAATATTGAAATAATGACAGTTGTAATACTCCATTCAGAGAATATTTGACTCAGATGAAAATATGTATAGTCCAGATCATAGCAGTCTTTTTTGCAATTACTATTCATGTTTATTAAGACTGTATTTGACACACAAATTTGGGGCATGTTGTTTTTTTTACTTCATTTATGTAATAATTTCAAAATAACTTTTAAAATACATTTTAAAAAGTATCTAAAATTCCTGAAGTGGTCCAGATTATGGTACATTTCCTTTTCTTTTTTTGTGTGTCTTAAAATAGAGTTGTGAGACCCTCATCATATCTCTGAGAAATGTCATCTATGTTGGTCTTATTCTGGTGGATTTCAAATTAAGAGGTAGTCAAAGTAGATCTTCAATTGCTCAACATTTGTTGTTATGCCTTAAATAAAATGTTAATCATATCTTTCAAACCATACTCTAAAATTCATGTTATGATTAGTATTACTATATCAGTCAAAGTAGAATAATAGTACATATTGATCCATCTGTTGATCAAGAGAGTAACATAGCACCTAATGAAATTTTCCTGCAAAATAAATTATACAGAAAGTACTGACTATATCAATATAAGATAAAAGTGTTAAAAGGCAAAAGCAGAGAAACATAGGAAGAGAAGATGCCATTGAGATTCTCCATAATACACACAGGAACCAAATATCAACATCCCAGTCTTACCTACCTATTTACTGTTGAATCAGTAATGAAAGTTCTCCTCTCACTCATTATGACTGTAAGTAAATTAACATCTATGTGTCAGAAAGTCTTAATTGCATAATATTACAGTAAAAACTACCAGAGATCATATCTGAAGAATTTGAAACTGACATGTCTAAATGATCACATTCCCTGCGCTTGATTTATAGAAGTGATGTACTAGAAATAGGCATCTAAGTGCTCCTTAAAATTAGCATGCCTTAAATATGAATGTATGTTAAGTGTGTGTATTCTGGGTCTGAACTCTTTTTAGTGTGGATGACTTAATTTTAGGCAATCATGACCCTTCCTGATGTATGAGTCAGGATGAGATCAGAGAAGCAGCAATGTCTGATGCACAACATTCTGGGGGTCACCTTTCACTTTGCTTGAGCTCCTCACTGGGATGATTCACTAGAGGGTAAAACCAAGTATTTCTTGATCATACTCTTATGCATGGAGAAGCTTGACTTTGCTGGCCCACTGAAATGATTGCCTTTGGAGCCCTTGAAAATTGAACAAGTTACCTGCTCTACACTGAAGCAGATTAGATAGATTCCCTTAAGTTATTCCTAACCACGTTCTCTATTTGCACAGCTTTTCCAGAATTAACCCATTATCTGGTAATTAGGAGTTAGGGTACATTGAGTTCACGTTTACTTCATGAGTATTTACTTGAATGCTGTAGGCCAAATCAGCACATGGTGCTGAGTTTCACACCTCTATTGTTACATCTTCTCAAAATAATCTCATGAAAACATTTGATTATTTCTGTCAAATATTTTTTGTTTCTGCCCCTTGACCCATTTCCTGTCACTACCCTCCTTAAGCCCAAGCTGTAAACTCTTGGGGTCCATGTAAATTCCAGGTGGTATGAATTCTCTTCCTTTACATCAGTGAATCCCAGTCATCTATTATAATGATTGCAAAAGTGTTATCAGTCAATAAATGTGTTTACTAGGTGCTACTACGGTTCTCTGATTGAAACCATTCTCAACACTAGTACAGAGTCCAGTTATTCTTTCTAAATAAAAATAAAAAGTAATAATTACCAATGGTATAATATGAACTGAGTAAACTGTTATATATGCATGTGATTATACAGAGTAATTACATGATATTGTATTCTGTGTACATATACATACACACATATATATATACATACACATATATATATGCATACACACACAGACACACGGAGAGAATGTTTGTGTCCTACTAATTTTCTCAGGTCACCATCTGCCTTAGAATGTGAACTCTTATTGGTAGATACCATACCATTATTGGTTCTACATGACAATTGGAGAACTTTGATGGCTCAGAAAGTTTTCAACATGCATATACAGTTTCTTTACTATTTTACCATTACCATTTATGGACATAAAAGTATCATTTACTTAGCATATGTTTAAACTAGTAAAATGGAATATATTTTAAAATAAATTATTGAGTATAAAATTTCTAATTAATATAGTAATTTAATAGAAAAAACTGAAAATATAACTACAGCATCTAGAAAATAGGAAATATGACCAATCTCACTGACATTAGAATTTAGATTTCTTAGTTTCTGTTTTTAAAACATTTCCCAAATCTAATAGTTTTATGTAATTAACAACAATCTAAGGTATATATATTAAATTTATCCATCAAAATTAGCAAATGAGAATCTGGGGAATAATAGAAGACTAATATCCATTGCTCTATTTTATTCCAATTATAGATTTAGGATATTTCTAAGATAGCTTCCTGGTTTAGTAACACAGACATAAATATAACTTCAAATGATGCCCGTGTACTTTATTTATTGAGAATCTTTTATTCTGGTAGTGTCTCAAAGCTTTAATAATAATATATGATGGATACATCTAAGGGTTTGCATTTATTTTATAGTCTCTTCTAGAGGCATGAGTTTGAGTCCAATTTTTTTTTTACAAAGTCTTGTAAACGCCCTATATTTATCAGTGTAAAAGTCATAAGCCTTACAGGGCAGTATGGAATACAGCAGAAGAAAAAGAATTTTATAAATTGGTAGTGACTCATGAAGTTTGAAGAGATTCTTGACAGCAAAAGAAATATAGAATAAAGTAGTGTAAATATTTTACATGTAAGCTATCAGTGCTAGAAGCATAAAAACAGTGGAGAGAAAAATTCTTAATACAAAATAACAGTTATTTTGATATATATAATTAATTCTGTCTGTATAGAGTGAGGAAACATGGGAAAGAAATAATTATATAGATTACTTAATTCTCAAAATACAGTTGAATGAAGTAGTTAGAAGCTGAAAATAAACTTCTGTTTCATTTCTGCAGAAGCAAAATGGTTATTTCATAGAGGAAATTACTATGTTCCACATTTTAGAGACTAAATTTCATAAACCAAAATTATTTGAATGGTGCTTGTTTGCCTTGCACATACAAGTAAAAATTTACTCACATAAGATAATCTCATTCAATACAAACACCAGTATATAGCCAGTACTGTGCTGTTTTATACACTATTACATGTAATCATATTATAGGAACATTGATGTCAAGAAATAAACCTAGATACTTAAATAATTTTAAATATTTTTTTTAGTATCAGAAATTTCAACCATCTATAAAAATGGAAAATATTATAAACAACATGCATTTCAAGATTATTTTAAAAGGAATTGCAGGCAACTGGTCATTTTTCATATTTAGTTTTGTGAAAAGATAATGACTTAAAAAATATATTTACAATACTATTATTCCACCTAAGTACTAACAACAATTCTTAAATATTGTGAAATATCCAGGGCTCAAATCAGGATCCAAAGTAGTCTGCACATGCCATTTGCTTGATATGTCTCTTAGGTTCCCCCTTCAATTGGTATTTTTTATCCCTGATATCTATTTGCTAAAGGAACCAAATACCAAAATTCCTTGTGTGTGGTTTCCCATATTCAAGGTTAGACTAATTGCATTGACAGTGCATTTTTTTTGTTTGTTTCCTGTGTATACTGGACATTGGAAGTTCAACGGAGAGGCACAATTCTATCCAGATTTGATTATATTGCAGAAATACTTAAATGGTATTGTGTCCTTCCAGGAGAAGGTATGTAATGCCTGGAATTCTCCCTTTTAATGATGTTAGCATTATGTATATACATAGGCAGCTACGTATAAGAACTTATTAAAGATTGTGGAACAGTGGTTTTTGAGTTCTATTATTTCCTCTTTATTTATTGGCTGGGGTATTTGTATTGGGAGAAATTTCCACTCATCAAATATTTGGTTACTCTTGGGTATATCTCTTTTAGCAAACATTTCTTTCTCAAGCATCATTTTTACACATTTTTCCTAGTGTGAAATTCGTGTGGTTATTAAGAAAGAAGAACTTGTGAAAGAAATTAAAGTCACACTTTTTAAAATTTTCATTTCTAACGAGCCTTAGAAGAAAATTCTCATGTTTAGATGATGTTAGTTGATAGCTAAGAAAGATGTTATTTTAAGTAAATCTCAAGTGATTAGTGAAAGAATGTTATTAACTTTGTACTGGATAGTTGGAGAAAAAGGAGGAAATATAGGTGGTTATCTAGCCCTGAAATGCAATTATTTTAATTTCCATATCTTGAAAAGACTGTAATACTGTGGTAAGTATCTGATAAATTAGATGTAGCAGTACTTCTTTTTAAAATCAGTGTGATTTCCTCCTTTGTAAAAAGGAATAAAACTCTCCTGATATTAATTAGCACTACATTGTTATACTGTATCTAATGATTGCATTTTGATATAGTGGATTTTAAAATATACATGTTCAGCATGGTGTTTTGGTTGTAATTTTGCTACCAAATAGCTTTGTGACCTAGAAAAAGTCACTTATCATCTCTGGCTCCCAGTTTTGTAATATTTTAGATCTCTTAGTTTCCATTGTATTTCTTCTAGAAAGTAGTGGCAATATATTCTCTCTTATTATTATAATTTGCACATGTCTATAAGAGTAACTTTCATATTTAAAAAATTTTTATTGTGCAGTGTCTATCAATGGCAATGGGTTTGTTTTGTTTTGTTTCATTATAGATTAAATTTGGGGCAGGAGGAACACAAAATATATCTGAGTATGAAGTTGCAGATGTCAGGAACCTCTGTCTCCTTGGAATGTCAGTACTTGCTAAGTTTATTGCTTCTCTATTAAGAAACGACAGTCCCTTATCTATAAATTTGTTTACGGAAAGATGAGTAAACGACACTAGGCTAAAATACCAAAGTTTTCAAAAAAAGCCTACATAATATTAAAATAAAAAGATCCACAATGCTTTAGTATTAGCTCTCTGTGAATAAATTCCAGTAATGTCTTTGCTATTTCCGAAATGTTTTATTGCTAAGTAACTTTTCAGCAAACACTTCTAAAGGCAACTACAAATCCAGTATGTTCTACATTATCCATACATTACAAATACTAATAAAACATATCACCATTTTGTTATGACATAAATCTTAAAATTAGGAGTAGAAATTAAAAGAACAGGGAAAATGTGGCTAGGTCATACAAATTATGAGGTAGGTAAAATTTATCTCATCTCCTCTGAGAATGCCCTCATGCCCTACTTGTAGTGCCTGTACTTCATTTTGAGAAACACTGTTTTAGATTCACCAATTCTTTGCAGAATTATTAGTGATACCTTTCAAATAGACAGACACTTGAATAATTCAGTGAACTAATTAACTAATTGGTGACATAATCAATTAATTATATTTTTACTTTTTAATCATCTGTATTGGAGTTTTCAGAGATAAACCTCATTAATATAATGCTTAATATTCACTAACTATTCAGCATTCATATGTAAATAGCTCTGGTATTTCTGTTATTATTCACATGATTTTTCTTCAAAAATTACATACATAAATTTTCACATTATTAATATCAGAGTTATTAGCAGTTACAAATTTAATATTATAACTGACCATCTCTGGAAAAAAGTGTGAACAACTATAATGTTACAGTTACAACTTGCTGCCTTTATTATAAAGGTGAAGAAATGTTAATGTCATATCTAAAACTTTTCTCAGGTCAAAGTACCTTTACTTCCTTTCTTTTCATTTTAACTATGAACCGCTAAAATTGTATTTTTAAGATAATTTTCAGTCACTTTTGGGTGGTATGCAGTGTGCGCTTTACAATTGACTTATAATTGGACTGTGCTGACAATGGAAAATCTTACAAGTATTGAACATGACATTTATGACAGTATTGCTGTCATCTTGGCTTCTTTTATTGAATATGCAGAGAATTATAATTGGGCTAATAAGCCTGGTAGCCTGGCCGCTTTCCAGTTATATTAACCAGCCTAGTCTAGTATTAGCTGCCTGAACACACACAGAAACAGACATAGAGCTTTTGTTTTCCTTTCTAGTTTATTTTGGTATCTACCCAATAATCTAAGAGTAAAATCATCTACCATCATGTAATGTTTGAGAACTTTCAATAATTCATCTCCATCCCACTGAGAAATGTAAAGATTGCCTTCTCTATTTTTATTTCACTAATTTTTAATAAAAAAGATGAATTTTTATAAAAGACTAGTTGTATCTGTTAACACATTTGATACTATTGTCTCAAAAATTTCTAAAGCTTTTGGCAATTTTTCTTTGAATTTGTGCTAAAAATGTTAAGTGATAACTTTGAATTTTAAGTAAAATTTCTTTTCATGTGAACAATTTAATATACTGATACATTGAAATATTTTCTTTGAAATTGAGTGAAATAATATTTTTGCATAATCTAAAAATAAGTCAGCTTTGTGTAGTCTTAAAAACAACACAAAAGATGAAAATAATTCCTAATGATTAGAATTCTGAAATCTACTAAAATTCTACCAAGGAATTAAAAACTGAATTTTTAACTGAAAAACAAATATTAAGAAAAGTTAAATGAAACAGCTTGTGGTTTAAAAGATCCAAGGAGGTTGCAGTATAGCAGTCATCTGGAGCACTAGATTCTGTACTTCTGTTTCTCTCCTTTTTTTCTTTTCGCTGGTTTTCTCTTATTTTAGAGCATTTAATATACTTGCATATTTTTATCCAAGCTTTCTCAACACTTCCATCAGCAATATCTAAGGTCTTCATCTTTGTCAGTGGTTTTCTGGATAGAAATATGAAAAAAACCCTGGGAATCTGCCCGTCAGAAACAAAACACCAGTTCGGTATAAAAGGGATATGACACAGGATGTGTATTGCAGCATTGTTATTAGCAGTAAACAAACAACAACAAGAAAACAAACCTAAAAGCAACCTGATTTTCTATCAATAGGGAAATAGTCCCATACTTCATACACACTATAGAAAAATATACAACTATTAAAATTAGTGAGTTAGAACTCCATGTATTAACCTGGAAGATGAGGGAAAAACAGACTGCAAAGAACTGTGCATAGTATGATCCTGTTTATGGAAACAAAATACACAAAGTATATATGTTATTGTTTTTTATAAGAATAGCAAAATATATTTTTATAACATTAGCAAACTGTTAATATTGATTATTTCAGTAGCAGCCTTTGGAGAAGGATGAGCTATTGGTTTTTTTTTAATCTATGCCACCTCTTATTTTTTGGCATTTGTCAATTTGTAATAAAAATAAGCAAAAAAATAGAAGTATTTAATTCATTAAGTAGGAGCAAAATTTCCTGGTAAATGACTTTTAAAGTTTAAGTTTTAACATTAAATATTTTAGGGACTCTAATGGGTGACAAATTTTGCCATGAATTGTTATATCACAGTAACAATATCACAAAAACAGCTGGTAGTTTAATTTTGGGTCTTTGCTTTTTAAAAGAAAGTTAGTTTACATTATATTCATAACAGTATTGTAAACATTCTCCCTCTCCAACCACTTACCTTCATTTTAAAGCTGTGGAATAAACAGAGTTTGAATGGGTTTTTGTAAGGACTTAAGCAAGGTTTCCTGAAATAATTTTGCTTTTACTTAATATGGTTTTATTTTAAAAAATTTATTATTTAAAAAATATGATGTACATTTTTTATGAGCTAGCAGAAGATAAATACAATAAAAGATAGTGTTTGTGATTGTGGATAAAAATGAAATTCTGTGTGAGTAGTCTGGCATGTATCTAGACTTGCTAGAAATTTTTCTTTAGCTCTAAATAACTTGAAAGAAGAAAGTGTAAATTAAAAGTTTCCATTTGCAGTTCATAAGCACTCAGTCTAAAATCTAAATTAAACTTCACTGGAGTCAGTATGCAGGCTAGAGACTGCCTATTTCCCAGTTAGGGGATGGACCACTTCATCTTTGACATCATTTAGAGAATGAAAAAGCACGCCTTCCTCTGTCAATCTTCCTTTTTAAATATTTAAATCAAAATAGAACATATTACTTCAAAATATTTGGGGTATCTAATTATGCATTTTGTCTAGAAGTTTTCCTTTGAGTAAAGAATTCTCCTGTCAGGACTGTTCTAGTTTCCTCATTCAGTTTACTTCTGCCCCAAAGTGTTTACCAATAGATATAATAAACTTAAATTTCTACTTCTTAATGAAAATAATGCCATTTAAAGTAATGGAGTTTTCTAGTTTCATAGCTATGTGATCGACCAAGTACCAAATAGCTGAAGTTTAATGAATCATGAAATTTTGATTTGTCTTTATAGACCTGATATTCGCAATCCAGTTGGTGACTCGGTGCTGTAAATCCCAATAGTGTAAGGTAGTATCTTAGAGCACAGATTTTAGGTTCAGACACACCTAGGATCAAATCCCAAATTTGCTTATTTCCAGCTGTCCCATAGTCAGCAAGTAATGTAACTTTTCTAAGTTACAGTTTTCACATCTGTGAGGCAATAATAACAAAACTTACTTCTTGAGGTGGTTAAGTGGAAGATGTATGGAAAGTACTCAACTCTCTCTGGCATTTAAGTAAGCACTCAGTAAGTGCAAGTGAACGGCCCTTGTGATTTATCCAAACGTTATGGATTACATTTGAATTGTTAAATAAAATGAAATATATTTAAACTTTATATTAGTATTTTTAATTGAATTATTAACTAAACTTTAGAGTTAAAAAAGACAAAGAGAAAGAAAGATACACAGTTTTAAAAAAGAATTTTGTGCCTTGTGGTGTTTGGTATTTGCACTCTGTGGCTCCTATCTGTTTTACTCTTTCTTTTTCAAGGACTTTAATCATATACTAACAAAATATAACCAATTGTCATTCTCTTTGTTACAAGTCCTATTCATCTAAAGTGCATTGATGGTGTAATCATAAGCATATCATTTTAGACTTTAACTAATAGTGATAACATATCTCTTTTACTTATTAGAGACTCTGCCTAATAATCTAATGTGTTTGTTCTCTTCTTCTTGTGCAATCTTGGTACCAGCGGCTGCTTCAAAGAATAAAGTTAAAGGTGAGCTATTGTCCATTCTGCATGATTTACCATGATTGTTTTCTGCTTAGTCTTGTGCATCCTCTCAAATGATAGAGCTAGTTCTGTTCGTGATAATACCAGTTCAGTGTGTAGATATTAGTTGTAAATTTCTACAAATACAAATATATATCATTTTAATTATTCAGTTTCTGATATATGTCTGTGTTTCCATGATTATCTGTGAGTTTATTTTCTTGTTTTATTTCCAACTTTATTCCAAGTGGAATAAGGTGCTTTTATGCCTAACATTTTGCCTGTTGACCTTAGTTTCCTTGATAAAATTGTGAACTGGAAAAAAATACAGCATAAAATAAAGCTGATGGAAAGTCTCAAAACTGAACATGCCTTCATAGAATTATGTGAAAAGAAAATTTTATCCTTTATTAAACTCCAGTTTTCTATTTATGGCTTTTTTTTATCCATTTCCTAGTTGTATTAAATTTCATTTGCTAGAATCCTGAAAATACATTTTCATGAGAGAGGATGTGCTTGTCTAATGCCAGAATGTCCCCCTGAAAGAAAAAGACTTTTGGCTTGATGTGTCAAAGTCTTTATGGTTTCTAAAAGAATTCAAACATGTGTGTGTGTGTGTGTGTGTGTGTGTGTGTGTGTGTGTATATAATGTGTATATATATATGATATCTATGATAGTGTCATAGGTTTATAGTTTATGTGTTTCAATTTCATGTTCTCTAGAACAATCTATATATTTTTTAAATGTTTTCTCCTTATATAGCAAATATATATATATTTTTTTCTCTTTCATTTATTTTTATACAGCAACACTGTAATAACCTTATTGGTCATATATCTGTTATCTTCAGTTGCCTCATCTACAGAGTGTGAAAAACAGTAAATAATTCAAAAGGTTGTTGTGAGGGTTAAGTAAAATATGTAAAACAACAAGTAAACTTCCTGCTGCTACTAGCATTTTAAACAATGCTAGCTTCATTTTGCTTCTCACAAACGGGCCTCTTCTTTGTGGAGAATTTCTGACTCTTCATTATTCAATATTGCCCTGCCTAATATCTTCATCTATGTGCTCAGGAGAAATAACCAGGTGGTTTTGTCTTTCTCCATTTCTCATATTCAGATCTACCACAAGGCCACCCTTCTCTATTATTCCTTCCCCTCCAGCCCTGCCCTCCCCCAGGTTGTAGTTTTACAGCTAGTTTTAACACTATACATAGATTTATGTTTGGAGTGTTAACTGATCCCTATTTATAAGGCTAAGCATTTAGTGTGCAACTACTATTTTCCGAGGAATGTATTTGTTTTATAAAACACTAAAAATATAAAAGATGAGATGGCAAATTTCTTGTTACCCTTTGTTTAATCCTCCACACTTAGCCTAGTCTCTTTTTCAATAAATGTGCTAGAATTAGCCAATTCTTGCCACAGTAATTTTCTGTCTGTGGACAAAAGAAATACACTCATGAAACAATTAAGAAATTACTTGACAATGAGTATATATTTATGAAATATATTTATATAATAAAAGATTATTTTGCAGTTTTAGGAATGAAGAATTAAGAACGATGTACAATATAATGTGTTAATTGTGGGATATAGAACTTGAGTGTAAAGGGAGTTAGCAAGATTTACATATTGAGGTTGGAGTCCTTGTTCTCAGAGAATGCTTTATGTGGCAGGTGGGGCTTGAACTGATTGTTGAAGGATGGGTAGTATATATAGAAGAAAGTAGTACATAGAAAAAGGAATTTGAAAGCATAAGTAAAGGTATAGAAGCAGGAATGAATATAGTTTATTTCATATAGTGAGGGCACCTTTTAAAAGAAGACGACCTGTGTTTTATGAGAGTGGAGGAAGTTAAATTTGATGATGGAGTGATCATGAGTCATTACTGCATTCGATTACATAAAACCTCTCATAATAATCACATCTGTGTTCACTTTATAATTCTTGAAAAAACGATGGACAATAATTCAAATTACAATATACAGGTTACAAAGTATTAGCACAGGAAACCAATTCACCACTGAAGGAATCCAGCCGTACATTATATTATAGGTGTCTGCACAGTCACATCAGGACTCAAGCTGGCTAGGATTTTGCGATACAAACATGCTTATGTGTCCGATTTAGGACGCCCACGTTGCCATCCCTGTTGTTCCACACCTATCCATTTTATTTGAATCTCTTTTTTTTCGCTTGTGTACAAGCCTGCAGGGGGCTTTAGGACACAGTTCACCCTATGCCTGTATTTTTGCATCTACAAGGTGTTATAGAGATAAGAAATGACACTTTCTAAAATGAACTATGCCTCAAGTAGAAATTGAAATTTTATTTGTAATGACTGAGACAGATGTATATTATGTAGACAATAGGGAGAAGTACCCAATGCTTTTATTGTCCAATTTCTATGTCAAGGCAAATGGTCTTCAAACAGGAAGAAAAAAAAAAAAAAACTGTGGTAAGAGGAAAATAAAACCCAAGATAATATAAGAGCAGATTGCTTAAAAATACTATTCTCCTGGCCCAAATAAAGTACATCCCAGGGAACCCAGGGAAGTTTTGTAGAGGATAACAGCTCATTCATTTATTCTTACGGAATCATGCAAATGTGGGGAACTTCTGCAATATTGGAGAGAGGTATGTGCTGTGATATTTGTTAAGGAGAAAGGATTACATTTGAGAAACCATAGACTGGTAAATTTGACATTACCTTCCCAGTAAAATTATTAAACTCTTAAACAATTTGTGAGTGGTTAGATTAAAAGGATTCTCTAGGAGTTAGTTAGCAGTTACTAGTAATGGCATAGAAAATTACCCTAATTTTCTTCCTCTCTTTTTTTTTAAAATATTGATTATTATACCAGTGTCCAAGGGCAGTATATAAACATGTACTATTTGAATTTCATCAAATCATGTAGTAACTCATTCCTTATTTTGTAGAAACTGTCATTCTGAAGTTTGCCAATTATTCTTTAGTTGTCAAATGAAATGGTGGTTCCCCAAACCTCAAATTACTCATTTTTCTGCTGAATATAATGTTTCTTTTGATTTTCCACTTCCCTTGTTTCAGTGTCTCTGTTACAGGTTTCATTTTCTTTTAACTCCTCTTTGCCTCCTTCTTTCCCTCTCCTCTTCTATCTTGTTCTGGAATATAGGTTTCATTCAGGTTAATCTTTGACCCCTAAAGAGATCACTTCTCACAGTGTTGCAGCTCTCCACTTCCTTTTTTGAGAGATGACCTTCACTTCCTACAGAATTTTATAAGCAGCCACTTTGTGCATTATTGAGTACCCACAGCGAACCTCCCTCACCGTTACTGAATGTTAAGAGAAAGACAAATGATTCGATCAAATTCCTCCCCTAGAAACTTAAAACTGAGAAGTGAGAAAGGAGCAACAGGAAGGAGGAGAGATGGGAAATAAATTTTGTTACACTTTGTGGCTGTGAATTTCGTATGTAGACTGAGTAGGAAGATGAATTAAGACTGAGAAATAAGAGAAGAATGAGCAGGAATGTAAAAGAGTAAGAGGTTAAGAGGGTGCCCTCATGGTGTTTAAGTCCCTTGTTGTAATAGAAGGTTCTGTTATATCCTTGCCCTTTGGGTCTCTGACACAGCTGTCTTTTCATTAAGCTTTCTAGATAGGTTTCTCTTGCTTGTAATCAAAAAGAGAACTGATTAATATAATTGTTTTCTTTTTCTAAACTTTTCTGAGTTCATTTCAGTTATGACTTTTCTAGACTTGCTCTTACTATTAAGCTCGTATCTGATGTTCCCGGCACCCTGCTGAACATTTCTAACTGAATATTAAAAACCGAAACTCTTATTTTTCTTTGTAAATTTGAGCTCTCAGGGTTTGTTATGTCTTCTCTTGAACAAATATTTACCTAATTTCTTAGTTTAAAAGATTGGGAATATCTTTAACTCCTCCATCTTAATGGCACCCTAACCAGTCAATTATCAAATTGTCCTAATTTTATGGGAATAAAATTATTGTCCTAATTATGTCCTAATTTTACTATGGGAATAGAAGCATTTCCATGGATCCCTCTTCTTCAAATCACTCATTCCTCAGAGCTTGCCTGGAATAGTTCTAACTTGTCTTCTGATTGAATTCTCAACACTCTACAATCTACCCTACCTTCATATAACACAGTGAATTCATATATCTACACTCTATAATCTATCCTACATTCAGATATCAATAAGATCATCAATGCTTTGCCACTTAGAGATAGAGAAAAAGGTAACCTAGAGTATTCCTAAAATTTCTTTGTATAAAGTGATTTTATTTCACTCTATTACAAATATATAGACTAAATGTATCTTACTGATTAATATTGTTCCAGAATCATACACAATTTCTAAATAGTTTTAATGCAGTAAATTTATTTTTATTGTTCAATCTGATTTGTAGGCTTTATTTTTTATTCAAAATTTGACAACTATAATAGGGATAACATTTTATGCCATTTCTAGAATACCAGCCTTTAGCTATTCCTTTCAATCAGATAATCATAATTTAGTGCTCAAATAAAAATTAACACAATTATTCTGACATTATATAAGAATTTAAAGATAATGCAGGACACTCAGCAGTCTAAACTGAGATATATGTGGTATGAGAAGAATCACTATTTCAGTTTACTGTATTTAAGTAATAGTCATACATAATATTATTAAATAAATTATTTATTTAGGTATAAATATAAAAAGTCTGCTGTTCAACCAAAATATGAAATTTACCAGGTTTCCCATCACATTACATCTTTTTTTTTTTTTTTTAATTTTATTTATTTATTTATTTATTATTTTTGGCTGTGTTGGGTCTTCGTTTCTGTGCGAGGGCTTTCTCTAGTTGCGGCAAGTGGGGGCCACTCTTCATCGCGGTGCGCGGGCCTCTCACCATCACGGCCTCTCTTGTTGCAGAGCACAAGCTCCAGACGCGCAGGCTCAGTAGTTGTGGCTCATGGGCCCAGTTGCTCCGCGGCGTGTGGGATCTTCCCAGACCAGGGCTCGAACCCGTGTCCCCTGCACTAGCAGGCAGATTCCCAACCACTGCGCCACCAGGGAAGCCCCACATTACATCTTTTAAAGGTGAATTGAAAGGCACATAAGAGATTGAAATTGAGGCATTGCTTCAAACTATTCTGAGATTTTATCTTAAGTGGGGCATCTATGTTTCAATTTATACTACATAATATACACTGTATATTAAGAAGCTCCATTCTGTAGTCAGAACTGCATGGATCAAATCCTGGTTTTTCAACTTACTTGATTTGAACACCTGGATAATTTGATTATGTTCACTCAACATTCAGCTGTAGTGACATTTATATGTGATAATGTATAAAAGGATATTAACCCAAGGGATGGCACATAGTAAACACTCAGTAAATTTTATCTATTATTATTGTTATTATCATCATTACTATTATTTAAATAATGTCTGTAGAAAATAAAATGAAAAACCATGTAGTTAAAGACAAGTCCCAGAACTAAAACTTTTCTGTGAGTATGAACTGTATTTCATCTTCATGGTGGCATTCGTATGTTTACATTTATTCTAACATTAAAATAAACACATACAATTTAATGTGAAGGATCCACTAGATATATGTATTTTTTCTTTCTTCACATTTAAATATTAAAATCCAAAGTATATAAATAGTATCATTAAAGAATTTCAACTCAATATCAAAAGAAAGAGAAAAATTACAAAAACTGTGTCATATAGAGGTTTATATAATACTTAAAATGTAAAAATTACTTGCTTTTATTATCAGTGAAGAAATTGAGGAATAGGGCTATATATAACTTTTGTGGAACACATCCCTTAACTCCTTTTCTTGAAGCTATGTTTGGATTTTAATTTTAAAAATGTAAGGAATTATTCAAACTCTTGCATAATAGCTATAAAATCTTCATCGAAAATAACTTGAGACAATTATGGGAGCTTATGTTTGTTATCCCACATTAGGCTGATCTGAGGAAATATGTTGGGAATGATAGAAATATGTAAGGAAATTTAAAAGCATGGTGTGTTTCTATAACATATTCACTAAGTGTTCTAGGTGAAAGGCCCTGAGGTGGTACCTTTTAGAAGATTAAGATTGTTTTCTTTTTTTTTTTTAATTTCTTTTATTGAAGTATAGTTGATTTACAATGTTGTGTTAATTCCCACTGTATAGCAAAGTGATTCAGTTATACATATATATACATTCTTTTTCATATTCTTTTCCATTATGGTTTATGGTTTTCCATTATGGATATTGAATATAGTTCCCTGTGCTATACAGTAGGACCTTGTTGTTTTTTCATTCTATATACAGTAGTTTGCATCTGCTGATCCGAAACTCCCAGTCAATTTCTCCCCCACCCCGCTTCCCCCTTGGCAGCCACAAGTCTGTTCTCTATGTCTGAGAGTCTGTTTCTGTCTTGTAGATAAGTTCATTTGTGCCATATTTTAGATTCCACATATAAGTGATATCATATGGTATGTGTCTTTCTCTTTCTTACTTCACTTAGTATGATAATGTCTAGGTTCATCCATGTTGCTGCAAATGGCGTTATTTCATTCTTCTTTATGGCTGAGTAGTATTCCATTTGTGTGTGTGTGTGTGTGTGTGTGTGTGTTTGTGTGCACCACATCTTCTTTATCCATTCATCTGTCAGTGGACATTTAGGTTGTTTCCATGTCTTGGCTATTGTAAATAGTTCTGCAATGAACACTGGGGTGCATGTATCTTTTTGAATTAGAGCTTTCTCCAGATATATGCCCAGGAGTGGGATTGCAGGATCATATGGCAACTCTATTTTTAGTTTTTTGAGGAACCTCCATACTATTCTCCATAATGGCTGCACCAGTTTACATTCCCACCAACAGTGTATGAGGGTTTCCTTTTCTCCACACCCTCTCCAACATTTGTTATTTGTGAACTTTTAAATGATGGCCATTCTGACTGGTGTGAGGTGATACCTCTTTGTAGTTTTGATTTGCGTTTCTCTAATGATTAGTGATGTTGAGCATTAAGATTGCTTTCTTAATCCACGTTCTAGTTTATCTCACTTCTCTAGGAAAATTGCTGAAGATGTTGCTATATATGATGGTACAATAATGTTTTAAAGATATAAGTTACTACTGTAACCTTTTTCTAACTTTTAAAAAAGTAGATAACAATAATTATAACAGCTAATATTTCTTGAATGTTTACTATATGCCAGGCATTACACTAAACATTTTATATATGTTTTCTAATTTAGCCCTCATAAAGCTATTTGAGATAGGGACTATTATTATCCTTTTGTACAGTGAGGAAAATGATGCAAAGTGTTAAGAAATTTCTTTAAGTTAACAAAATGAGTAAGAGGCAGGGCAACAATTCCAAGTCTGAGATACTGACTACTGAGTTCAAACTTTTAATCTATTAAAGCCTCTAAAGATACCAGGTTGATTAATGTTAGAATTCATTTAATCTTATTCATTTGTTTAAATGCATTTACCTAGGTCCCATCCACCCAGGTAGGACTGGGGCTAGGTATGGAAGTAAAGTAAAATTGTAATGAGTTGTTATCAGGAACAAATTAATTGGGCCTACATTGTTGAGTATATTGGTGAAAAAAATATTCTCCCAGTACACTTTTGTTGTTTCTTATTCTTTTTTTTTTAATTCTTTTTTCTTCTGGGTTTCTCATTCATTCACCATATGTTAACCTCACTTATTCCTTCCTGGGAAAGTGAGGAGGTAATTTGTTTTTCAATCAGATGAGTAATGGTCTAGAAAAGATTTAAGCATAACTAATATAAAATGTTTTACTCAGAAGAGGGTAACAGGGTTAAAAAGTATTTTCATGAAAATTTTACTGTAAGATGAGTCAGTGGGTCAAAATGTAGATAATTTTACTTGTTTTTAAACTGCATCTTCATTTGACCTGGTTTCTGATTTTTATTTCTCAGTGTACAGGGATTTTGACTGTATTTGCTCTGTGGAGTATCTCAGTATTTGCTGCTGTGTAACTGTCCCTCTTCATGTGACACATTACAAACTAGTATGGGTCAGGATGGAAAGACAGCTCTAGATACTCTATTTGCAAATCTGAAAGAATATTATTTTTTACCTGATTTAATGAAGCTTCATTTTCCCCTCTCCTTTCTTCTTGAAATGCAAATACAGTCTTGAGCTTTCCTGTGGACATGTGCATAAACATAACTCATTTGCCACCAAAACAGAGTACAGCTTTGTACAGCAATTAGAAATTACTTTAAACATTGCTACTTTAAAGTTTTTTTTTGTTTTTGTTTTTTAATTTTATTCATTTATTTATGGCTGTGTTGAGTCTTCGTTTCTGTGCGAGGGCTTTCTCTAGTTGTGGCGAGCGGGGGCCACTCTTCATCATGGTGCACGGGCCTCTCACTATCGCGGCCTCTCTTGTTGCGGAGCACAGGCTCCAGACGCGCAGGCTCAGCAATTGTGGCTCACGGGCCTAGTTGCTCCGCGGCATGTGGGATCTTCCCAGACCAGGGCTCGAACCCGTGTCCCCTGCATTGGCAGGCAGATTCTCAACCACTGAGCCACCAGGGAAGCCCTAAACATTGCTACTTTAAGTTTATGTCCTCATTTCCATCATAAATAAATTATTATAGTACTTTTTATTTTATCTAAAGCACATCTCATCCAAAAGGCAGTATCTTCTGGGACTCCATTCATTCAGTTGGTTCATGTCATTCTATTATGTTAATAAAATTGGTATTTACTTATTCTACAGCTCCTGTGTGGAGGTTTAGAGGGGCTGTAATTAAAATCCCAAGGTTTGTGGCTTCTTACAGGTTCCTAAACAGAAAAAGTCTATAATAAGGAGAAGTACAGTGATCAGTGTGTAACAGTTAGACATTTAGGGGCATTTGCAAACAAGTGCTATAAGGCTAACAGCTAAATTACACTAAAAATAAATTCAAGTTTATATTTCAAGTCAGATAGAGTGATGGTTATATGTTTTCAATGGAAAAAAATCCTTTGACCTGGCAGCGTAATACAACATATTTATCAGTAGCAAAGTATAATGTTAAAGGCTTTGGAGGTTATCAGAGTACCTGGGTTTTAGTATCTAGTCTACTACTTATTTCCTCTTCATAGCAGTAAAGTAGGGGTAAACATATCAGTACTACCTACATCATAGAGTAATAATGATCGAAAGAATATATGAAAGTACTTTTAAAACAACCAACTAATATCTAGATGTAAATCTTTATTAAATAAATAAGGTACAGTCACAGAGCCAGGAACTTGATATTTAGTAATGAATAAAAGTTGCCCTTGTTCTGAGCCCATGCCAATGATCTATGTGCATGGAAAAAAATTCGGTAATGATATTTCTTTTATGCTTTATCTTACCAAACATCCTTGGAAAGAGAGTAAACCAAGTATGTTCCTTAATTTGGTACATTTTTATTGAATGTCTTTACTGTGCTAAGATATAATGGGGAGAAAAAAAGGTATATATACTCCTTATTTTTTCTTCATGGGGCTTTTACTCATTCACTCATTCATTCATTCATTTATTCATTCCTTCATTCAACATTGTCAGGGATGGCTGCAAATATATCAGTGAAAAAAAAAGTAAGTTATACACTGTAGTGTGTTACAATGTGGTAGGTGTTTTGAAGAAACAATAAAGCAGAAGAGTGAGACAGGAATGCTTGGAAAAGTAGAGAGGTGGTTCTAATTTTGAACAGGGAGATCAGAAAAAGGGGACATTTTAGGAGAGAATTGATGTTGAGGGACCAAGCCGTGTGGATATCTGGGAGAAGCATTCCAAGAGGAATCAGCAAGAGAAAAGGACTTAAGCCAGTAAGATACTTAGCTTATTCAAGGAACATTCAACAGTCCTGTGTGGCTAGCCAAACCTGAGCTTAGAATAGTAGATAAGATAGAAGGTCATAGAGAGAATGAGGACCCAAGTCATAAGATTTTTGTTTTGCTCCAAGTGAGATGAAAAGCCACTGGAAGTTTGAGCAGAGGAGAGACATGTGCTGATATAATTGTAGCAAGATCAGTATGGATGCTCTGGTGAAAATAGACTGCAATGATTGCCCTTGCAAAGATTTTTCAAGAAGTCAGGGGACAGATCATAGTAACAGGACTAGAGTCATAGCAATGGAGGTGATTAGAGTGGTCTTTGCAAATTACATCTAGTAGAATTTGCTGACTGAAGTGGGACATGATCTAAAGGATGAAGTGCATGATGATTTTCATGTTTTATTTATTTTTGTTTTTGCCTGAAAAACTGAAAAGACAGATACATTTACAAGATGGAGATGACTTTGGGAGGAACATGGTAAAATAATGGGAATTCAGTTTCAAATATGTGAAGTTGGAGATGCCTCTTCAGCATCCAAGTAAAGAAGACAAGTAGAAATTGGCTATATGAATATGAAATTCAGGAGAAAGTGCTACACCATAGATAAAAGATCTGGAAATTGTTATCTATGGATAGTACTTAAAGCTATAAAATTGGATGAGCTCATCTAAGACATGGGTGTAGTGAGAGTAGAAAACAAAAACCTCAGGACTGAGTTCTCAGGTATTCAACCCTTAAAGAGATCACACACATAATGAGATAAATGCAAGTGATTCAGAGAAGAAGAAGAGAAAATAAATGAAGAAAATATTTTCAAAAAGACAGTGGTGTTCAACTGAGTTAAGTGTTCTTGATCTATGAGAACTGGGAATTTACCATTGGATTTAGCAATGTGAAATCAATGGGAACCTTGGTAATTGCCATTTAGTATAAAATATAGAGATTAATCAAATATTCACCCGAAGGAATGCAAATTTGCTACTGTGAAACAATGGTACAATGGTGTAATGTTATCTGATTGCAGCAACATTTACCCTAGTAAAAGAAGGTTGTGGGGAAGACTTCTTGGAGGAAGTGATGATCAGGAGAGAGCTGAAAAGCTAGTTAGAACTAAGTATACAAAGAAAAAAGGGAAGAATGTTCAAAGTCAAGGGAATGACAGCAGGAGACTAAAAGAAAGCCAATTGTAGTTCCTGTGGAGGAATCAATGGGATTCAGGGTCAAAGTGAGAAAGAATATCAAATCAAAAGTATCTTTATTAAGACCAGTGTCTAGGAGCTTACCTCCTGTGTTTTCTTCCAGGAGTTTTATGGTTTCAGGTCTTACATTCAAGTATTTAATCCATTTTGAGTTGATTTTTGTGTATGGTATAAGATAGGGGTCCAGTTTCATTCTTTTGCATGTAACTGTCCAGTTTTCCCAACACCATTTATTAAAGAGACTGCCCTTTCCCGTTGTATATTCTTGGCTCCTTTGTCAAAAATTAATTGATTGCATATGCATGAGTTTATTTCTGGGGTCTCCATTCTGTTCCATTCTTCTATGCATCTTTTTTCTTTTATTTCAATGACAATACCATACTGTTTTGATTATTATAGCTTTGTAATATACTTTGAAACCAGGACACATGATAACTCCAGCTTTGTTCTTCATTCTCAAGATTGATTTGGCTATTCAAGTTCGTTTGTGGTTCTATACAGAGATTAGGATGGCTTGTTCTATTTCTGAGAAAAATGCCATTGGAATTTTGAGATGGATTGTATTGAATCTGTAGATTGCCTCAGGTAATATGGACATTTTAACAGTATTAATTCTTCCAATCCATGATCACAAAATATCTTTCCTTTTATTTGTGTCCTCTTCAATTTCTCATCGGTGTCTTACAATTTGCAATGTACAGACCTTTCACCTACTTGGTTAAATTTATTCCTAAGTATTTTATTCTTTTTGATGCAATTGTAAATTGAATTGTTTTCTTAATTTCTCTTTCTGATAGTTTGTTGGTATATAGAAGCTCAACTGATTTTTTTTTTTTTTTAACTTTATTTATTTATTTATTTTTGGCTGTGTTGGGTCTTCGTTTCTGTGCGAGGGCTTTCTCCAGTTGCGACAAGCGGGGGCCACTCTTCATCGCGGTGCGTGGGCCTCTCACTGTTGCGGCCTCTCCCGTTGCGGAGCACAGGCTCCAGACGCGCAGGCTCAGTGGTTGTGGCTCACGGGCTTAGTTGCTCCGCGGCATGTGGGATCTTCCCACACCAGGGCTCGAACCCGGTTCCCCTGCATTGGCAGGCAGATTCTTAACCACTGCGCCACCAGGGAAGCCCTCAACTGATTTTTGTATATTGATTTTGTACACTGCAACTTTACTGAAATTTTTCATTAGTTCTAACAGTTTTTTGGTGGAGTCTTCTATATGTAATACCCCACACAGTACCTTGAGGTTTCTTTTACAGAGTTTTGAGGTTTTCGTTTGTTTTGATTTGTTTGTTTCTATTCTAAGAACAATGGAGAGCCATTTAGGGGTTTTAAAAGTAAATAGGAATGGGGATGGTAGAATATTCTCATGTTTATACTTTGAAAGAGATTACTGGATGCTCATGAAGAACAAATTAGAAGAGATCACTGTGGATGACAAGAGACAGGTTGAATTGTCCAGGAAATTGCACTAGTCCAGGGAGAAATATTGGCCTAGAGTGTTTAGTGGTAACATCAGAGAGAAATTGGTAGTGGTAACATCAGACAGATTTGAGAGAATAGAAAATCCTTTCAAGAATATAGTTGAGGGACTTCCCTGGTGGCGCAGTGGTTAAGAATCTGCCTGCCAGTGCAGGGGAAACAGGTTCGAGCCCTTATCCCAGAAGATCCCACATGCTGTGGAGCAACTAAGCCCATGCGCCACAACTACTGAGCCTGCACTCTAGAGCCCACGAACCACAACCACTGAAGCCCACGTACCTAGAGCCTGTTCTCTGCAACAAGAGAAGCCATCACAATAAGAAGCCCGCGCATCACAATGAAGAGTAGCCCCCACTCGCTGCAACTAGAGAAAGCCCCCACGCAGTAACGAAGACCCACCACAGCCAAAAATAAATTAATTTTTTAAAAAATCACTTACACTTAAAAAAAAAAAAAAGAATATAATTGAAACATTTAGCAGAAAAAACCTGAAACTGAATCATGAATAAAATAAGTGTGTCTAAATATTTATAAAGTGTTTAAAATGCTTTACTATTCTTCATTTCTCTTCATTATCATTAACACTGCAGACCTAAAGGCAGAAACCTAGAATGGCAGTTCTTATCTTGTTGTCAGCCCATAGAAAAGTACCTTTATGTTGTATTGTGGAACAGAAGTAGAAGTGAAGGAAAATTGTAAATTGTATTACTGGAAAAATATTAGATAACATCTTTTAAAAAATTTTTTTAATTTTTAATTTTTTAAAATTTTTATTGGATGATAGTTGATTTACAATGTTGTGTTAGTTTCTGCTGCTCAGCAAAATGAATCAGTTATACATATACATATATCCACTCTTTTTAGAGTCTTTTCCCATATAGGTCATTGCAGAGTATTGAGTAGAGTCCCATGTGCTGTACAGTAGGTCCTTATTAGTTATCTATTTTATATATAGTAGTGTGTATATGTCAATCCCAATCTGTCTCCCCCCTCTTTCCCATCCTGGTAACGATAAGATTGTTTTCTACATCTGTGAATTTATTTCTGTTCAGTAAATAAGTTCATTTGCACCATTTTTTTAGATTCCACATATAAGCGATATCGTATGATATTTGTCTTTCTCTGTCTGACCTACTTCACTCATTATGACAATCTTTAGGTCCATCCATATTTCTGCAAATGGCATTATTTTGTTTTTATGGCTGAGTAATATTCCATTGTATATATGTACCACAACTTCTTTATCCGTTCCTCTGCCAGTGGACATTTAGATTGCTTCCATGTCCTGGCTATTGTAAATAGTGCTGCAGTGAACACTGGGGTGCATGTATCTTTTCGAATTATGGTTTTCTCTGGATATATGCCCAGGAGTGGGATTGCACATCTTAATTAAGTATATTCTAGTTGTTGTTGGTTTTTTTTTTAACACGGCAGAATAAAGTTACTTTTGCATTTGATTCTTGAGTATAATTCAATATGAGATTATTTTAGTGACATCAACGCATGTTGATGTGTGTGGCATAAGCTAATTTAACTCACTACTTATGTGTTTTTCAATTCTGGCCAAACAAAAGCTACCTACTGTCAGAGTAGTATTCCAAATTTTCTCCATGTAATCTGTTTTCTTCAAGATGGGATAATCATCTGATGGGCATTGGGTTCACTTAAGAAACATGCTATTTAGATAAAAGGCATGAATACTGTTTGGCTTGAACAATTACCAATTAGTTCATAAAGTAACTATCTTCCATCTCAGCCAAAAGTCATCTTGGGAAAGATGGTCAAATCTCTTGGCTACCTAACCAGAGTATGAGAATTCCAGTAATATATTCACAATGGCATGTGAACTAGTTTGTGATAGCATATTCAAATGGAAACTGGGTGATAGGGAGCTAATACCTGTGTATATCAGGATAAGGTTTCCCCTAAAAATAGAGATATTTTATGTAATCTGATGTTTGACTCATTGAAAAGTGGAAATTTGTTTATCTGCAAATAAAAAGTTACTCTTCATGCATGAAATAGTTTTTTCCTTATAAAACTGGGGGATAAATTTAGATTTAGGTGAAATATAGCTATGTAGTTAAAGATAGGTAAATTTTAAAACTCCTTATAAACCTTTTGAAAAGTGTTAACAAAAGTTTTGGGATTTTTCACATGCAAATCTTATTTAATACATCTGGCATATCCAAGAGATGATTTCAGCATGATAATTTGACTCCATATTTGTTAGAGCAAAATATGTTTACTGAATATTTCTTCTATAGCTATTTCAATCATCATAAATCACCTCATCTCCTTTTTTTTTTTTTTTTTTTTTCGGTAAAGCAGACAAGTTGGGAGAAGCCAAGTTTTAAAAAGTCCTACTCATTTTTTAAGGAGATTCCTTAAAAGAAAACACATATAATCACAGCCTAGTAAGAGATACACTGAAAGAAAGCATTCCTCATAAACTGCAATTGTTCTCTTTTAAAATGTAGCAACTAGAAATTAATTCATTCACATTTAATTATCCTTCTATTCATTTCCAAAATATTTGTTGAATTTATGTGTAAATTACTAGTCAAAAATAGTGATAGTATATTTTATATTTTAAATTAAAATCTAAAATCTTAAAAGATATATCAGTCTCAGTGATTCAAAATAAACTATATGTAGCTGCAAGAATGAATATATGTTTAGGATCTAATTTTGAAAGACTACATAATGATTTTTTGCAAAAACTTTTCCCCAAAAAGTAAACATCACAATTTTGTCCTAGATTATCCAATTTATCATTGACTTCCACTTAGCGTAATGGAATGAAGATTGCATTATCAGTTTATATATTCTATTATTAAACTTATTAAACTTTGACTAGTACTGATTTACATACAAAACAAATTTTGAAGGAATAGAGTCATGCTGCTTTTGTTGAAAAGGTCTCTGTAGCCTTAAAAGAAACTGCCATCTTGAAATAGATTGGAATCTGGGCAGTAAGTTTTAAGATGTCAGTCATATTATCACTTCTAAAACTGGTAGAGATGACTACACTAAGATATATTTTATGTTACTGAGGTTTAAACAAATTAGACAGGATTTGTTTACTTTTAAAATTATATAACTGCCTCAGCTTCATCAGTAGTTTGTATAAATATACATGACAGATCCAAAATTAACTTGGACATATAATTGAGAAAGAGAAAAAAGTAATTTAAGGGGAAATAATAAAGTGGCTGGAAAATGAATAAGCTGACAATAAAATTATTGAAAGTACATATAAAATGCATGTTGCATTCATTGTGGGGAACATAATGTCAGAGAGGGCTCTTATTTTGAAGATAATAGAACTATTTTAATTTTAAATATCAAAGCACTTATATTTACAGGTGAGGAAGCACTGGGAATAGATAAAATTAAACAATTGCCTAAATATGAATAAAAAAACCAGCTACCTCATGAGACAGTCTATTACGGGTAATAGAAAAAAAAAATAACCAAGACCTGTCAGAAAATCAAAATTTTAAAAATGTGAATTCTTATCAAATCCTGTGACGTGACGCCCAAGCCTGCATTCAAAACAATTATCTATTTATTTCAGTTATTGAGAGTCATGTGCAAAGGGCAGATGTTATCTCTGTTATGAGATGAAAGCATTTAATTCTTACACTTACAAATAGATTTAGCTTAATCAGCTAAGTTTATCTTGGAAACAGCTCTGCTATCTCTAAAGGGTGCTATTGCTACTCACTATAACTTATAGAATGTTTTACTCTTCCAATAGATAAACAGTATGTTCTGGTTGTATGCCTTGTCCCAATGAGAGCTGTAATAGCATTTGGTCCAATAGCTTAAGTCATAGATCAGGTATAATGAACTCTTCCTGACAGCGTGGAGATCAAATAGCTCACACTTTTCCACACTAATTCCAGAGGTTTGCTTCAGTGACTACTTTTTCAGTCTACAGTAGCTATTCTTCAGGTTTGTTGAGAGACTTTAATTTTTGCTCCACTTTGGTACTTACCATTACCAATTGCACTGTCTTTTTATTCTCCGTCTTCATTTTTACTTTTCTCCCCCTATTTTTTCTTCTTGGAACTATAAGGAATATGAGGTCCTAATTATCTTCTTCTTGTATCAGTGTAGCCGTTTACCACCAGATTCCCTAGTTTTTCCAAATTACTCTAACAATTCACATCCATATTTAAGAATTTCAAGTCGCTACTGTATGCAATATGTTATAATAACCTATAATGGAAAAGAATCTGAAAAAGGATATATATATATATATATATATATATATAATATACATATATAAAACTGAATCACTTTGCTGCACACGAGAAACTAACACAACACTGTAAACCAAATATACTTCAATTAAAAAAATTGAAAAAAAAAAAGAATTTCAAGTCTGTAAGTCAACTGGTTCCCTTCCATTAATTGTTCTTTTCCTGTACAAGGCATTTGCCCAACAACCCTACCACAAAATACTTGGAGCCAACTTCCTTCTTGCTTTCTTAAGCAGCTCTATAGTTTCCCAGCTCGAATTAATTCCTCATATCTGATATTGATATGTATGTTCACTTTTAAATCATATTCTCTACATTCAGAGCTCAACTCTATACTCACCTGATCTAGCAGCTTTTTCCGGAATAGCCCAAATAGGCATCAATAATTCTTCTCCAGGGCAATAGTTCTCCTTCCCCTTTCTACAAATTGACAGGAACTTTTTGTTCCCGTATGCCTCTCAAATAGCTACTTACTGAGATACCTAGTGTCACTTAGTAAGTTTTAATTGAATCTTGCTATGAGCTTTGTTCAGTACTGTTATATACATTAATATAGCCATAAGCAAAGAAGAGTTGAAATTCTTCAAGCCTGTGACCTGAGTATCTAAGAGGTTTAGATATTATCTTCTATTTCAGTTTAAGGAGATCATTTCAGCCAACAGCTGCCCTGTTTATATTTTCAAAATTTCTCCATATGATTGATAAGTGTATTAGTGCAGTGTCACTTGTTCTTGTCTTAGATCATTTATTTTCCCCAGGAGGCAAAATTAGAGTGAGTATTTTATTTTATTGCCAAATAACAAATTATCTCACATATGGAAAATTCCCTATCTATGCCAGGACCACCTTATATTATTCAAGCTGAGATTTTAAAATGTACTTTTTACTCCCCTCATCTGAGTTGTATATTTTACTCTTTCACTCACTTAGAAAATAAAATTGGAACTAAAGTATATATAATTTACTTTCCTTGAAAAGTTATCCTGTAGCTCATAGAGACAACTGGAAACTACTATTTCATAAATCTTTTGAATTATAAGGAATCATGTAGTGAATTTCTAAATTCAGAGCACTTCTTTTTATAAATTATTACTTCCTTAAAAGTTCTTGAGAGATATAAAATATGTATTTTTCTAGTAAGTCGACTACCTATTACATGTTAGGCACAGGTCTAGCAGCTAGGAATATAAAAGGCTTTGTCTAGGAGTATCTAACACTCTCTCATTTCCTATTACCAGATTATAGAATACAAGAGCACATATTGACATTTCAAGAATTTTAAAATAAGTATATTGTTATTTTATATTCCTTGTTAGAGGCTTGGATTATTGATCCACTGTCATTATGATAGTGTCATCTAGTTGTTCCTATGCCAGATGGTAGGCACTTGCTTGTATAGGTATTCTTTTACTTCCAACAGGTGAATTTCACCTGATAAAGCAAGCTGTAGATGTTATGCATACATATCTTTCTACACACATTAACCTTTTCTGGGACCTGGTGTTAAAAGCCACTATAAAGAAATATTCTCAGTAGGTCACTGAATATAATGATCTGATTGCATCTGTCTCTCCATGCCAAAAAGCCCATGATAAACCCTTAAGAAACAGATGATAAAATAAGTTGAACTGGTATTTTTTTTTTTTTTTTTGAACTGGTATTTTTAAATTAAGTATCAGTAACTTAAATTATAATTTTTTTTGCAGTTTTTATTGATAGTATTCAAGAGAGTAAGTACTTAGGAGCAGGATTAAAACACATAATATGGGACATCATGAAAATTATTTTTCAAAACATATCTGAAATTTATCTTTTCCACATTAAAAAGTACTTAAGTACTAATATAATTCTACAGTTTCAATTGGCAATCCTGTGACACCCTCCAATCTGAGGATAAAGGTCATCTATCTATAGAATATAAATAAAACTTGGTGATGGGGCTTGTCGAAGCAGTTCTCAAGTTTCTATGCAGCACCGTCATTCTACAATCTGCTTTCTTTAAAAAATAATATATTTTTGTGTGAGATTTTTCTCCTCCGACTGCTTATTATTTATGTACTTCATTGATTTAGTTCTACTGTGTGATTGCACATTCCTTTCTCTGAGTCTACCAATTTCTGCAAAGTTATGGCCTGAGCAGCTCACATTACTCTCTGGGTGGTTTATGTAAATAATAATAATAAAAACCCCTGAAGCTTTATCCCTGTTTCCAGTGGTATTCCACTGACCTCTTTTCAGCTTGAAGAGGTTCTGTCTACGGCTGATTTTTTCTGTTTCTTCCCACTGGCAATTTTCAGCCTACTGTGCTTCTTCATCTGATTTCTTGACTCTTTCTTGACTTAAGAATTAATTATTGAAATGTATCAGATGCACTCTGAAAATGTCAGTGTATTTGGTTGGATTTACTAAGAAGCACAGCTTTTCAGCCAACATGATATTGGAACTGAATTTCAAGTAGTGCCTTTCTCCATACATTGTTTTCACAGGCAACGCAAAAACATAATGCAGATGATCTATACCATCGCTGAAAAGGTTTGTGCGGTACAAGGCCGTTTGTCTATATCAATTTAAAGCAGAATGTTTACCTTTGCATTTTAGTGCCTTTTTTCTCATTGAAACTTTAACAAACACTTTGTATAGAACTACAGGAGACTCACAGAAGCTGTCCATCTATCCTCCTGCCTCCACCAGCCTGTGGCTAATTTAATCTGTCCAATTCAGATGGTTATTGATCCTGGTATAAAAGGAATTCATGACCTCTCTTGTATTTGGTGGAATATTCTACAAGCCTTATTCTCACAAACTGAGACACAGGAATTCATACACTGAATAGTACAACAAGGCAGCTTGAGAGTGAAAGCAATTTAAACACAAAGATTAAAATCTCCTGAAAAGAGATTCAAAAATATTTATTAAAACATTTCAGGTGTGGGTTTAAGAAGGGAAGGGCTGCTTTAAATCACAAGACATAATTTTAAAAGAATATTAATAAAATAATATTTTAAAGAGTTTAGACTTCATACTTATTTATTAACTTCTAAAATAATTATTAGGCACCTACTCTTGGCCAAACTCTGTTTCAGGTGCTTCAGTTTCATGGGTTTATATAATGAAGGAAAGAGAAAATCCCTATCCTTATAGAACATATGTTCTAGTGGGGGAAGACAAGTGACAACATAGAAGAATAAGGAAACAACATAGTTATGTTTGAAGGTGATTAGTACTATGAAGAAAACACAGGGAATGGGGTTAGGACATGCATGGAGGTGGGAGGATTGCTATTTTTAAGTGAAGTAGTGAGGGGAAGGCCTTATTGCGATGACATCTGGACAAACTGAAGGCAACGAGGGAGCAGGCCATGAGGATATTGAGGGCAGAGGATCATGTATCAAGAATAAGGGCAATGCAGGACACTTCAGGAAGGAGTGTGCTTGCATACTTAAGAAAGAGCAAGGGATCTGGTGTGGGTAGAGCAGACTGAGGCAGGGAAAGAAAGGAAGTGAGATGTGGAAGGAGTAGATGAAATCAGTTAGGTCACTGGACCTGGTTGCATAGGGCCTGGTAGGCTAGCTTGTGGACTCAGCTTTTAAACTGAATGCAGTGGGAAAACATTGGAGGATATCCAGCAAAGAGTGACATGATCTGTCTTATGTGTTTAAAACATAAGTCTGGTTGTTGGGGGTGGAGACATTAATGTAATATTATAGGAAAGAGATGATGGTGGCTTTTATCATGTGCTAGCATGAAGTTGGTGAAGAAGAAATTGGAGTTGATTTAAAAGGATAGCCAGTAAAATTTTCTCAGTTTGGAGGCAGAATACAAGAGAAAGTAAAGAGTCAAGGATGTCCACAAGGTTTTGGTCTATGCCACTGGAGGGATGTCTTTCCCATTAGCTGAGGTGGGAAGAGTGCAAGAAATAATGTAAAAGTATATATGGAAAGTTTATAGTTTATATCCTATCTTCACAGCTGAGGTAAATAGCTGATGTATGTGATAGACATTATTCATCTGTATATGTATATGTACATAGGTATAATATTCATAATAATACACAATTGCATATTTCATAATATGAATAATCCAAAATATTTCCCAACTCATAGGAAAATTTAGGTTGTTTTCTCTGGCCTCCCCCATTATACAAAGTGCTTCAATAAACAAGCTTTATTGAACAACCTTTTATTTCTATAACATGAGTACTGAGAAGTTAGGCTGCTGGGTTAAATTATACAGCTATTTGTAAAATTTGCTTTTACATTATTCCAGATTACTTTCATATGAGATTGTGAAAATTCACTCTTTTACCAACACAAATCCACAAATACAAGAGTTTCCACTTCCCTGAATCTTAGCCAACATAAGGTATAATCACTTTTTAAAAAGTATTTTGTCTAACTTGATAGCTAAATATTATTACATTCTTGCTTCCATAGTATCCTTGTCTACCTGTTGTAATTATTTAACTGGAATTCTCTTAAGCATTTTTGAACCATCCTTCTGAAAATAAAGAATCGTTAGTCAACATGTTCTTCTCTCAAATCAATTTTTAAAATATCCTCTTTTTTCTCAAAAGTATTTAAGTATTTCAGAAAGGCAACATCTTTAGAGTGGTAAGAACTTATGTACTTTTTTTTCAGATTTAATATAATCTTTAAAACTCATGTCAGAAGGTTTTATATTCAGAGATTAATTAAAAGAATTATAAATTATGCCTTCTGCTCAATTATTTGTTTATTGTTACATTATAATAACTTTTTTTAACACAGGATTATTTGTAATAATAATGATGGAAAATGTATATAAATAATTTTATGTGAAATTCTGAGTGTGAAATAAATTAGAGAGCCTTCCCTATTTTCTTTCTCATATTTCTCCCTTGTTAATCTTTCTCTCTCTCATCTATTTTTCTTTCTCCATTTCTCCATGATCTATTTGTTTTTCTGTTGATCCAAGCCCATCCCCAAGTTTACCCTTCCTTGCTCCAATGCAATGAAAAGATCAACGACATTCATAGTCAATTAGGAAATACAGAAGATATGTGTGTCAGGAAAATACAGTGATCAAATGAAGTAAATTTTCTTCATTATTAGCACTTTTTTTCAAGCACAAAGACATTTTTGTTTAACCACTTTGATGGAAAACCTTTCAAAATAGCAACTAGGATGGCATCATCATGAATACAAATCATTTCATGGCAATCCTAAGACACCATGGGAAGTGACTGACATAGAAATTGCTTGGGGACTTCGCTGGGGGAGCAGTGGTTAAGAATCCGCCTGCCAGTACAGGGGACACGGGTTCGAGCCCTGGTCCAGGGAGATCCCACATGCTGCAGAGCAACTAAGCCTGTGCACCACAACTACTGAGCCTGCGCTCTAGAGCCCATGAGCCACAACTACTGAGCCCGCGTGCCACAACTACTGAAGCCCGTGTGCCTAGAGTCCGTGCTCCGCAACAAGAGAAGCCACCACAGTGAGAAGCCCGCGCGCCGCCATGAAGAGTAGCCCCCGCTCAACGCACCTAAAGAAAGCCTGCGTGCAGCAACAAAGACCCAAGGCAGCCATAAATAAATAAATAAATAACAAATAAATTTATATTAAAAAAAAAGAAATTGCTTGGGCTTTTAGATAGATTGCAGCTATTTAGGATTCCTTTTTGCTTATTTCCAGTTTCTAGGAATATGCCAGTTGATAATTAGGATTATTTTATTATAAAAATAAAACTGATGTATATATATTTGAGGAAACCCTCTGTATTCTACCTTTTCATTTAAAACAAAGATTTTAGAAGTTAAAATAAACATAATTCATATTGTAACATTAAGATTCTAATTCTTTAAAAATAAGTGCAGATAATGTAACTGCATTTTTCTAAATTCAACAAAATATTATTTTGTGCCATCTTTTTGCCGTGAATCTTATCTCTCTCTCTGCCCCCTTCCCTCCTCCTCTTCCCCATCCCTCTGTCTTCCTCTCTCCTTCTGGTATCATCATGCAACCCTTGAGTCAGGCTGGGGACCACAGAGACTCTGAAGGGCTGCTGAAAACTCTCTCTTCCTAGACTGAATATGCTGCCCTGTTTGCTTTGGGGCTTGTCCCAGCTCTAGGAGCTATTCAAGCAGAATTGCTTAAGGATTCCTCACATCCTTCTGGGGCTTCTCTATCTACTTGTGACTCAGGGGCTGACTGGTCCCCTACTTCTAATCTCTCTGCTACTCATGGATTTTTTTCTTGTGGATGTGTCTAACCTCCCCACCTCACCCCCATCATGTTTCTTTCCAAATCTTTTGTTTAAGTCCAAATTTTACTTCCTAGGGTCTAGGCTTTTAAAATCTGAAGTCCAGGAATACTTCATTTCCTCTAATTTTTGAACATATATATTTCCCCTGTGTTATGATACTGAACAGCCTAACTACTTCATAGTTTAGGAGAGGGGGGGCAGGGTGAAGAGGAGACCTAAATGGATTAGGAGATACATGAAAGAAATGTAATAATAATATTTCAAAACTATGCCACCATATTACAGTAAATACCAGAAGTATTCCGAGCAACATCCTGTACTTATCTGACCCTTAAATGTTTATCAAGCACTTTTATATTTTAAAAATTATCCTTTATTCAACCTTGTGAGATAGTAGTTTTATAGATGAGGGATACATGACTAAAAGATACTAAGTAATTTATTTTAGGGTTATCTATGAGTAGATAGTTAACACATTACAGAAACCCAGATCTTTATATTGCATGACAAATAATTTTCTACTTTACGCTTTCTTAAATGTTTGTATATTAATAGAAATAAATTGTCCTCCCTCCATTTAAAAGGAAAAGGTGAATAAGACACTTATAGTAAATACTGAGAGATTGATAGAGTGCTGGAGAAAGTGAAGGAAGAGGAAGAAGAGGATGAGGGGCATAGGATCAACCCCAAAACAGCCTTCTGTGATGTTCCAGTGCCTTATAACTGAGCAAAGGATATTAAATACTTAGTGATAGCAGCAGTGCAATAAAAAATATAAATCAGTGGTCCCTGATGTAATGTGAAGACTTTCATCATTTGAAATAGAATAACTTCAAATTTATGAAAACTTTGGACCTTGTTAGATTCAGAAACATTTAATCTGTCTTAATGAGATCATCAAAATAGCATAATAAGTTTCATATTTATTTTGTTTTTATATATTACATAGTATGTGGGAAAGTTTTCTAATAGATTATGTGCTATAAGATGACATTCTATGGAAAGGACAATTAGTGTAGGCCCAATATAAGGAGGTATAGCAATTGATATATTAAAAAACTTTGATATAAATGAGTTTCCTCTGTAAGCTGTAATGGAATTTGAATCAAAGACAGGTTTTTTTTTAACATTTTACTATGATATCAAATATCTTTTCAATGTGTCTTTAAAAATTCATGTGTATGAAATTGTTTTATAAGTTGAGAACTTTTTTTTTCTTTTTCTGTTGAAGCATAACTCCATTAGTGGAAAAAGAAGACTCTTTATGAGACTCTTTAGAGATTTTTTTTCTCTATGAAACTCTTCAGGAACATTCCTCTTCTACACTTCAAAGCCTCTCTCTTGTCGTACTGCTCTTAATAGGTCTCAGTATTGTTTGGTTTTAAAATAAAAGCACTGCAAAGTTCATTGTATTCTTCTTTTAATCAACTTTATCTCATTTATGTCTAGACAGCCATTAAAAAAATAAGCACACAGCATTGCCAGAAGAAAATGAAGCAGGCAAAACAGCTTAAATTGTCCTTGTCTCTCCTTTTTTAGTCAATTTATTTCTCTACCCAGGTTTCTGATGGGTATCTGTGTTTGTGCAGGAACTCTTGACTGTATCTACTCCAGCTAAATGCACACTTATCTGAGTCAATAATATCAGGACTGTAGATGCAAATGGGATGGGGAAGACCAAGAGAGAGAGAGATTGTGTGAGTCATGCTGTATATGGCTCAGTTTTACTTGATCCGAAGATCCGAAGTTTTACTTGAGCCTTCTCCGCCTGGTTTACTCACCCTTTCCACAGCTGCCCTCATCCCCTTCACATCTGGGTGGCTTTCTTTTATAAGCTCCCATGGTCCCCTGTCCCTTCCTCTCTCATAACGCTTACCACACTTGATTGTCTTTATTTAAATGTTCCTTTATCTTCATAAACTGTAAGAAACTCTACTAGTCTCTAATACAGTGCCTAGTAATCCATAGGTATTCACTGTATGTCTTCTGAATAGATGAATAATGAAAATATTCAAGGAGTACACATAGATGCAGCCAGCCCAAGATGTGCTATAAATATAAGATTAAAAATATCAATAATGAAAACAGTAACAGCTAACTCTTAGTAAGCCCTTACTAAGTGCAGATGCTTTTCTAAGCACTTTCAGCCATTATCTCATTTTATCTTTATTGCAACCCTAGAAGAAAGAGAATTGTTATGGGCTTCATTGTTATGAAAATAATTTGCATGATAATTATTCTTCCGATATCTCCACTTTCCTAGTATGACCTATTTTTTTCTACTTATCTTCCCATTATTAAATGCTTTAATGAAGTGAGATCAATTTTGTTACAAATTGCCAATCTAAAAAGAGTATTACCTGCTCCAAAATAGATACAATTCAAGATATATCTGTATCTTAGAACATTTTGTGGAAAACGACATGGAAAAATAAATGCTGGCAGGGAAGTCCACGCAGTAATTAAAAGAATAGACACATTTTGTGTATTTCTGTACTAGGAACAGGAGAGAAGGCATGCAGCAGCAAAGCCACTATCACTAAATCCAGAATATTTTTATATGCATATGTTCAGGGATCCGGTTAGGATTGAAATAAAGTAAATGTATCATGATTTTAAAAATATCAAAAGTTCAACCTTGATCATACAATTTTATTTTGCTGAAAATGTCTCGTGATCTTCTTGCTAACTCCACATCTTTTGGGATGTGTTTTCATCTTGAATGAATTTATTTTGTCACCAAGGTTAGCATTTTCTGAAGTGTGAGTGGTGTCTTCTCTGCTACTTAATTTTCTGAGGTCATCCCCCAACCTTTCTAAAATTTCCTACTTGTCCTTGTGTCTTTAATCCTGCACATGGAAACGTGGGAACAAAGCTGAATTGTTAGAGCTCACAAACTGAACACACCAACACTCTTCCTCTTGATTTCTTGCCACATTTGAAACATTCTGTGATTCACTAAAGGTTACTTTGAGTTACAGCATCAAGCGTTACGGAAATATATTCAATATTCAATTTTTATGTTCTTAAAATATACTTGTAATACATATTAAAAAGTAGGATGAGAAGCATTTTTATTATTTCTTTTTCCAGTGGTAAGAAGAACTAAGAAGAACTCAGATCTTTTAGTTGAACAGTTTTATAGTTTAATAAATCTATTTTATTAAGCCTATTTTAAGGTTTTATTAACCTATTTTAATGTAGAAAAAATGTCAAATGCTGTGGTGCAAGATAATTAGAGTTTCAGACATCACTCCGATGTTGCTGTGACACTGAGAGAAAAAAAACTATGAACTATTATTTTATCACCTAATTTACTAAGCTAGGCTCCTCCATGCTATCATTGTGCTTATCCACAGGGGAACAAACATAACTTCAAATGTGACACTACTTACCACATCTCACAATTTAATAATCTGAGTAAAAACTTGATTCATGAAAAGTAAACACAACTCTCTCAGAAGACTCTTTACAAAATTAGATATAAGTATTGAATTTGGATTTCAGAGAAGAGAGCAATTCAACATTAACTAAAATATGTGCAATAGATCTTTTTAAAAAGTAATTAACCAGAAGTCTTGAGAACAGGAACGAAAGAATGTAGATTAAAGTTGGAGATGGTAAAACATGGGAAGTCAGTGAGAGCTGAGAAACTCCAGAGCTGAGGCAAGAAGGCGGTAGCAGTAGTGGTCGTGAAAAGGCATCTAAATTTCACCCTCACTTTAACCCTAGCCCTAACATCTAACCCTAACCTGTCCCTAGTCAATGAACATAAAACTCATTGCAGAAGTATGTTTGGGGAGAAAAAGGACTAAATATGCCTGATCATAAAGTGAACCAGTTGTAAACCGAGTTTCTTTTTTCCAAAAGAAAATACTTTTCAAATGTTTTCAGTATTTCGAATGTTAAACTCTTAAAGATATTCTTGGCATGGTTAGATGTCATCTTGGAATATTTATTTATCAATTTAATAATATATATATTTAAATTAATATATTTTATAAAATTCAGTAAGAAATGGTACTTTATGTCTATTCTCATAGCTCAGGGAAGTTTTATTCAAAGTTCTCATGTATATATTTGATATCAGAGTCTTGCTGTCACCAAAGCCACTTGAGTCATCTAACATGATTTTCCTAGAGCACAGCTTCACATCTATTTAAGTTGTTTAAGATATTACAGCACTTTTTGATTTGATGCTGGCACTGGAAATTTTAGTGCACATCGAAATTATCTATCTGCTATTCATAATTTACACAAGGTAATCACTTAATATATTCCTTAAAGAATCTTTTAAAGATGTGACAACCATCCCTTGCAATTATCAAGTCATATACTTATGACTAAGTCCATGTTAAATGCTGTCTACTTTTATTGTTCTATTTGTAAAGTTTGTGTCAGGTGATTTCCATAATTGTTCAGAGCTAGTGCTAAATGAGGTCATTTGGTAAATATGTAGAGCCTTTATAAGGACTGATATCCACAGTAACTATTATTTTTTCAATTTTTTAAATTGAGGTATAGTTGATGTATACAATGTTATATGTGTCAGGTGTACAACAATGATTCACAGTTTTTACAGTTTATACTCTATAGTTATTATAAAATATTGACTATATTTCCTGTGCTGTACAATATATCCTGGTAGCTTATTTATTTTATACATAGTAGTTTGTACCTCTTAATCCTCTACCCCTATCTTGCCCCTCCCCTACCCCTCTCCCCATTGGTAACCACTAGTTTGTTCTCTGTATCTGTGAGTCTGTTAACAAAGGATTGGGCAGAGTGTTGGAAAATCATAAGGCACAGTGTACTACCCCATGGTTGGTAACAGGAAAGTTGTTATCAATCTTCAGACCGAAAAATGAAAGAGGAGATAATGATTTCCAAGATAAGAAAGGAACAGTATAGAGAGGTCCACCTTTAAATGTGAAACCTAGCCAGCTTGATGTGACCCTATAGGAGGTAGATTCTCACCTCTCTCTCCTTTCTTTGCTGTGATCTCCTGAAAGGGTCATGTATTTGTCTAACTTAAGTAGAAGCCAGAGCAAGAAAGCCCACCTTGTAAGTCAGCCTCCCAGGGCAGAAACAGGATAAGGGTAGATTGTGGGGTGTGGATCTTTCACAGGGAAAACTTTAATCCCTCTCTGCTCCTTGAGTGTGTGTGTGTATGTGCATGTGTGATAACAAAGTAATTCAGGCTGTTCCCAAAACCATTGACATTTGGGATTTGGATTCTGGCTATATTATATTTGAATCCAGAAAGAGAGAAGACAAAGAACTAACTGGGGAGAGAGCATCCATTCTTATGCCTCCTGTCTCCTAAGCCACTCTAAAATATTACTGCCCAACTTCAAACACCAATAACCAGATTACCCCACCTGTAGAAAGGAAAGAGCCCTGGATGTTTTATTCTTCAGGTAAATAAAGAAGTTTCATCGTGTAAATGTAGAGTTGAAGTAACAAAAATAATTTTCAGAAAGAATTTAATCATTCAGTTATCAAATGTGAAAAATAATCTGGAGATCAGTGGTCAATTAAAATAGATAAAGGAAAAGGATATCAAAGGAGAGACTGAATAACAAATCAACTTGAGAAAATGAAAAGTAGACTTTCCAGGATTGACTGTGGTAAATTCTTTTCTTACTGGGTAGGTACACATAAAAGATGTGCACAGAGATATTTTTGTCATGCAGCTGCAAAAGTAGGCAGGTCTGCTTCCTGCTTACATCTGATTGATGATATTGTTTTTCCTTTTAATACGACAGAATTTGTAAAAAAAAAAAAAAAAAAAAAAAAGCCACAACTGCGCTCCCAGGGGTATTGGGAGTTGTATACAGAAGATGTATGGTTTGTATACAGTATTCAAACAAGTCAAATACTTTTAAAATGCTGTGCTTTATTAGAAAAGTACTAAGACAATCCTGGCTTTTATGAGGCAAGAGAGCGAGCACACTATAAAGGGATGTTGAAGGGGACACAAGGAGGAAGAGCTTCTGTGCCCTTTCCTGACATTCCACCCTTCCAGCACTGATGTAGTTACCAATCTGAAAGCTCCCCATCGCTGTTGTTCAAAAGTTTTTATTGAGGGCTTCCCTGGTGGCACAGTGGTTGAGAATCTGCCTGCCAATGCAGAGGACACGGGTTCGAGCCCTGGTCTGGGAAGATCCTACATGCCGCGGAGCAACTAGGCCCCTGAGCCACAACTACTGAGCCTGCGCGTCTGGAGCTTGTGCTCTGCAACAAGAGAGGCTGCGATAATGAGAGGCCCGCGCACCGCGATGAAGAGTGGCCCCCGCTCGCCGCAACTAGCGAAAGCCCTCTCACAGAAACGAAGACCCACACAGCCAAAAATAAAAATAAATACATAAAAAGTTTTTATTGAGACTTCATTACTTAGGCACAATTGGTTAAATGATAGCCACGTGATTGAACCCTGTTAGATGTTTCCCTGTCCCCTGGAGGTTGCAGGGTGGGGCTGAAAGTTCCAACCCTTTAATCACTTGGCCAGCCCCTCCCTTTAAACTATGGAAGGGCCTACCATTAGTCATCTTGTTAGCATAAACTCAAATAGGATTGAAAGGAGTTTATTATGAATAACAAAAGAAATGTATGTCATTCATGGATTTTGAAATTCCAAGGGTTTTTGAAGTTCTTGTACCAGGTTCCTGGCACAAAGACCAAATAGACATATTTTTATTATACCACAGCATAAGAAGGGATTTATTGGTTTAGATGTATGAAAAGTCCAGGGGGAATCTGGCTTTAGACATAATTGAATGCAAGGGTTCAAATAATACCACTACCATTATATCTCTTTCTTGTCAAATTTTAGCTCCACCTTTTTCTTACTTGGCTTTATTCCTAGATGATCTTTGACCATAGTAGGCAATGATGGATTCTTATAGTTCCAGGTTTTCTTTATCTACATGGTTGTCTCTCCCAAAGTCAGAATAGTCAGAATGAGAAAAAGTGAGACGCATGTTTGTGAGCTCTCTCTCTCTCTCTTTCTCTTTCTCCCCACCCCTTCCCTCCTTCCCTCTTTCTCTTTGTGTGTTTATATCAATCCCCGAAGGCAGATTTTGACCAGTGTGGATCTTATGTCTGTTCTAGACTAATTACCATTTCAGAAGAATTGGGATTGGCTGTTTTGGAAGGAATCAGAAACAAATGATTGGCTTTTGTCACCCTCATGCCTCACCCCTTTGAATGAAAATCAGTTTCTGAAAGTAAAGGATGCTAGGCAGAACAGAAAGTAGTAAATGTCCACTTCGAGTCTTTTGGAGATATTTCCCTGAAGTATCATTTTTAATGAAGAAAAGAAGGCAATAATAAGACACTGAGCAGTGTGTAGACCTTCAGCCAACTAAAGAAACAGTAAAGCCTGGAGTGTTAGAGTTAGTCATTAAATATTAGTGAGAATAAATATTTCAGCAAATCTCTCTCATCATTATTTTTATTAAAAACCACAAAAGTATGTTTTTTTGCTTCTAACAGTCTTCCTCTGTCCAGAAAGTTTTAAATGTCTTTGCAGAAATAAACTTGTGTTACTAAGTATCCACTTCAACTTCAAAATGAAGTTGATGTTGTGATTTTAAACTTTGCTTTAAAATTAGAAAATTAATTTCCCTAAGCCTTTAAAAGGAACTGTTAATTTGTCATGATAATTGAACAAACTGAGAATTCTGTTTCAACTCAGCATGTGGTGTTTCTTGTTTATAAATTTGTTTTTAAGGATTTTTGAAGGAGCTGATTAATTTTGATAAAATCTTCTAAGTCTCTGAAGGTAGAAAGATGAATCTTTCTTTCTTTGGGTCCTTCAACTTCTTATTTTGAAATGACACATTTAATGGCTTGTAACAATTGGGGTATGTTTTTTTTTTTTTTAAATAAGACTTCAGTGAAATTTGTTTAATGAGTGAAAAACAGAAAGGTATGTGATTATATTCATTATGGTTTGCCAATAAGAAATCATAAGTAATTTCTAAACGACCAGATTGTTATAATAGATGATATATAATATTTGGAAGCATTACATGTACAATAGACATATAAGTAATTTATTTAACTACATTGGTCACAATAGTTCTAGTTCATATTGTATCTATCCAAGTATGATATTTGTAAAAGAAAATCATATGATAACTGTTTGACATTTTGATCTTGACATGATATGTGTTACATTTATTTTTCAGATATATAGACACCATATTAAATATGAAAACTATCAGACTGATGTCAAATAATTGGTCTTTCAAATTATCTTAGCATAGATAGTAAGATTATATTACTAATTTTTTTAGTCTTCTCTTATATTGATTCAATTGAACATTATCGAATAGTTCTCTGCGACGGAAAATGGATTGCTGTTTTATTTTCAACTTCTTTATCTCTATGACTTTATGAACTTTTGGTAAGGTTATTCCCAAAAGTTGAAGGTGTAAGATGCAGGAAAATTTTATATAATTGAATCTCCTGCACAGTAGAAAAAGTAGGATGACATGGTTTTAATAAAAATGTCATTTCAGATAATTCATTGATTTCTATTTGGGTTAACTGAGCTCAAGAGAGGAAGATT
Organism: Balaenoptera borealis; assembly: GCF_965194805.1. Classification (NCBI taxonomy): domain Eukaryota; kingdom Metazoa; phylum Chordata; class Mammalia; order Artiodactyla; family Balaenopteridae; genus Balaenoptera; species Balaenoptera borealis. The sequence goes on from NC_138862.1 coordinate 38,898,067, forward strand.
ATCTTAAGTGGAAATTGCTGAATATTAGCTGTTTATGGCCTCATAAAATATTAATATTAAGTAAAGGAAAGCCTCCACTAATAAACTTTGCCATGTACTTGGACTTAAATACCACAACAACAATTAGGAGATTAACATTTATAATGTACTTGGAATACTATAAGAAAGGATCTAAAGATAAAAGTTTGGCTTATAGATGTGTATTTGCTCATCCTTTTCTGTATTCATACATTCAGAAATTTTTATTGAGCACCTACTACATGAAAGGCAAATTGTGCTAAGTTCTTGGGTTATAAAAGTAAAGAAACATGGTTCATATATTTTAGGAGCTTACGATTGAAGGGGCTCAAAGACCTTGATCCTGGCTTTATGAAGCAAATAATCTGGTCAGTGAGATAGATAAACGGATAATTCAAAGAAAGTGTGATACATTTCAGGGATTTATAGTCACTGGATGTTATAGAAACAAAAGTAGAGGCATGTTTCATAAACTGGAGTAAGAGCTTGAATAAGAAGGGTGACAAAGACTAAGTTTTGAAAGCTTAATAGAAGTTGAGTCAAATGATGAAGGAAAGGGCTAAAGCAGAGAAATGCATTGGGAAGGGACATAGTGTTGTAGATTCTGGCGACTTCAAGTTTTTTATGGTTTAAGTGTATAGTACGGAGAACAGAGTTGTGGGAAATGAGGCTGGAGAGTGAAAGATGATTCAGATACTGAAGGAGGATTTTTAATTTAATCTTTATGATCCATTGAAGACTCTTTAATTAGTGACCTATTCAAATTTATGCTTTAAAAGAGTTTCTAGGTAATAGAGGATTGCTTTATCCTAGACCAACCCAATTTAGTAAGTAAGTGGAGGTTTTATAGATTTCACCAGGGTGTGGAAAGGATGTAAACTACCACAGACCAACAGATGGAAAAGTGTAAAGTTGAGTTGCTTTATTTGTTTTTTAATTACTCTGGATATATTATTGGCTTGGCAGTGCTCACTCAGAGACAAAGGGAGGTAGAGAAACAATAATGGGCAGGGATATATATAAAATGAAAAGTGTTTTCTTGGTAGCACAGAGTTCAGTAAATTAGTACCAGGTTGGTACTGACACATAATTTGCTGGTAGGAGCACAACAGAGCAGCTTGTAAGAACAGATGAGCCAGGGCACAAATAAAGTAATGAACATAAATCAGAGAAACTTAATTTACCATTAGACATCTAGATGGCGGTCAGTGAGCTGATCATTATTACCATACTGCCATGCACAGAGGAGACTCAAAAAATATTTGTTGATGGTAATTATAAACTCACAAAGAAGCATGACTAGCATTTCCCACCCCCATTTAGGCCATCTTTGTCCAGAAAGTATTTAGATGTTTATTGTGATTAGTCAAAGGTGCTTTGCAGAGAACTATTTTGATGATTATCTGAACCTTAAGATACTTTAAAATATCATGTGTTTCTTTCTAAAACAGAGGCAAATTTATTTATGCAATTTATTTTATTTTCAGTAGAATGTCTCATCTATTTATGTTTCTGATGATTCAGTATTTAGTCTGGTTTTATTTGAAAAAGAGGTTTAAGTATATAATCCATTAAATTTGAAGACAAGTATTCCTAAATATGAGTGAGACTTTCAGTGTAGCAGTAATCTCACCCAGGATTAATCTCTTTGACTATTATGTTGCCAATTTGATTTGAACTTATCAATCTCACATAAATTCCTCATTTTTTTTTGCACTATAAGTCTGAGTGTTCTTGCTTGGCTGTTGAAAAACTTGCCCATGTGTTTCTTTATTTTGCCAAAAAAAGAGAAGAAATATAAGTATCATTTTTAATCCATGGTCCTGAGCATGAAAAGAGGTAGACTAGAGGTGGGACACAAAACCTAAAATAAATTATTTATATATAGTATACTCAAATCTAATAAAATTCATGTTACTAATAGGAAATAAATAACACTATTGAATATATAGCTCAGCCTATTATTTGGGACAGATTCTCATTCACCGTTTGAATTGGGGCTTAAACAGAGGCTGATTTCATTTTTTTTAAAGTTTAGAAAAAAACCAATTACATCAATTACAATAAATGCTGTGACTTTAATCTTTTTCATTATTGTTAGAAATTTTTATCTGAATATAAAGGAACTGTTTGAATTGCTCTGTTACAGTTGTTCATTCCTGCCTAGCTCTCTTCTTCATTGTCCCAATTTTCCTCAAGTACATCCATTTAAAGCATTTAAAATTCAAACAAGGAAAAAAAAAAGCAACACAAAATTTAAACCCTTTTACTTATGGTGAAATACAGTATATCACACTACCACACAACACAATAAAAGAACTTATGCTCTTTTATAAGCAATCATGATCGCGCCTATGTGTACATTTAGAAATACTGGTCTCTAAGATTTTTCTGGTCTCTATTCCATCATTGTAGATGACAGTTAAGTGTGGCATGGAGGAAGGGATAAATAGGAAAGAGGAGGGATTTATATCCTGTTTATTCATAAGTTGGCACATAACATTTCTGCTTATATTCCATTAGCCATAATATATCAATATTTACATGGCTACACCTAGTTGCAAGAGAATCCGAAAATAGAGTGTTTATGCTAGAAGTCACATGCCCAGATAAAACTCAAGAAGGGAGATCAGATATTGAGAAATGATTAGCAGTCTCTACCACATTTAGTACCTTGGGAATATTGTGTCCTCTCTCTACTTTGATATTTGTTTATTAGTTTTTAAACAGTAGAATTTCAAACTATTTTTCCCATGGACTTTCTCCAAACTCTGTTATAAATATTTCCTATGAGAATAAAAGATTTGTGGTGAATAAATGCACATGGTAAATACGTAACCTTAAAAAATAACACATAAGTTTATGAGAAAGAGACCCCAATACTTATTTTCTTAGTGTATTACTGTTCCATAAAATATGAGAAAGACCTTTTGTGATTTCTATTGGAATGTTTTTTTATCATTTCATTTTTATAAAAGAAACATCCATATATAATGTCAGATTTGTGAGAAATACAAAGTTTTCTGAACTCTCACTGCTCTGAAAGAAGTGCTTTTCTAAAAATAAAATGTACATGTTGAGAAAATGTTGAAATCAATGTGCTAGTTGTTACGTTCAAAATTCCATTATTGTTAATGAGATTTGCAGGCATAACTTGCATAGCAAGTTTCTCTGAAATTTTTCCCAGCTGTGTCCTTGAAAGATACCTACTTCTTCTTCTTCTTCTTTTTTTAATCATTTTATCAGAGCAGTTGCTTTTCAGTTTATCCATTTCTGTCTTAATAGCATCTCTTCTACATGAAATGTTGGACTTAATTGTACAGGAAAAATAAGGTGTTTGTCTACTGCATCTATGAGTCACAAACAACTCATTGACATGAACTTTAGCACCTTAGCATAGTTCTGGTATGGAACTTCTGCATAATTCATTATAAAAGAACATGAAGCATTCAGAAGTCAGTGTTCTTTCAGGGATGCGCTGAAGTATTAGCAGCACAAGGAAATATGCCTTTTCTATACATAATTTACACCAAGCAGCGGATATATTTTATGGTTCCTAATAGAGTTATTTTGATCCCTTTATAGTGGTTTAGAATTATTTTAAAAGTAATATATTAAGAGAAAGTATATTAAAACCAATTTTCTCAACATATCTTATTATTTTCTGTCTTGTATGCATTTCCTTGGAAGACAATTAATAGTGATTAAATCCATATTTCTTAAAAATATTTTTTAAATGTGTGATATATTCACATGATCTAAAAAACAGAACTCGAAAAGGTACATACCCTTTAAGATTTGTTAACATGATTTTTATCTCATCATCTCTTACTTATACCACACAGACTTGCTACTTCCTAAGAAATAGAAAATTGATTTATATCATACACAATTCCTGCTGACAATATTTTATATTATCAGAGCTAATGCCTTTGGCCATTACCTTTAACTTGATTCTCCGCAAAGCAGGAGTGAAAGTAGGTATCAAGATCACCTACAGAAACATTTGCAAAACACACCTCACTACCACCACCTTCCCAAACTGTGCCTTACTGAGCCACAAAGTATTTATGATAATTGGACATTTTGTGTTCTTTTGGTTTGGTACATAAATAGAAATGGGAACCTCTTTTCTAGAAACTCTAATACATATTTATATTTTCCATTTTAAAAAATAATTACCAGGTCCTTAAAAGGAAAAAATATATAATTATTCTCCATGTGTTCGTAGGGACACAACCTGAGTAAAAGCAATTAATTCTATGAATAAAAACTGTCAACCCTATAAAAACAGGAAGGACATTATATTAGTAACAGCATAATGAATTCAGCAACATAATTGTGCTGTCTTCCATACACATCAGGCTTCTAGTACTTATGAGCTCTGCCCTCAAGGAGCTTATAATCTTTAATGGCTTTATGATGAACACCCAAATATAAGTCAAACAATGAACATGCACAGTAATCTATTTTTATATGGTCAGAGAAGAATCTGGGAATGTTTATTTGTTAAATAAATTAAATGTTAGATAAAAGCAATGCAATAAGAATTATAAAGTCATGTATCCAAGTAGAAAGGAACAATAAAATGTGCCCATTGTGTTAGGTGAGATGCTCCAGGAAAGGACTCTGAGATAGAGATTTGCATGCAAAGGAAGCAGGATTGGCCAGAAGTCAAAGTTGCAGTGCAGTCATGCAAAACTCTCAGCTGATCCCTCCAGGGGTATGGAGCTAGGACTTCTTTTAAAAGTTGTCCCTCTCTCGTAGTAGTACCATGTCCTGGGGATTGGGGGGTATGACATTGGTGAGTTAGCTTTTTTTGACTGAAGACAATTCCAAGAGAATGATTCAGCTGAGAGTCTCCCAGTTGCTGGGGAATGAGCGCCTCAGGCCTGATGTGGGATCTGGGGGATGCCCACCAGTATCCGTTCTCCCTAATTTACTTTAAGATAGGGAGTTATGAGTAGATAACCTGGGTTTTGAAGAATTACTAAATGAAAGGAGGAAGGCACCTTGATTTGGGTTGGAAAGATTGTTCAAATAACTAGGGCATAATTTAAAATTTTAACACTGGAAATCCTTTACACTGGTAAGTGAACCCAGGAACAAGTCGTAGGTGGTGGAAGAAGATAAGTTGTAGTGCAGTAGGAAACCCCACTTCATAAAGCAGACAGGAAAGTTTGTGACGAATGAACAAAGAAACCTGTTAATAGTGATGTTACGGTCCCCCTGGAGGCCCTTCACCATTTGGCACCAATTTATCTTCTCCAGTGTTACTTCTTTTGGCACAATTCCCAGTTTGTTTCTTAAGCACTCACTATTTACTGGAATGAACACTAATTTCACAAACTTAAGATGTTTCTCATGCTGCTCTTCTACCTCCCCTTTCTCCATTTCAAGTCCTCTCATCCTTAAAGTCCTACCTCAGTCCCCATTTTCCCACAAACCTTCCCTAGTTCCCTCCCTCCTTGAAACTCCTACCTTTTCCTGGTAATTCATTACATGTTCCTCTTTCCTCCCCTCCCCTCTCTTTTCCTCATCCTTTCCTCTCATTTTCTTGACTGTGACTCTTTTCTCATTTCCTTCTATAGCTTCATAATCTAGACATCAGGCTGGAGAATAGCGGCTTCTGTCCAAAGCTTCTCATCAAAGGGCTTTACATTTGTTTTCTCTGTCCGCACCTATATCCTCTTCACTGCTATTTCCTGGAGATCTTACTTACTACATTCCTTTTTACAATTATTCTACTTTGCCTTCCTTCCTCTTCTGTGCATTTTCTGACTTGTCTTGCAAGAACTCTGTCCTCCCTTATTATATTTTTAATAGGCATAGTCTATGATTATGTAATTTTGACACAAATTGAGGGAAATAAGAAAAAAGAAGAAAAGAATCTTACCATCTAGGGATATTATGTTAGCATGTTTCTTTTCCTCTTTCTACATTATGTTAAAAAATTCAGTCCCCATTATATGCCTAATTTGTATCATTTCTTTGGCTAAATTCTTTAAGTACTTTCCACATACTAAAAATTATTTGTGAACAGCATTTTTCCAGAAGAAAATAAAAGTGTATGGAGATATACTATAAAATACTCCATTCCATTCTAAAATATATTTTAAAATGAAATAAATAAGTAATAGGAATGAAAAATTCAGGTAATCAGTTAAAAAGAATTACTGATTATTAGTAATAGATGGAGTCACTGAGAGATAGGAAGTTTAAAACTACAAATGGAAAGACATCATGAGTAAGTATGCTGTGTATAAGGAAAAAGTGGATAAAGAATTTTATAAGAAGCTGGATTGTAGCTTAATAGGGACAAAAAGGAATAATTTTTTATATTGACAATATAGAATTGAGCAAGACACTTCATGTTCAAAGTCAAGTCTTTAGTACCAAGAAGTACTTGTTATACAACCAAACCTAAAATTAGCATTTGAAAGACTTAACGAGGATTGTTTTCCTATGTGGCATGCTTATTCAGTTCCATATTCCTTATTCATTGAGAGAAGTATCAAAGCACCACAAGTAGGGTTGTTTCCAGAAAGGAATGTGAAAATGACTGTTGTTCCTCCTAAACAATTTGCAAGCCCAGAAATGATTAATAATAATTCCTTACATTTGTATAATAAAAGTGTTATAAGATCACTTTCATATTATCTCCTTTTATGTTCACAACAAAACTGTGAAGTAGGTATATAATTATTCTATTTATAAATAGATAAACCAAGGTCAGAGAAGTTAAATGATTTACTGAAGATGGTATTGTTAGCAAAGGGTATCCAAATCTAACCTGATTCATTCTGGTTTTTTTGGTTATGTTTCTCTACTAATGTTAAGGAGGTGGGCTTTGTTGAGGATGACCAAAAATGTCATCCTTTTATAACACAGAAATTTCAGTCTTAAATTCTTAATACTTATCCTCTTCTTGGTTGTTCGGTATATGTCCCAGTATATAGGAATAATATGTTTTCTAAGTTTTCACAAATGAACTACATTAGTGGATATGAAATTCTTCTCTGACTTATAGCTGTTACACTTTTGTCTTCTGGCAGTTGCTACTGAAAATAAGTCATAATCCTCCTGCTTTTTTTGAGAATTACCTACTTGGATGATGCTAAAATTTTAAAATATATTCTTAAAATATTAAAATATTAAACATTTCTAGCATCTGACTAATTGAGTGTTCATTAATGTTGTCTATGAGGTGGTAAGGACATTCAGCCTTCAGATACATGTATTTCTATTTCAAGATTTATTTTTAATCTTCACAGCCCCAATTATGCTTAATTCTCCTTCAGATTTTCCCAAAGTTGAGTCCCAAACCCTATCCGCCGTATCTATCATCTCCTTTCCCACTGTTTTAATTCATTTGTCACATTATTTTTATGTTCTTGGAAACTTTCAATTTTTCCTTTAATTCCTTTATTTTGGTTTCTAGTATCAAAGTGCTGTTGATTACCTCCAAGTCAGATTTTAGTTCTTCAGTTGCTTTTTAAAATTTCTTTGCACTTCTTTTTTTTTTTTTTTTAATTTTTATTTATTTATTTTTATTTTTGGCTGTGTTGGGTCCTCGTTTCTGTGCGAGGGCTTTCTCTAATTGTGGCAAGCGGGGGCCACTCTTCATCGCGGTGCGCGAGCCTCTCACTATCGCGGCTTCTCTTGTTGCGGAGCATAGGCTCCAGACGCGCAGGCTCAGTAGGTGTGGCTCACGGGCCTAGTTGCCCCGTGGCATGTGGGATCTTCTCAGACCAGGGCTCGAACCCGTGTCCTCTGCATTGGCAGGCAGACTCTCAACCACTGTGCCACCAGGGAAGCCCCTGCACTTCTTTTTTATTTTATATATTTTTCTTTCATCCTGTGGTTTTGATTTTTCATATTACTCTATCATTCTTCTCCTGTTTCACTGAGACCATCTTCCTTGTATCCTATTGAGTGTGTTGCTAAGAAATTGCCATCTTAAAAGAGTTATTATTCATGGTAAGACCCTACCTATGCTTTTGTTGAGGAAATATGAATGAGGAAATTTTATCCAGTATTTGTGCTTTCCAACAGAGTACTCAGATTGCCTTTCATTCCACTTTCTTTCAGCATGAATATTAGATGAATATCCCTTTTATCCAAACAAGAGGGGAAAAGATGTGCATAGTTCCTGAACCAATTTATGGTGTCTAGTTGGCATAGAAGTACTATAGACCTGTTAGGTTAAGATGCAGTCTTCAACTCTTATTATCTTTTGGCTTGATACTCTGAACAGAGGAAGTACATAAACAATGATAATAGTAAATAATCACAAGGGCAATTTCTGAATTAATTGTGTCTATTATATTTTAAAATGTTGGCATTTCCTTCCGGATTCTGTAAGCAGCTGCCAGTTCCCCTAGAGCATATATGTTGTCGGTGTGGTAAACATACAAGTTATTGTCCAAAACAGGAAGATCTGAGAGTGAAAGCCGCCTCTATTAATATCCATGCCAGAGAACCAGCATGTACTAGGATTATCCCAGGCAAACTGGGAAGAATGTTCACCCTAATTCTAGGGTGTTCAGATGGATATGGAAGAAGAGGTACTATTCCAAGAATGAGGTAGCTAGGTTCTGTTAGTGTTCTGCTACTTGAAATGGGAGCTGCCATGTAGTAGAAGAATGGACAGTAAGTGTTCAGTGTCACAAACCTTATACTTTTGGAGCAAAGAACAAACTCTTGTGAAAGTTTCAATTCTGTGATTCTGGAAGCTTGCTCCTGTAATTGCATAAGATAGGAAACCAACATTATCTCAGTTCAGTTCTTCTGACCTTGTAGTTCATAGATATTTTCCTGAAATGCTTGTGATATATTGATGAGTCCCACTGTCCAGTTTTATCATGAGTTTTCATTTTTTGTGTGTGTGGCTCTGTAATTATTTTGTTGAGTGCTGGGAGACAGTGAGTTCAGCTGTGCTACCAAGATTTATATAAATTTCTGTTTCTGTTTCATTCAGTCTGGTAATATCTTTAATCATGTGTTAAAATCTCCACATTCTTTATGTATTACATTCAATAAATATGTGTTCTTTTTTTCCTATCATCTTTGCCATAGATTAGCAACTCCTAGAGAATATGGAACAACCAATGGATTCAATAAATATTTATATTGAATATCTACTAGTGTATCATATTTTTTAAGTTGCTTGGAAATTCAGCACTCTACTCCAATAAGTAGACGTCAGATGTTTTATTGCTAGTAACAAAGTATGTACCATGAAGTGAAAATTCTCTCATTATCATATTTAGTTCTGTTAGTGACCACCTTAAAGCTTAATCTAATGATTTAAATATATTATCTGATTCACCTTGATGTACTCTTAATTTCTTAATGGCTGACTGGGTTAATGCTTAACATGAGCCAGTAGGGCATTGCTCTCAATATATAACCTGGATGGCTGCTTCAAAAGCACTTAGTGAAAAGATAAAGTCTGCTTAAACAAGAGAGGTTTCAAAATGTAAAATCGTGTCTTTATTTTTATGATCTAGCTCTAAGTCATATGCTTAATCATATACTAAGATGCAACCATGCCTATTTTCATTGATAAGAAGGAATGAAAGTTGCAGAGTAGCCACAATATTAGTTTTCTGTCAATAAATTTCTTGCACCTGGCAGGACTATTGTGATCTCTTATTTTATCAGCTGATGTCTAGCTTTCTCTGCAGCAGATGTCATTTCACCCAGCAGAGTGGGGCTACTTCTAACCACAACCTTGTAGCACTTCCACTTTCCCCAAAAACTGCAGGTGGCATTACAGAAACAATTTGAATATTTCAAAATTTTGCATGCACAAAAAAGCCTCTGGCCACATTTCAAAACAAGTTGGAAGACAGTCCCACGTGCCTTTCCCTCTTCATCTCTGTTGCTTCCAGAAGTCTCACCAAAAATAAAACATGTAAGATGTTGGTAGTAGATCTATGTTGTTTGAAAAGTGATCAAAACGGATGGTATTTTTAGAATCCTAAACTGATGTATGTTTTCTAGTCTTTCACATTTGGTTCTTTTAATAATTTTATGTAATGCAAGATGTAAAGTCTTGTATTTGTTGATTTTGTTGCTTGTATTATAATTTATCATAGCCCAGAGGATCATGTATCTTTTTATTTTCAGTACTTTCTTATAGCTTCTATGATAATTCATCAATTAAAATTTATACTTATTCATTTACCATAAGCTAGCTCATTAATAAGTGGTTTTCAGGTAAGATGGATATTTATTTAAAATATATATTATCACTGAGGTAAATAAATCCATTTAATATATCATCTAAACCCTTAAAGCATCATTATTGAGAAGTGGAACACAGGATGAGAGCTGTTTAGTATTTTACTAATATACCACAATAACTGGTTTCATTCAAGGTCACAAGAGAAAAATTGTATTTGTGGCTTGCTTTTTTTTATTTTCTTTTTTTCTTTTCTAACTGGGAGCGACTGGTATTTAGCCAAACTTTTTGGCTAAGTTGATAAACACACAATAACAATCACTATCATAATTTAACACGCATATTATAAAATTGTATCTTAATTCCTACATTGAAAATTATTTCTAGATATCTACATGCTACTTATAGAAACTAGGAGATTATTTATAAATACATATATTATATATTATATATTATATACAAGTAAATAATCTACCAGTTTCCATGTATATGTGTATGAGTATATATGTGTATATGTGTGTATATACATATAAACTATGTTTCTTGTCCAGATAACTCTAGGTCATACCATTGATTATCTTATAAAAGTTATGTAAAAATACTTTATTAGGAAAATGCTGTGCCTTCTGTGCTTAGTTTTTTCTTCTGGATATTTTATATACTAATTTGATATTTCACATGTTAACAAGAACTGTTTCTTTATTTCATTTTAGTAGACAACAACTGGTTGTCTACTTGGTTTTGTCTGATTTTCTCCTTTAAGTCAAAAATGCAATATTTTGTGACATCTACATTGTAGTGCCCAGACTACAATGAAAAGAAAAGAGAAAAGAGTAGCAATTAACTTTGTTTGGTATTTTGCTGCTAGAACATAAAATATTGATAGCTCAATTAAAAATATGAGTTCAAATGAAATGTACTTGCTCGCTGCTAATTTATATGTGATTCATAAAAAAAAAAAAAAAAAAAAATAAGGGTTTTCTACAACCTCTTTCAATGGGTTGTTGTAGAAAGAGGCTACTGGACTGAGAAGCAGGAAACTTGGGGCCTCTACTAACTCCCCCAGTCACTAGCTGTGCTATGGTGGCAATCACTTCACCTCTGGAGGCCTCAGTGTTCTCCTTGGGAACATGAAAAAGTAAAATTACATAATCTCTAATGTCACTTATAGATGAAAACCCAATGTTACCCAATGTGCTTATTTGAGAAGGAGGCTAAAATTTCAAGTTATCTTCACACTGTTGTACAAACCACTAAAACTGAAGCACCAAATATAATTTTATACAATAGTAGGATGAGATGTGAAGATTGCTTTACGATTGTTGTTCTAGAAATATGTGAAAGTCTTATCCAGATAAAAGTGGCCAGAAGATGGCAAATAATGGGAAACATAAAGCCGCTGAACTGTAATATCTGGAGTATCTTTTCTAATTCTTTATTTTCCACTCAATGGTATCATTTCCTTCTTGTTTATACCCTCATTTAAAGCCAGCAAATGGTTTTCCACTGCTCTAAATCTAGACATGTTTTGCCATACACTTTGACAATTTGTTGCATAACAAGGGTAGGGATACAGTGTTCTTAACTTTTGTATTTAGCAATGCAGTAATGTAGTACTTGGACTTCATGGTCTGTGATGGATGTGTGCCATGATAGATGTCATTTACAATATGTTTCTCTATGGCTCTGCTAACCCCTTTCTCATACAGAGTAAGACAATCCTCTTATTTTTATGAATTGGAAGATAATAATTCTTCTAGCAAAGGTGTGTGAGCCCTGGAAGTGAGCACTTTATCAATCTAAATTAGACCCTAAGCATTTTGTTCAGTGAAGCATAGACTACAGTTCATTGGTTCAGTAACATTAAATAATTATCATGTTAGAATAATAGAACTTCCTGAACTTCTTAAACCCATTGGTCAATCCACGAATCAATCCATATCTCTCTTTAGAGAAGTGGGATAAAAATTAATGTTTCTATGGATGCATTAACAGAATGTGTTTTTATTACCTTAAGTTTGAATGAACTGAAAATATTCTCAAGGAATATTCTAGAATGTAGTATTTTTGTGTTGTCTGGATAGGGGAAACATAGCTTGTTTATAAAGCACCATAAGTTATTTGAGTAAAATATATATCTGCCTGATATTATTCATACTTAATATTTTTAATCTGGCCTCAGCTTTTGAGTCTACAGTTACGTGTTACATGCTTTTAAATATTGTGGATATTTTTGAAGGAAATGTTTAGGAAAAATGAAGAAAAGAAGTAGGTGAGGGTGAACAAAGGAATCCAAAAAGGGCTTCTCCTTTGCAGGTAAATATTCAAAAAGAACTGGAGAATGGGACAGAAACTTATGGCATGCTGATAGAATTATTTCTGAAAAGCGTATTTTTCCAAAATGAAATATCTGTCTTTCTTCATGTTCCATCTATCTAGATAGCTGATCTATAATGAGCTGAGGAAGGCATTTTGATCTTTCCTCAGAGTGTTTTGTCAGTGATCAGAAAGAACTAGTTCAGTTTCTTTCCAAGTTGAAACAGAATGTCACAAATCAAGAAAGGTGAAATTTTTCAGCAAAGGGGGTAGCAAATGCACTGAACCTTTACAAGCTGGTATAGTATTGTATTATTATTATTATTATTATTTGGTGTGTGTGTAAAATGTATTGATAAAAGAATCTGTGCACATCTGACACTATTGGAGACAAGTGGAAATATCGTGGGGAGAGAATGAAGCTGAGGTTTAGCAGGATTGTTCCTAACCAGAACGTTTGTGAAACATAAAACAAGTTGGACCAGTTTTAAACCTGTGCAAGTAAAGCACATACATTCATATGGAAAAAGAGAACTTTCATAGTGTTAACTGATGTTTTTTCTACATTAAAGCTCTTTCCAGTCATTTTTGGGTTTGATATTTTTGCCTTTGAATGTTAAAATCCTCTTTAATTTACTTAAGTCCATATTTAAATGATGTATGTGGAAAGTATGTGTGCATTGTCTTTGTCTCATATGTGTATGTGTTTGTCTAAGGAGAATTTATGGAATACCTAAGTTCTTGAATATAAGCCATGAATGAAGATACAGACTTCTTTTCGACCTTTGTATATTTCTAACTCAATTTCATGTCTTTTGGCACTGGTGACAAATAACAAACATATAGTTCATTACAGAATTCCAAAGTACCAATTAATATTTAATCATTACTAGGGAATATTTACCTACTTTCTTTTTTTTTTTTTTTTTTTTTTTAGTATCCAGGGGACTGGCATATCCAGGGGTTAAATAAGTATGAAATTTAGTTTAAGAGAGGAGGATACTTATGCAGACCCCAAAATACAAAGTGCTATTGAATGTCAACAAGTATCTACCTACATTTCACTTCTCTCTTAGTCTAGAGTCCAAATTTTTGTTTTTCTCTCACCTTTTGTGAGTGCAAGTCTTTAGTGTTCAGCAATTGAGGTCTCCTTTTCGTCTGTTTTCATTTCCAGTTTTCTTCATTCTTCACCCCAAATCCTCATCTTCATTTTTGTTTCCAGCTAAAAATGTGCTCTTTTTGTTGGATGAGTTCCTTGATAAATATATTAATTAGGCAGTGCTAGATGCTGTAACAAATAGACCCCAGGTTGTAGGATGGTTTAAACACATATTCAAGGTACTTTTTTTCTTGTTCACTTATTGATCTGAGCTGAGTATTCCTGACCTGAGGTATGGTCCTCCTCAAAAAAAAGTTCAGAGAAACAGGCTACCAAGGGCTTTGTCATCTTCTAAAAAAATAAAAAATAAAAAGAAATTAAAAAGAAGAAGCCTCTTAGATTGCCATCCCAGTCAGCTAGAAGGAGAGGAGAGGAGAACACAGCAAAGTGCTGTGGGACTTTTTAATGGGTCATACCTACAAAATAATCCCTTTGCTCACAATCCTTTGTCATTTAACCATATGGTCACACTTAATTGAAAAGTAGGATGGGGAATGCAGTCCTCTGTAAGGAGAGGAAGGGAGGAAGAACATTTTCATGAATGTCTCGGTGCAAGAAATGACAGTAAGTGCTACTTTTAGCCCACTTAATCCTGCCACAAAAGCACCTATATCCCCAAACCTATATTTTCAGAAAAGAGAAATGATCACTTAAAAAGTCTTTTATTTGTTTCTATATTCAACATATCAATATATATTTTTAACTTAAGTGGTCATATATGTCTATGTATCAATATTAATCACTTAGGATTTACTTAGTAATTCACTTTTCTATCCAATGGTAATCTTTTCAGGCACATTTACGTGTGAGATTTGTTCAGTCATGTAGGATATCTTTCAGAGAAAGATATCCTACATGACTGCTGTGTATTGGTTTAATGTCCTTGATTTTTCTCATGCGTTAACTTGAGTGAGAGCTAGCATCCATTTCAGTCTGGATCGTTCCTGATACCTAACATAAGAATGTTGCATTATTCCTGGTAAGCGCTAAAATAATATGTATAAATATGTATCAAATGAACAGAAAAGACTAAAAGCTGATGAGATTATGTAATTTCTTTTAAGTAATAACTATATTATTAACGTCAGTAGACTGGATATTTCCCTTTTAAGGGGAAGATGTTATACCTAGCCAAAAAAGCATAACATTAGTTTTTGAGGTGATCCTGCTTGTTTTGAAAGTTACCTTGTTTTTGTGGAACCTGTCTTTGATTACCCTTGGTACATAGCTTTTGCAGTCTCATTACATTCTTTCTCATTTCTGTGTTTATCAGCCTTACACTACTATTTCCTGTAATCCTTTTACTTTCTCCAAAACAAAAAAAAAGGAATTTTATGTCTCTATCTGAAAATTTACCAGAGAATCTGAGAACCAACCTGATAGGCATTGTCTATCAACAAACAAATGTAAAGTCTCCTAGTTTAGATGGACAAGAGAAAATATTATTCAAATATACATATAGATGTTTTAAATTTAATGTGAGTAGCCTGAAGACACTTTGTACAGTCCTATTCATGGTGGAATTTCTTGTCATAAGAAAGAAGCAATTAATAACAGAAAAGCAATTATTTTTACCAGTTTAAAGAGGAAGATTCTGTGAAACATTTATATATGTTAGTACAGTTACCATATGCGAAACAGCACACACAAAGATGCATTTTAATGTAAAGATATTGAGGAGGTGATTTTCATTTTTAAAAACAGTTCCGAGGTATATTTTATTTAATGCCCATTCTTTATTATCTTTAGTTGCAAAAATAGCATCCTCATGAAACATTTTTATCAGTCCTTTGCAAAGATTACTACTTTTTTCATACTACTAAAAGCTCTAGAATTAGAAAAATTTAAGTTTTCTTTAAAGCTTCATTTTTAATCATTACTTTCCTGAAAGATAATGAAGACTGCCATTCTAATAGATCATCTGATTAAAGTCAGACATAAAATCATGTGGTACAGTAACTTGGATAACATGGTAACTGTCGTTAGGACTAAGAAGGCTATGAAAAAACTGGGAAAGTAGCAGAGTTGTATAGTTTATATTTAATAGCCAATAGGCATACTAGCCTTAGTATTATAAATCTTCATGGTACTCAAAAATGATTTAAGAAGTTTCCATTCAACTTTTCTGCATATGTAGCTAAATTATTACCACTCAGTTGAATCTAGAAAATACGCACACGCATATAATTTTATACACACATGTGCACATGCACACACACACGTCCATGATGATGAAGATAAATCCTTCACTATAGAAATTCCATCATGTGATTTTAATAAACCTACATCAAAACGATGGTGTAAACAAACTCAAATTTAGAAATAAATAGCATGTTTAGCAGGCATGTACTTAAGGAGGCATCTATGTGGAGCAGTAAGGAACTTTAGTGTCAAATATTGTTAAGACCCAAAACTTTAAATGCTCATTCATCAGAATTGCTTTGTGAACTTTACAGTCATTTCAAATCTTAAAAAAGGAGTACATTTACATTTCTACAAAACAATTTAATTTATCCTGTCTTAAAAGCTTTTTGCCCTGTTATAGTATAATGGCATTACTGAAGTTATTATTGGTTCTATAATGCAGCGACTATTAATATATTAGTACCTGGCTCAGGTCTTGAAGGCGTAGTTCAAGAAATTTGCATAGCATTCAACAGATTGTGATGATTATATTGTAGCTTTATAAACCTGAGAAATAAAATCCATTCAGAATGCCTTATTAAGAAAATCATTTTCATCCAGAATTTTATAAACTGCTTTTTCTGTTTGTCTATGCTGACTTCTGTTCTTTAGCTCTTAGATATTTTTGGTTCCTCCAAATTCAGCTCTATAACATGGATTCAGTGCTATACTAGGTGAATTTGTGTATTACAAGATTACTAGAAGTTGATCTTCCCTTATTTCAGTTATATACAATCTGAAACAATAAACTTAAACTTACTCACTGGCATGCAAAACGAATTATGCTCTCATTTATGAGAAAACCATGCTCCAACACACAGTTGCTATTCAGATAAATCCATTCATGTCTACATGTTATTAGGTACTAAATTACCTTTAAAATAATTCAGTTATTTAAAAAGTAGAAGATTTTTATTAAAGGATTTTTAGAGCAAAAGAAGAAATGTAATTTTAGTACAGGCAACCATTTCTAACATGAATTCACTGATCTAGAAAATTACTTTAATGCACATATCAATATACAAGCCAGTGGCTTAAATTTCAGCAATTTCTTAAAAAAATCTATGAATTCCATTTTGGCGTGTAATGAAAATACATGAGAACTTTTCATAGTAAAATAATAATTATGCATTCATTATTTTATCCCAGTAAAATAAAATTACAAGTTTTTATTTAATTAAAAATTAGTAAACATTTTTAACTGGAAAAAGAATCACTCTAGGTTTACTGTAGTCTTCCTATATTGAAAAAAATTAAATGCGTTGATAGAAAAATACATCTTCAACTTTTTTTATGATAAAAAGACTTGGTAGCCACTTAATATAAGAATTGAAAATAGGGACATTGCAAACTTTAGAATACAATAGAGAGAGAAAGAGAGCCACAGAAAAAGTGAGAACAAATGCTCTTTTATTAAATACCTCTACTTAGATGTTTCAAACTCATGTACACTATTAAACTCAAATCATTTTCATTTTTAATATTTTAAAACTTCATGCCTGTCATAATGTTTGGCATACACTGGACACTGAATAAATTGGTTTTGAGTGGAGAGTTGAACAGAAAATTATTTAATAAAAAACCTAGTTTGAAATTTACATCTTGTCATTCCCTAGCTGTTTACTTGTAGACATATTACTTATCTTTATTTATATTGCTGATGACAATAATATACACCTTTATATTATTTCTGCTCTTTAATTATAAGGAACTATATTTTTGTGCATTAGAGAAATACTATTTCAACAAAAATGGTAAATTATTTTTAACAAAATATTTGATTTCTAATATCTTAAATAAAGACTCATTGGTAATTGTTTTTACTTTCCATTCATACTGATTTTATCTATTTAACCAAAGATTTCCGTATTGAAAGGGAAATATGAATCACATATAACTTTAGTTGTATGGTAAGTATTTGAAAAACAGGCTATACCTCTGCTATGCCTAAAAGTTCTGCTAAATAATCTGACTTGATTTGATATGGTCTTTGAATCACAATTTAATTCATTCCTGTTTATTTGTTCCTCTGGTATAAATCAGGTTATACATTATTTATTCATGTTTCCTTTTAAACCATCTCAAATTCATTGCTTATTATATTTCCAAACTGTACATAAATATGCATATATTTCATTCTCTTTCATCTACTTATGCAAATTTTTCATTTTGTATTTCAGCATTATCATTTTCATAAATAAATTTTTATGACATTCTTCTCATGACATTTCAACATATCCAGTTGCGTGGAGCATATTTGCTATATTTTAAACTCATGTTTTCATGGTTGGCTCTTCTCTCACATTTGCCCATTTTCCTGTGCCATTCCTTGTATCTTCTTACCGTTTCTCATTTCAATATGACTGATTTAAGGTGAAATTCAATTTACGAAGTGTCTTCCTACAATTTATGTTATTTAGTATGTGTCTAAACTCAGTGTTCACTAAGAATTTTATCTCAAATTATCTAACTTATAGACAATCCAATTTGTAGAATAGCTTTTTAAATGTCCCAATTCAGAGCAGCAATAGAAGTCAGTCTGGATCATGCAGAAATGATGAACAATCTTTGTGAAGCAAACTTTGAAATCAAAGTGGATAAACTCACCAGTGTTACATCCTATCTCATTTTAATATGCATACTTTGTACTTGCATACATAGGATTGCATGTTCCTATCATATGTGTAAAGAAAATCAGATAGAAGTTTTACATGTGTTAGAATTATTAATCAATGAAAAACTGCATTTCCTTATGTTTTCTGTTAGATTTCCTTAACTATTCATTTATCTTAAGAATGAAAGGAATTAGTACAAGGTCAGGTTAACAATGATTAGACTGATAAAGATGTAAAAGACTAAGTAACATCTAATGGACCAATAGCTTTTTACCAATATGCTATAAAGAAGAAAGGAAATATTTCATGGGCTTTCACAGCACTTAAGAATGAATAATACTTTCAAAATAAAGACGAAGATTATTTAAGAGAGATTTGCAATGTTAGGTGAGGTGTAAGTGTTCTTATTTACTCTCATAATAGTTCGTATTTTTATTTTAATTTAAGTTCTGTTAATGCTCTCAGAAAAAATAACAGTGTGACGGACAATCGAACATGTTCATTGGAAGAGGACTGTTCTGACTGGACACGTAACAATAATGCTACTGACATAACATATAGCACCTATTTTGTGGTACCTTTCCTGAACTGGGAGAACACTGGTGCTGATTCCTCTCACTCTTCTCAATCTGTCTGGTGTATCCAAGCAAACATTTGGGAAATAATTGTCTATAGAACAGACAGAAGTCAACTGAGTCACATTGAAGTTTATACAGCATTAATGCTACTAAGTTGTATGAAAAAGTAAACAGTAAAATAACAAAAATCTCTCTCAAGCTCTATATCCTCTTTCAGCTTTTGTGAAATCTCTTTATTGTCAAGTTTTTAAAAAGTGTTGGCTACACTTAATATCTTCATTTGATCACCTCTCATTCGCTTCCTAAAATACTGCATTCTGCTTTCTCTTTGTATTTTTTAAATTAGTCTCTCCATAGCAAAGCCCCTAAGACATATTGGTGGTCAGTCCCCATGGACAAGTGTCTGATCTTTTATAAACTTGATTTTCCTGCAACATTTGAGGTATAAAAATCTCTGTAATTCTTACATTTTTTTCTTGCCTTGGGATGTATCACTCTTTCTTTTATAATCAACTACTTTAGTCTCCTCTTCCAATAGCTGCTATTTTGTTCAAGTTACCCTGTATCTGTGCACTTGGGCAGTCTCTCTACATTGACCCTTGGCTTGACCCTGTGACTTGTTTAGGCCAATGAGACAGTAGCAATGTTAAAGTGAGAAGAGACTGGAAAAGTGCTTGCTCTACTCTTGGGACCCAAGAGGCATGAAATCAAGCCCAGTCATCACCTGTCACCCCTGTTGACAGCCAGTCTTCCGCCAGAATTAGAGCCCCCAAAAGCAGATGACTGGCAACTATAGATGCATTAGGGAGCACAGCTTAAATCAGAAGTGCCTGGTGGAGCCCTGTACAAATTGTCACTTCATACGTGAACTACAAAAATGATTGTTGATATAAGCCACTATGTTTTGGGGTGATTTCCTAAACAGAAAAATTTAACACATATACTAACTTTCCCTTTTGTAACTAAATCTTATTTAGTGGCACCACCATCTATTCTATCATCTTTCTGGAGATCCAGGGTCTTTCTCAATTTTTTTTTTTCCCATATTGTCCTTCATCTAATAGGTCTTTAAGTTGTGCTGCTAGTTTTAAACCTCAAATTATTTTGATACTGAAATGATTGAATATTTTATGAAGTTACATATTTGTGATTATAAATATATGTTAGAATTATTAAACCCTAATAATTAGAAGTAGAATGATTTGTTCATTTTGGAATATGGATTTAAATGCCTCTCTCCCTCTTTACATTCTGTATTCCACTGTCTCTTTCATAACACACAGTATTTCTGACTGCCTTATATGATGCAGGTATGAGCCTATTGTTAATTCTTTTATTTTATTTGTTATCTAATAAATTCTGAGCCTCTGAAAGTTTTTTGTAGTCTTCCTTCTAAAAGATAATATAGAGAATGAAAAGATAGTCTATTTGTTGAGGGTTTTGGGTTTTTTTTCATAATAAAAACCAGAACTTGTGTCTGTGGCTGTTTCACTGAGATGTAAAATCTCCATCATTTGATTCCTTGTTTAACCAAAGACTGTTTGCACAGCTTGCAAAGAACACTTCGATAGGAAATTAAATCTCTATAGTGTCTCTGTCTCATGGCCATGTTTGTCAGCTTTCTGGACCAGAATTTCTATTCCCATTCACAAAGCGAAGTAATACCCACAAAATCCTTAAAGGAATTTAAAATTAAGTTTCTGACCATTAGAATACAAGAGGGAAAAACTGTTAGATGTTTGGCATTGGAAACTTATATGAGTGTCTTTTTAAATCACACCTATCATAAGTGCTATGAACAGGAAGCATTTAAAAATACTGCCAACATTTTTTTAGCTACTTAAACTTTGCTACTTTGCTCAAAACGACATGCCCTTTCTAAAGTAATCATGGAAACAGTTGAAAACAAGGTTTCCGCTGAGCAGCCTCTCAATATAGCTTTAGGAGTTGATTGAATGTATGAATATTATAGGACGTTGTTAATGCTGACCTTATTGAAACAACAACCATCAATTAACTAAGTTGTGTGCTTATGCACTTAGCTATTTCTTTTTACTTGCATTTAATGTGCCTTACTCATAGTAGGTATTCAGTAAACAATGTTAGAATAAATGAAAATTAACCAACATAAGTTATTTCTCTATTCAGATTTCTTTTGTAACTTTTTATCCCTTTGTCAGCAGGAAATATATCCTGATGTGTTAAAATAAATTGAGGAAATATATAGTTTTAGAGTCTAAGAAATACACTCCACCTCTTTTATAAAATGTTCTCTCTATATTAGTGTGCTGGTTAGAGGAGGAAACTTGTGTAGAGGCAATGTAGGATTCTAAAATACAGAATTTGAATATGTGTGATAAAAATCTAAATCATACGAAATTGATGGGCGCTCCACGGGGTCAGTGTAATTGAGTGTGGGGAGATGGAGGGAGAGATGAGGAACAGCTACATGAATTTAATCAAATTGCGTTCTTCAGAAAGTACGTTTAAAATTCAACTGAATAAGAATGATGCCCAATAAACAGTGCTAAGCTTAACCCTTTAATTAGTTTTTCTTGAGAATTTTTTATCGAAACTGGGCCTGTTATCGCTATTCTTAATATGACATCAACAAAATGTAAATTAAGTCTAGTAAACTTCAGCTACAATTAGGTGTTTTTTTTCCATTTATATAAGAAAATATTATTAGAAATCAACAATTTTCCTACTTTATATATTCAGATTCTTTTTTTTTTTTTTTTTTTTTGGTTTGTATCTTGAAACAACTAGCATACTCAAAAATTAGATTTATATGTTTAGGGTAAATACTGTTATGTAAGATTAGAAGAGTTTATAGGGGTTTGGTTAAATGAAATAGCAAATGCACAAAAATAAGCCATTAAAATGGCTTAATCATCAATTCAAAGCACTGATGGACCGCTGTTTACGGATAAGAGTGTACCCTTCTTTCTCACCAACGCTTCTGCTTCCTATTTGGCATGCATCCAAATTTCTGCTGTGTTAACATTTGCTCCTGGGAGGCGATGAAAGAAAAAAGGTCCATAAGGTTTCCATTGGCCCAGATAGTAGAAACATCTGCTGAATTCACTAGCAGCTTGCTGGCCCAAGTCAGCAGGGAGAGTTGATGCTTATCAACCCTGCCATATGAGTCAATATTTCCTGCGCCCTGGAGCTACACAAGCTTAATCAAGAAAGAATAAGGAAGTGCATTACATGTCAGAATTCCCTCATTAAACAAGCATTATGTTTTTTAAAGTAACTATCATGGCATTATAAATTATGAGCTTAGTAGTAATGAAATTCAAATTCTAACAAATAGCAGTTTATTGGATCACTTTATCATTAATTAGATCATTTTGAGTAATGATGGATTCCATGCATTTAGAACTTTGCTTAGAGAGATTTGACCGTTAAACTGGAGGAGTTGGCTGTTGCTGTTGTCAGTGAGAAAAAGTTTGTTGGAAAAAGCATGTATTACTCTTTCTTTCATAAGGTCATCTGTATAGGTAACTTTAAGATTAGCTGGTCAATGATTCCAATAATGAGAATTGGGATTATAGTTCCAAAAGTGAATTTAGTGAATTGTTATTAAATGTAATTATTAATTTTAACATGCATACACATATACTTGCCATTTTGAAAGTAGTTGCATTTAAAAGTCTACACTTATTCCCATGTTGCTGCCAATACCCCAACCCCTTGGAACTTTTTACAATTGCCCTTTGAGTCTGTGTCCTCATGTTTCAAATGCAGTGTCCTACGTTTGAAAATTTTTGATAAATTATTGTTAAGTCCAATGATTTATTAAAATTTTTGAAAACATAACACTCAATAGATATTTAAACTTGAGCAATGAGATGAATCAGCTATTATGAATAATATATATCAGTATAATATATATCATTTATAAATATAGCATGTTTTATATATATATATATATATATATATATAAAGAAAAAGCTGCATCTCTAAATCTATCCATCTATCTATTATAGCACACATCTTTGATTTCATATCTATCAAAGCATATAAGACTAGGATTTTGAAATGAAAATCTGTTGTTGCATAAATTGTATATAGAACTCCTGAAATATGTCATAATCTATTTAGCTCCAATCTGATATAGAAAGGACATAAGACAACTAGGAATAGTTTTGAGCATGAATAATGTGACTGCTCTTATTGGAAGAGCCTTTATTTCTGCAGATAGGCTATGCATAAATGTTGTTTTTTGTTAATCTGATGTTATGGTTGCAATGCCCACTTTGCTAGAACAGCAGCATAATTCTTGGTTTCATATATTATGATAATGCCCATGAGACTCAAGAAGCTTTATCCGACATCAGGTTTACCCGAAGGTCACAAGATAGGTGATACAGGGATGCCAAGAACTAGCAGAGGCTTTGTGACTCCCTGAAATGCTTCTGAATGTGCACAGTCACTCCTTACCCAAGACTAGACTGAGTTGGTATCCGCTCCCTCATCTCAGAGAAGCCTCCAGCTCTGGAATCCATTCAGCTTTTATGCCTTGTTAGTCACACAGCCTTCTCAGGATTATGTCGTCAGTTCCCATTCTCTGATACAAGGTCATCTAATCAATACTGATAATTCATTATTCAATAAATAATCTTGACAGTGAAATGCAGGTGCTTAGTCCAGTACATAGCAACTCACTTATTTTACACCCATGAATTCCTTGAACAGAAAAGATGATTCAACCAAGAGTCAACTTTTTAGGATTTCCTGAGACTAGAGAAGAGACCAAGAACCATCTGTAAACCCTTTCTTTCCCACACTGTAGCGAAGAGACCATTGGTTTTGCTATGGATATATTTTTTTCCAGTTATCATTTTGCAACCATCTCTCCAGAACATTGTTCAAACTTAAGGAGTTAGATGAGATATTTTAAAATTCCATCTCAATTTATTTTATTGAAGTTTAATTTTAATAATTTCCACTAAACACAGTTTAGTTTATTATAGTTTTCAAATTAACAGATTAAAAGTGTAGTAACCACCAACCCAAAAGGATATGAGAAGATGGTATTAATTCCTTCTCTGCCTAATCAAAAATGTAATTCTTTGAGCTGAGTTATCTGTACAAATCTATACAAAGTATCAAGTTTCATTTTAATGTTTTCCCACAGCAGTTTCCACTTGCTGTCATAGGGCAATGTTCCCCTAGATATAATGTGGCACTTACAAAGGACTTGAACATCAAAGCATGTAAACATGGACAAGATGGGTGAAATCAACATTAATGCAATCTTTGTGCATTCAGAAATGATCAAACAGTGAAAAACACACCCTATTAACCACTGTTATTACATTTTACTTTCAAAAGGGAGCTTGTTCCTTAGGGAATATTCCAAGTTGATTCATAAGTTACTGCATATTGATCAACACTTAAATAATTAAGGTGACATCATTTTGAACACACTGTTCATGTGTTCAAAAATATGTATCCACTATGTCCCAGGGAATATCTTATGCTCGTTAGAGAATGAAAAGTGCTGTGTTTCTACCTCTGCTATCAAGGACTTTCAACATGTCTCAGGTTTATATAGCAATGGTTACCTTGGGCATAAAATTTCAGTTATTGGAAAAGAAAACACTTCTATATTAGTCAGATGAATTATTTTATAAAGCTTATAAAATGCAGTCTTATACAGGAGAAAAACTCAAATGTTTTGTTACCTCACTTTTGTTGCCTTTCAGGAACTCATTATTTATTTGATAGCATAGTATTGCTATCCACTCAGGGAAATATATCTTTGAAACAAAGAAAAATGTTTTAAACATAATATTTACATCCATAGATAGTTTACCAGCAATACTTTCCTTTCTCCCAGATAGCTATTGCAGTTTTAAAAACAAAATGGAAGTCCTCCATTATTAATTAAAGAAACTTCTCAAGGCAATGACATTTTAGTGTGGAAGTAAGGGATAAACTGTCTATCAAAGAGTAGGGGTTATATGGAAATATGGGTAACTATCTTGTTTTAGTATAAGCTCAAGTCAGTAAAATATGGGTTTTCATTTACTAGAAGATTATTTACAGTGTAGAATAAAAAATGCCAAGAGGTTGGTTACCTTTACAATAAATCCCCATGATTTCATGGATTCTTTGATATTTTCTCAGTAAGGTTCTTGATTGTAAACACAACTTTTACAAGGATTTGTCTCTGAGATTAAAAATCTTTGAATTAAGGATAATGATTAAGTAGCAGAAAAATTGTATCTTCTGAGAATGTATATTGAGTCATGGCACTTCCTTCAATGGCTTCCTTCAATGCTATTGCATGTAGAATAGATGTCAGCTCCTTATTATGATATAAAAAACCCTGCATGATTTGCCTTAACCTTCTTTTCTACCTCATCTTGGGTTATCTCATCTGTTTCTCCTCATGCTCCAAACTCACTGTATTTTTTGATTGTTTCATTTCCCAGCTCCTTCAATAGCCAACCTTTTTCCTACCTCTGGCTCAGGACCTTTACATCAGCTAACTTACTTTTTGAAATACTGGTTCCCTCTCAAACATTCTCATCCTCTATCACTTTTTAAATGCCTGATTTTTTCTCCCTATTTGGTTTTCAGCTGAAATAGCAACACCTTTTTTCCTTTATGTATTTGTGTTGTTTTCCTGCCTGTCTTTAGGCTGTAAGTTCTAAAGATAGAACTTTACATCATTTCTACCTTGTTCACAGTTGTATCCCCAGCAGCTACCATGTGAAGCACATTCTAGACACAAAACATATATTTGTTGAATAAATTAATGTCATGGAAGTATCTTTCATAGGCAAAATCCATTACAAATGGAAAGATAGGTTTCAGAAAGCATAAACATTGTATATGTTTACAATGTTAGTAAACGATGTTTGAGTAAATTTGAAGATCTCACTGGCTTTATTAGGCAATTCATGAATGGGGCAGCATCCCATCTATCAATAAGAATGACACTCTAAGGGGGTAGTACAAAATAGAAAGTTTTTATAGGAAGAAGGGTGGGGCAAGAAAGCTATTAGCGAAACTTATGAAAGGATTATTCTTAGGCTAGCCCATCTTCTTTTTGGGGGCAAGGGGAACTGCATGATTTTTAACCTGCAGATCACCTCTTCTTCTTTTGGGGAGTGGCAGGATGGAGAGGGCCAACGTGACAGATTACCTCATTGGTGCTGACTGGAAAATTTCAGACTGGTTGATTAAGGCTACGTTTCTGAAGGTCAAAACTGTAATTAGGTTAGGTATTAAATCTAGGTTTGGTATCCTGGGCTTTAGCACAAGTCATGACATTTTGGGCCTGTGTTTTTTTCTGTTTAACAATATTTATAGTTCATATGCCTAATGTGAACTGATTATACATGATTAAGTGACATGTGTTTGATATCACATTTTTTCTTACCTGTATCTTACATCAATGTCATCTCAAAATTCCTTATTACATCCCATAATCCAGAGTTATAATCCAAACAGACATCTGTGTCACTCTTTTATATGAATATCTCTATTCAGTACACCAATGCAATTATTTAAATTTTCTGCAGAGAATAATACATGAAAAGAATATTAATATATAGGCAACTTGAAATGGTCAATATAATTTTTTGCATGCATTGTATGCATAGATGTGTTATAATCCAAAAGAAAGATGTTACCAAAATATATCTACTGCATGTAAGTCAAATCATTAACTAGCAACAATATATTAAGCAACAATTAAGAGTTGGTATAATTTTTTTTCATTTGAATTAAGGAAAACTAGCATGAAAACCAGATGAAGTCTTAATATTTTCTCAATTTATAACTTCTCACTATCTTTACCTTATTTTGCTAGTTATATTTGTATATTTGAAACAGTTGTATATTTGAAATTAAGATTTAATGATACTTTATTTTCTAACTTTTTATTCCATTTAACTTGTTCCTAGAAATGTTACTAGGAATATTAATTTTCCTTGAGATTATAAAATATTTTAAGATGTACTATAATGCAATATTTTTGCTGTTTTAAATATATCAACCTTCTAAGACCTACTGAATAAAACAAGAATATATGCATTAATTTCCCCCTTTTTAGTATCAGATTGAAATTTTTCCCAGGGATTTCAATTTTAAACAGTTATGTCCCACTCAGTCCTTTTTTTTTTTTTTTTTTTTTGTCTCCAGAAGATTGATTATTGTATGCTCAGCACTATATTCCTCACCCTGTCTTCAGAAGAGTCCTGCCATCTGTGTGTTCCTTTCCAGAATATTTCCTCCAGGTTGACATCTCAATTTAGAATTTAGTTACGTGATTGAGTTTCACTGTGAACCAGACTGTGATTGTGGTCATAAATTTCTTTTCTCTGGAAGGCTGCCTCTCAAATGTTTATCAGTTAGCAAGTAAAGCTGGTCAGTTCTAGGTCTTGCTCATTCACCCTGAAAACAGTATTCTGGAAAGATAAAATGACTTAATGCACACATAATTACCATGTAAGCCTGTTTTAATGTTACAGAAATAATTTTAAAACCCTATTATTCGTTTATATTGCCTTGCAAGTCATAGAGTTTCCTTTTCATTTAAAAATTATTTCCTTTGCTTTTTATTCTTCCACATCACAAACTTGAAGATCTTTTTTGTATAGGAAGAAAAGAATCCTTGTGAATATAAACATGAACTATTCATCGAGTTCACTTTTTCCTTGAAAAATTGTATGTGCTCATTCAAGAAATTATTGTTTGAATTTTTGAGAAAAAAAAATGTTAGGGAATGAATTAAATATAGATAAATTAATGAAAACAAAATATATTTTAATTTTTTAAAATAAAAATCTATTTTGGCCGTAAAGCTAGACAGGTTTATATTTAATCTAGTTCACTAGGTCCATGGTATGTAAACAACTTTTGTTTATTATGCATTTTGGCAGGGTAATAAGCAGAAAAACAAGCTAAGAATATAAAGAACTGAATTTGTACAGATACAGGTTAAAAAAATGTTGGGAATATTTTCTTAATCAGATAATGTTTTAAAACATGATAAAGCAATATAACCACTAAGAAAGAACATAAAGCAGCCATAAAACAATGTTTCCCAGGATTTTATAAATATTCCCTGCAGCTTAGAATTTTGTGATGTAGAGAAAACACATTTTGTGATATGGCTTAGCAATATAAAATTAATGGAAGAAATTGGAGAAACCTACTTTATGTAGAAACAATGTGCTGGGAATATTTATAATACAAAAGGCTGAGGTATACAATCACACAAAAACATTTTTGAAATGCAAAGGAAGGCACATATGAAATGTTACATTTCACCTGTATTGCAAATTTCTGTAGGGCCAGTCCTGATCCTGATAATCAAGAAATAACGCTAATTATAAATACTATCATAGACACAGCAAATGGTGACTAGTTTTGGTATAATATTACGTAGTTAACTGGATCACCTACTGACAGTTACTGTGTAGGTCAATTGGGAATAATCCAGTGGTTATCTCATAAATTCCCTAGTTTGCTATGTGTTTCCAGGAAAATGTTATCATATTCTGGAAAAGAGAAAGAGAGGTGAAATTTCTACAGGAGAATTACGATTCTTTGCTCAGGAGCTGTGGGAGCCACTGTAAATCTGAAAGAGCCTTTTGTCATGGACCAGAAGCCAGCAAAAGACTAGGACCAGCCTTTGGGTACCCAAGAGTTTCTGCTCCAGGAGTTGGGAGCAGAATGGGTCACTCACAATGGCCATAGTGAACACAAGATCTAGTCTACAGGATTGTAACTGCTGAAGCTTCCAATTTGGCATTGTTACACTTTGGTATCAGGATAAAAAAGCCCTTCCAACCTTTCCTGGCCTTGCAAGACCCACAGCCTGCCAGCTTTGTTTCTTCCCTGCATTGGTCTGGCAGTTGCAGTGGAACACAGGTCTCCAAAGTACTTCCTGTCTCTATGGAAACTGGCAAGCAGCACCAGACTGATGGCCATGTTCTATAGTGGCTGGGCAGAGGGGTGGCACAGAAGGTGGATAGCAGGTGTTGTACTCTGTAAGGCGAGCTGAATCTGAGAGGATGGAGTAGAATCAAAGAAAAATAAATTGTATGTGGTAGCCTAGGAAAACAGAATACTTAAAGTTTTTCAGACAAACCTAAAAGTTGGAATAAAAGGAAAAAATGACTGGAGAATTTTAAGTGTTTGAAAGAACACAGGGGCATTCCAAAAGTGGAAATATTTTGCACTTAGTTATCAGTCTTAATTTTTCCTCTAATTTCCCTTCTCACATGATAGAGCATTCATCATAGTTCTCTTGAGAATTATAAGCCTCCATTAATGACATTTGTGCTTTTCAAACCAATAGGCTTTAGTATGCAATGTGTGTTTCAGTCCATACAACTACTGAGCCACAACTTTCACATTAGAAGGTTATTTGTTTAGAATGCCTTCAGTAATTTAGTGGAAGTAATAGCATGCTGTGTGAGCATTTAGATATATTTTTAGACTTTAATTTAAGCAACAAGAATGATCTTGAACTTTCTAAAATGCAGGTTCTTTGTGTAAATGCCCCGAACCAGATGATAGAACAGATGAGAGAGAGAGGATGAGAGAGAGAGAGAGAGAGAGAGAGAAGCACAAAGCTGAGAATAGTAGAAGGGAAGACCCTAAATAATAGTAGACTATCTTTGTATTTCATTTAAAAATGAGTTACCTATTTCTGTCATTTCTTGTTGAGGTTTATATTTAAGAATCTTTAACCTATTTTGTGTCTACTAATCTATCTGGCATTTGGGTTTTTTATAACCAAAATAAGAGAACCTTAACATGAGACCAGTATTTTACATTTAAAATAGGGTTCTTGAGCAAACACAAAAATATTTTAAAACAAAGCAAAACATTATGTATGCCATTTGATACAGGTTCCAATACCTCTGTTGAATTAAATAATTTTGTAGACTGAGTTGACAGTTTTTGCTATGTATAAATATATTCCAAAAGGAAGGCTCAAAATATGTGACATTTTTTATGTCATGAGGAGTTTACACTTTTTTATTGAAACACTGCATCTTAAATTCTCTTCACATCTTGTTCTTACTTGTTCCCATTCATTGTTTTTAAATCTGGTTCTTCCTTTGAGAAAGTTTTGCTCATTTTCAGGAAGGAAAAATAATGAGGTCCTTAGTTCCTGTCAAATAACCCACAAAATTTGATCATTTACCCTGAAAAATCACTAACTGTGAACTCCCTCTCAGATGTGCAGAGCCTCAACCTCTGCCTGTCTGTCTAGATATATCTCCGGTGATTATTGCTCTTAGTAAGTAAGCACTCATGCACAGTGTGCACTGATCCACTGTTGTGGCCCACATTTAATCTTTAGCACAGGAAAAGAGATGGAGAAAACCGTTGCTTTCACTCATTATCCATTCAGGAGATAGCAAAGCTTGAATAAAACCATTTATGGCAGCAGAGCCATGCTTTGGGATCAGTGTTCAAGCATGCATCTTCCCATGTCTGCTCTCTTTCAACAATACTGCTGGCTTCAAATATCTCTCTTCACTGTTATGCTTATTGCTTCTCTATGCTAATGGCACATCACGGCCTGCCACCAAGGTTGAGGTGGCCGTAATCTTAGAATTTGTCTCTTTGTGTTCTGTGTGACAGTGTGCTAGGTTCTTGGTGGTCAGACAGGAAGGCATGCAAGAAACGTGTGAGGGAAAGACAACTCTTAACTAACTGAGGTCAACAGGAGTCAAGTTTCAGTTCACTTGATTTTGAACTTGGTAATTGCTGATCTAGACAAAGCAAAGTTTGAACCAATCTTTTCCTAAGTGTATGACAGGTGGAAACATTGAAGAAATAATGGCAACTATTTAAAGACAGGGTCAGGAGAGCCATCTTTTCAAAATATTGACCAATCATTCTCCATTAAAGTGTCTTTCACAGCAGTAAATTAACAAATTATTTACATATAATTACTGAAAGTGACCTAAATGGTTTTCAACCAATGATGCTAGTTAGAGAGGAGTAAATTCAGCAGCCTAAGAAAAGCTAGCAGTTCAATGGGGAGAGGGATAAATTAGGAGGTTGGGATTAACATATACACACTACTATATATAAAATAGATAATCAACAGAGACTTATTACATAGTGCAGAGAACTCTACTCAGTTCTCTGTAATAACCTATATGGGAAAAGAATCTGAAAAAGAATAGACGTATGTATATGTATAACTAAATCACTTTGCTGTACACCTGAAACTAACACAACATTGTAAATCAACTATACTCCAATATAAAATAAAAATTAAAAAGAAAATTTTTAAAAACCTAGCATTTCAAGATTACTGTCCAGGAGCAGAGAAAAAGGGAGCTCATTTTATTGGGAGAATGGTGGGGGGAAGGGGAAAAAGACTGTTGGAAAGTGATATGAGGAAAAAGGAAAAAAAACAAGAGACTCACACTATGAAGAAAAAGAACTTCAAAAGCAGAAGTATACTGCATTGCAGAGAGTTTATTGGTTTTTCAGAAAAAACAATAACAACAACAACAAAACAACTTTATGCTAAAAATGTATGTAACAGCCCCCTCAAAAAACATTGAGAGTGGCTTTTTCAGTGGTGTTCTGTAAACGTTTAACCACTGGCTCTGTAGGAAAACATTGACTTGCATTGTAAGCCAATTACCATGGTGAAGATACTCCGAGTTTCAAGCTACCAAGTTATGTCATCACTGAGAATAAAGGGAGAAGACCTGCAGTCAGTTGACTCTCTCACCAGTTGAGCTGGTGTCAGTTGGCTCTAGCATATCACTGCTTTTACTTGAATTTCAAATGTTCCTTCACTTATTTAAAAATAGATATAAATGGTCTAAATGCATCTTAGGAATGTTTGACTCCAAACTATATGTTTCTTTTATAACAGCCACTGAGTCAGAATTAAGCTCACTTTATTTTCAAAGTGACTCTATGGTTACACATGTGAGGTTTGAAGACTGAGGGCAAAAGTTGAATACCTGGCTGCCACACTTTCTAGCCATGTGACTCTGGGCACATCGTTGAATGTTTCTTTGCATCAGTTCCCTGTCTTCCAGATTGAGATGACGACAAGGTTGGCATGAAGATTAAATCATTGATAATGGAAATGCACTTCGAATAGTGCCTAGCATATTGTGAATACTCAGTGAAGATTTGCTGTATATTTCATATATTTACTGCTGGCTTAGTGATGGTTGAGGGAGGAGATAACACAGAAGGGCACTATTAAAATGGATGTTGATGCAAGGGAAATTGGACCAGGAACGGAAGATAAAATATTTTCCATCTCAGAGGTCCATCTACCTAAGAGGGCTTCGGTATTATATTATAGTTGGTATATAGTATATATTATTAGACTTAATATTCAAAAAAAGTTAGTGTTTTCTATGTTTTTTTCCCCTTGTGGAGCATAAATTTATCACAGTCTGTCTTTTTGTGTCCCATTTTGGGAGCTGACAATGGTATTCGATATGTCTGTTCTAGATCACCATCTGTTATATCTTATGTACAGCCCTTAAGATTTTTAAGCAGAACTTTACAAAAAATGTTTTAAGACATGATACTGATAAGGCTTTTATTATTTAATTTTTCCATATTTTTTTTCTCACTGAGGAATTAGTCTCTCCTTCTGCTCCTCCGTTTTGACCATGAACAAATGCAGCAGACTTGAGTTACTTTAATCATTCTGTTGTTACAAATTCCCCTACAAATGCCGGCAATTGCTCCAAGGGATGCTTTCATTTTGTACAGTAAGTGCCTAGTGCTCTAATCACAGTACAGAATGTTAAGCTATGTAGCTGATTCTAAGGTAAGTAAGATACCCTAGTTACCTGACCCTTAATTAGTTTAGAAACAAGTAAGGGGGATTGATATTTATGCAAAAAATAAAAAGAAATAAATACAAGGAAAGGAGGAGGAAAATGATGGCCATAGGTTGACTGGAAAAATAGCCAGCTTCTACAATTCCAAATTGGAAGTTGTGTTTCCTTTAAGTCTCATCATAAACTTGTTTGAAAAAAAATGACTCCTCTGAAACGCGGGATGGCGGTGAGCTTAGCCAGAGGAAGGATCTTTTTAAAATTGCAACAAAAAGAATAAAATACCTAGGAATAAACCTACCTAAGGGGACAAAAGACCTGTATGCAGAAAACTATAAGACACTGATGAAAGAAACTAAAGATGATACAAACAGATGGAGAGGTATACCATGTTCTTGGATTGGAAGAATCAACATTGTGAAAATGACTATACTACCGAAAGCAACCTACAGATTCAATGCAATCCCTATCAAGCTACCAATGGCATTTTTCACAGAACAAGAACAAAAAATTTCACAATTTGTATGGAAACACAAAAGACCCCAAATAGCCAAAGCAATCTTGAGAAAGAAAAACGGAGCTGGAAGAATCAGGCTTCCAGACTTCAGACTATACTACAAAGCTACAGCAATCAAGACAGTATGGTACTGGCAGAAAAACAGAAATATATATCAATGGAACAGGATAGAAAGCCCAGAGATAAACCCACGCACATATGGTCACCTTATTTTGTATAAAGGAGGCAAGAATATACAATAGAGAAAAGACAGCCTCTTCAATAAGTGGTGCTGGGAAAACTGGACAGCTACATGTAAAAGAATGAAATTAGAACACTCCCTAAGACCATACACAAAAATAAACTCAAAATGGATTAAAGACCAAAATGTTAAGGCCAGACACTAGAAAACTCTTAGAGGAAAACATAGGAAGAACACTCTGTGACGTAAATCACAGCAAGATCCTTTTTGACCTAGCTCCTAGAGAAATGGAAATAAAAACAAAAATAAACAAGTGGGACCTAATGAAACTTAAAATCTTTTACACAGCAAAGGAAACCATAAACAAGATGAAAAGGCAACCCTCAGAATGGGAGAAAATATTTGCAAATGAAGCAACTGACAAAAGATTAATCTCTAAAATGTACAAGCAGCTCATGCAGCTTAATATCAAAAAAACAAACAACCCAATCCAAAAATGGGCAGAGACCTAAATAGACATTTCTCCAAAGAAGATATACAGATTGCCAACAAACACATGAAAGGATGCTCAACATCACTAATCATTAGAGAAATGCAAATCAGAACTACAATGGGGTATCACCTCACACCAGTCAGAATGGCCATCATCAAAAAATCTACAAACAGTAAATGCTGGAGAGGGTGTGGAGAAAAGGGAACCCTCTTGCACTGTTGGTGGGAATGTAAATTGTTACAGCC
Source organism: Balaenoptera borealis (assembly GCF_965194805.1). Classification (NCBI taxonomy): domain Eukaryota; kingdom Metazoa; phylum Chordata; class Mammalia; order Artiodactyla; family Balaenopteridae; genus Balaenoptera; species Balaenoptera borealis. The sequence goes on from NC_138862.1 coordinate 38,932,379, forward strand.
ACTATGGAGAACAGTATGGAGGTTCCTTAAAAAACTAAAAAGAGAGCTACCATATGACCCAGCAGTCCCACTACTGGACATGTACCCTGAGAAAACCATAATTCAAAAAGAGTCATTTACCACAATGTTCATTGCAGCTCTATTTACAATAGCCAGGACATGGAAGCAACCTATGTGTCCATCAACAGATGAATGGATAAAGAAGATATGGCACATACATACAATGGAATATTACTCAGCCATAAAAAGAAACGAAATTGAGTTATTTGTAGTGAGGTGGATGGACCTAGAGTCTGTCATACAGAATGAAGTAAGTCAGAAAGAGAAAAACAAATACCATATGCTAACACATATATATGGAATCTAAAAAAAAAAAAAGGTTCTGAAGAACCTAGGGGCAGGACAGGTATAAAGACACAGACGTAGAGAATGGACTTGAGGACACGGGGAGGGGCGAAGGGTAAGCTGGGATGAAGTGAGAGAGTGGCATGGACATATATACACTACCAAATGTAAAATAGATAGCTAGTGGGAGGCAGCCGCATAGCACAGGGAGATCAGCTTGGTGCTTTGTGACCACTTAGAGGGGTGGGATAGGGAGGGTGGGAGGGAGACACAAGAGGGAGGAGATATGGGGATATATGTATATGTACAGCTGATTCACTTTGTTATAAAGCAGAAACCAACACACCATTGTAAAGCAGTTATACTCCAATAAAGATGTTAACAAACTAAAAAAAAATTAAAAAAATTAAAAGACTAAGAACCTCAAAAAAATAAAAATAAAAATTAAATAAGCCTCAATGATATGATCAGTGCATTTTAGAAATTCTTGTTGATGGTAAACAAGATGGATACTATACCACACCTAGACTGCCTTCTCCCTTGCCATCATACTCTATCCTAGTTTCTGATTATTTTGCAGAAACTCCTTAGCAAGTTTCTCTTCTTCTGTGCATCTTTCAGATGTTGATTCATACAAGGCAAGGCATGTAGTAGGGCCCCCAAAATACTTTTTTGATGAATACATTGAGGATGAATCCTTAACTTTGTAACATACTAATTTTTCTAATTGGAAAAATTAGTAATGTCTTTAGAAAGACTCTCTGAGATTGAATTAAATGACAACCTGTCAACTTTGAGCCAGGAGGAGTTAAAAGAGAAAAGTAGAAGCTCACTTGATGCTGTCTCCAGGTTAAAACCAGAAGTAAAAGGCAGTTCAAAGCTTTGAGAAGAAGTTTGACTGCCTACAACACTGGCTTTTGAATTGATTTTGGAAACCACATATCCTAAGGGTATTCAGGATTAGTAAATTCTCCATATGAGTTTGCTCTTTATTGGGAAAAACTAAATTATTTGACTGCAGGGATTTTAGGCTGCAAGGTCCCAGGGAACTGAAGTCAGAATCCATGTGCAGAGAAGATGGAGGGAAGCTGTCCTAATCGCCTACCTGGAAGGACAAAGTCTAGGTGTGCTAGTGTCTGTAGAGTCCCTGGAATGTAGAACACTGTAACAAATATTAGTTTCTTCTATAGGCCAATAAGGAAAGACAGAAATAATTATCAAATGTAAGTTCTAAATAGGATAAGATATTTAAGGGCAGTTAACATTGATATCTTCCCTTATTTGATTTTAATGTTGAAATTTATGAGGACATAGTTCAGCTAGGTATGAATTCAAAGTTTCATTTTTGAAAGAGTACTCTTTTTTTTTTTTTTTCCTTTCATTGTTTTCTAATTCACATTTAAACAAATAGTGATATGACCCAGCAGCCTTTGTGGAAAAATAAGAATAAAATGTTGAAATTTCAGAACAAACTCCAACTGGTTCATTGACTCTGTTTCACCATGGAAAAATCACTTAACCACTCAGTGTCAGTTTACCCATCTGTGAAATGAGAAGGATAATATTTTCTTATGGGGATGTTTTGAAAATTATTTTGCAAATGTAGTGGATGAAATTGTTGCAAGCATCACTGCTCTTTTTCCACTTTAAAGAAGCAGACAGTATTATTTATGTACCAGTTGATAGTCAAATTGTCATCTGGGATGAACTATGTGTATTTATTAGCAGTTATGTGCTTTTTATTACTTAAAGGATCCCCTCCTCCCCTAGATTGCTCAGTTTATGCATTATGTCAATGACTGGGCACCTAAGCAAAGTATCTTAAAAACATTCTGAGCTTCATATTTATGAGCTGCTAATCTGATATCTTTGGTAATTACTCCTTCTTTCTGTTTTAGCTCATGTTTTCTCTGATGTGGTTTTTCACCTCAACTCACTTCACAAGATTGATAGTTCTCCATGTTTCCCTGCTAGAGGTCACCTCTGAGCTGAAGGCAAAACACATCCCATTCTGGCTCCCGTTGACTTTCAAGTCAACTATCAAAGAGTTTATTCCAGACATTGCCTAACCTCAATTTCAAAACTCCACCCTAAAGATTACAGGGAGATATCCTGGGGAGTTGCCATAGTGACTCTAAGAGGTTGGTATGGAGGAGACAAAGCTACTGATAGCAGATTTTTATACTTGATAGGCTTAATTATATAACGTGGTCATGAACCTCTGTGCTTGTGTCATTTAGGTCTGGAAAGAAACTTTCCCCTTCAGGCTCTTCTCTCTCTTATGGTGCCAATCAACGGGCTTCTTGGTAATAAGATTCTTTATGTCAATAGCTCCAGCATAACCTCAGGTGGTGCTTGTAGTAATGACAGAATCATTACAAAACTAAAGAAGAAAAGGAAAATATATTTCATGGGTGTGATTAAGTTATCATAATGTTCTTGCATATGTAAATTATCCTTGACTTAATAAAGTACCTTGCTCCCATAATAGTATTTTAACCTGGCTTTAGAAAGTCATTTTTTTACCCATGTTCATAATTGTTACCAGACTTGGCAGAGTTCATCTCCAGATCATCTTGCTGCAGTGAAATTTACGTATTATGTTTCTGTGTGCAAGAATTTTGTTTTAACTATTAGAAGTGCTTTTACTAAGTAATGTTATTACATGAATTATTACCTTAATAAATTAGTATAACACTTAGGAAGATAGAATTGATTACATTCTAATGATACCCAAATTGACAATGGTCATTTATAGATACGTTTTTCCTTGATTATAAAAGAAATATATATTCATTGGAAAAAACATCAGCAAACTACAGAAAGGAACAAAAAAGAATATTGTCTCTATCTCCTGGGCTAGAGTAATCACTTTAAGATTTTGATGGATATTCTATAAGATGAACACTTTTTGAAGAATACTTACATTGTTTTCTCCAGCACATTTTGTATTTCTAAAAACAGCTACGTCTACAAGAAACCCTGGTGAAATAGGATTCTTTTTTTATTTCTTCTATCAGAAATTAAATCTAAAGTTCTAGTATCCATATTTTATAGGCTTTATTCAGGATTATAAAAGCTACAAGGAAACTATTTTACCTGTTTCTTCTGCCGCTTTTAAAGAGTTCAGTTCATCCAAAATTATTATCTTCAAAGATAACCAGGTCTAGCACCATATAATTAATGCAAGGCCAAGGGAAATTAATGATAATCATGTTACAATTTAAATATAAATCTTCATGTGTGCCTAGGAGGAGAAGAAGCTTTTCTGGAGCATGTGAGGGAATGTAAAGGAATCCTAATGGTATCTCAAATTGTTGTCTTCTGATTAAGTGTTTTCAATTATTTTTTGCCTTTTTGTAATATATAGTTTTGCTGTTGTTTGGTTGGTTTAAATTTTACTTGGAATGAGGAGTTAAGTCCATATAACTCTTGGGAAGATAATCATTTTAGAACTTTCTTTTAATCAATCTTTTCTTTAATCCCCTTTTAGGCAGCCAAGGACAGTTTCCACTCACACAGAACGTAACAGTTGTTGAAGGCGGAACTGCAATTTTGACCTGCAGGGTTGATCAAAATGATAACACCTCCCTCCAGTGGTCAAATCCAGCTCAACAGACTCTGTACTTTGATGACAAGAAAGGTGAATACATTTTCTTTTAAATGTTTTAATCATATTCTAAAATATCCTAATTATAATGAATTTATTTTTCTGAGATGATTCAAATTATTCCTTTTGATTACCAAACTGCTGCTGCTTGTATTTAAACATGTTAAATATTAAATACTTTAGTTTGCAAGTCATAAACACTAAAGATAACCTATGTCAACTTTTTAATAAAATAAACAGTTCTAATTCTGTTTCAAAAATAGTTTTATGCCTTCTCTTAACAATTATCTTCTCTCAAGATACCACATGATTTTGTTTTCTTGTAGATGCCTTTCGTATAGATTGAATATTTTTTCCCTCACTCACTCCTGGCAATAGGATGTTATTTTTATTAATCTTAGTTAAAATATTTAGAAGATACTTTATGATTTTGGAAAGTTCTGTGCTTTCTCATGAATTCAGTTTAAAAGTAAGAATTACAGAAATGATTCCAATAATAAGTTTAAGTTACTCCATGTTTCCAAAATAAACTGAAATTAAGTGAGAAGCTGTATTTACAAGTTGAGTTGGACTTCAGTGATTAACTGGGCTTTCTAATTGGATGGTAGATTTTGATTAAACATTTTTAGAGAACTAAGGCAATTTATGTTATATAATTCAAGCAAACAACTAAAAATGTATACTGAATTTCTAAGCCGTCATCCATTGTTATAAACACTGGGAGAAAATGAGTTCATAAACTGTAGTGAAAATATGGAGCTGTTGCTTTAGATAAGTTTAAATTATATAGGATATAAATATCTGTATAATAGCTATTCAGCATGGTCTTAATCCTGTGGCCTAATTAGTTGACACATAAACTTAACTATGACAGAGAGTTAGGAATGCTAGCATTTGTTGTTCTGGCTAGCTCCCTCCCTCCCTCCCTCCCTCCCTCCCTCCTTCGCTTCCTTCCTTCCTTCTCATTACTCTATGTCGGTACAAAAATTAAAGCTCAGGGATACAGAACTCTGGTGAGAACTGACTTGCTAAACCCAAAGCTTCTCAACCTCAGCTGTATTTTACAATCATTTGCGATGCAATTAAAACACTGTGATACTGCATATGCCTGAAAGATTCTGTTTGGAAAGCTCCTGAGAACAACTGGCAACGTAATCTGTGGTAGAAATAAGAACAGAGCCATGGATAAAGCTGTTAACAGTAGCAGCCACCTGTAGAAGCTGGTGCAATCAGTGACACAGACAACCCTTTCGTTTTCTCTATTGTTCTCCTGAGCAGTTGTCACTTGCACAACACGTACAGGTTACTCTAGTCATGCTAACTCACGCTAAGCTTCTGCACTTAGGCTCTGGCACAATTTAGCACGTTTGTTTGCTTGAGATAAGCCTTAGGATTGAGGAGGGCTAGGCAGGTAAATGCAGACAAAAAGACAGTATGGGAAAATCGTGATATGAAATCTTTAAAAAAAAATGCTTTTATTTTCAAACCCTTGCATTTGAGGGACATCACTGTCAAGGATCCCTTCCACTACATCACAAGGAACCAAACCAGGGACTTGTGAAGGAACAAACATGTTAGTTTGCCATTTATGAAAGGTTTCTTTATTCAATACTTCTCGTTATTCTGTTGCAACTGGTGATTAGAACCACAATAGAATTAGAAAAAGTCTAATATCAAAAATAGAAACCTGTTATACTATACACACACAAACACACACACACACACACACAGACTAGCTTTTTACAACATAACTCTAACCTGTTAAGGCAATAAGGAAAGAAAAAATGAAATAAAGCAAATGCTTCAACAATTCATATGATTAGATGTATCTAGTATTTTGTAGCAGTGTAAAGATACAGGGATATTGCTAAATATCCCAGATATAACATGATGGGTTTTTCTCACCATGATTATCCTTCAGAAAAGAGGGGCTTTCTGGAAACAAATTCTTTGCAAATCTAGTATTTTATTTGAAAATAAAAGCATTTTATTTTAAAGATTTCATATCACAATTTTCCCCATACTGTCTTTTTGTCTGCATTTACCTGCCTAGCCCTCCACAATCCTAAGGCTTATCTCAAGCAAACAAACGTGCTAAATTGTGCCAGAGCCTAAGTGCAGAGGCTAAGTGTGAGTTAACGTCACTAGAGTAACCCTTACGTGTTGTGCAAGTGACAACTGCTCAGGAGAACAATAGAGAAAACGAAAGGGTTGTCTGTGTCACTGCACCAGCTTCTACAGGTGGCTGCTACTGTTAACAGCTTTATCCATGGCTCTGTTCTTATTTCTACCTCAGATTACGTTGCCAGTTGTTCTCAGGAGCTTTCCAAACAGAATCTTTCAGGCATATGCAGTATCACAGTGTTTTAATTGCATCTCAAATGATTGTAAAATACAGCTGAGGTTGAGAAGCTTTGAGTTTAGCAAGTCAGTTCTCACCAGAGTTCTGTGCCCCTGAACTTTAATTTTTGTACCGACATAGAGTAATGAGAAGCAAGGAAGGAAGGAGGGAGGGAGGGAGGGAGCGAGCTAGCCAGAACAACAAAACAGGTGCTTCTCATTGATATTACTGCTGCCACTAGGAGTCCCAAAAGGCATTCTGAGTAGCCTTTCATGCTCTCTGGAGACCCAGGTCTCTGAGGGTTCTGGCTGTAAGGGCTGAACAAGTATCTCAGGATGGTGGCCCATTGGTTTAACTAGAACTGGAAAAGCCTTTGTTGTTTACTTGGAATTATTAGCGAAACAAAAGCATGCTGTGAGTGGGCAGTTGATGATCAGCTAAAGGAGGCTTAAGCGGAACCCCTTTTCCTAGGAATTTCTCTCAAGGAGGTTATATGTGAATATTCAGAAATTTCTTCACAAGGGAGATAGGTGTCTGGGGGTAACTGGCTAAAGTGAAGCTAATATTGTAATATTTTTTATTCAGGTGAAATAAAGAGGAGGGCAGTGAATTCAGGCTTTTGCTACCTTGAGCACATCTAATGCGATCAGTAGCTTTCCCCATTTACAACCGGAGAAATTGCGAGTCAAACACTCAAGGAAAATTTGTCCACAGATGTTCAGCGAATGACTGGTAATGAAGGGATTGGAATCCAGGTTGGCCTATGTTAGTTTTAACTAGAATGCCCCTGAGAACAAAGGCGTCCGGGCACCAGGTCACTTTAAATATAACCCAAGTGGCCTCTGCCTTTGATCTTGGCAGCTGCCTTTTAGTTAAAGAGCAGCAGTTATTTTCAAACTGTTGAAGGTGTATATACAGTAAGACAGAGGGATACATTATAGTCAGCACTGCCCAATAGGACTTGCTGTGACGATGGCAATGTGCTATATCTGCAGAACAGTTCTGTAGCCAGCAGTCATGTGTGGATACTTAAGTTAATTTTAAAATAATTAAAAATTTGGTTTTTTAGTCACACTAGCCGTATTTCAAGTTACTCAAAAGCGACGTGTGGTTACTATTTTGGAAAGCACAGTTCTAGATGATGACTCACTCTTTAGATGCCAAAATAGACCTTGTCCAATTCCAGCCTTGGCTGTAGAATATGCATTTTCCAACGGAGAAAACCCCAAGTCATCATTAAAATGTATCAAATATTCAATAAATGAAATTTTACTGTTTAAATTTCACAGATTTAATGGCGACATTGTAGCCTAGAGACAGGGAGTCAGATCTGACTTCTAATTCTGCTTCTGACACCAACTGGCAGAGAAATAAAAGGGGCTCATCAATATCCCACCAAATCAGATGTTCTAGTCTTTGGATCAGAATTGCATTTTTAACAATTTCTCTACTTTGCACCTGAAAACCAGAAATCATTAACCTATGAAGTAGATATTCAATTACAACTCCCATTTCATTTCTGCATAGTTTTTGTATGAAGACTTTTTCTATAACACTTAAGAAACTACAAATCTAAATAGAAAATAAAAATCAAGAGGAAAATTTACAGGTTCTTATGGGTCAGAGGGACCTAGAGCAAATGTAGCCACTTGTTATGGCCCTCTTCTCTTTCTTTTTACACAAATTTTACCGTATCTGTTATAAATAGTAGGTAAGCGCTTGGGATAGAGTGGGTATAGGGAGGCAGGGAGAGTAGGGAGTCAAGTTCACTGAAACACCACATGAATGCTGTGTGGTATTTGGCAATAGAAATTTTTAAAAAATCAATTAGGTCATTGTGTTTGTTTCTCTGCAGGTGTGGGAAAAAACAATTGAAGTAGTACAATCTGATCACTTAATGCTCAGGAAAGAACACTTCAATTCCTTCCTATTATTGACAGAAAATACTTTGTACAAACATCTCCAGGAGTGCATAGTATATGCATTTAACAGACGTATCTCTGTGTGCTTGTATGTGTTTTTGTATAAAAATGTAAAATACATAACATTTTGTGATACTACTACTTTATAGTAGTTTTGCTTTTTTGCATTATGCTTCAATGATTCTCAAGAATTTCTTGAAGGAAATTTTATTCCTGAAGGAATGAAAATAAAATTTTATTAAGAGCATAGCCAAAAAAAAAAAACCCGTTGGTGTTAATTATCCAATTATTCTGCTGATAATTTTACATTAATACTGGGGATGATGGGAGAGGAGGAACATAAATAACGTGTCCTAGGACAAGCAGTGATAAAGAGAAGAAAAATGAGGTGAACCTGAAATGGAGGTACAAGTTCTCTTGGCTCCATGCCAGCCAGTGCCACCTGACAGTTTCTTTCTCCACAACTAGTTTCAATCAGTGTGACAGCCTTTAAAATAGTAAAGATTAACTCAATAAAGCAGGTGTTAAAGTGGTCAATATTACCCTTCTTTTTGCTTTCTTAAAAAAAATAATAAATAAATCATGTATAAGTTACACTAAAGACGTGAAATAAGTGATGACAACTTAATACTCTATAATTTTTAAATAACTTCAACATGGTTACCTTTTCTCATTGTGATTCACAACAACCCTGTATGGTCGGTATTCCCATTTTGTATATGAAGAAACCGAGGTTTGCAGGTTTGAATGACTTGAGTAGTAAGTGACAAAATGATGATGAGACCCAAGTTTTCTTAAGACAAGCCTAATTCACTTCATGCTATATCATTCTGATAAGGACTTCATTTTATTGCTTTTTGGATTTTTGTTGTTTTTTACATTTCTCGTGGAAAGTATCACTTCTTTACGGTCTTTACTCCAAAGTCACCGTCTCAATGATAGATCTCCTGAACACATCTCATATTTTAATAATTTCATTTTTATTGTAATAACAGATTTGCTAGCAAATGCATCCATATTAATTGAGTAGGAATCAGGTTCCCATTAGGAAATAAATGATACACTCGAGTTAATGAAGTATGAACACACTATTTATAGGTGTACAGGCATAATTAAGGAAACATGTCAAGATAATGCAGCACCCAGGAGCCAGCAGCAGTGGGAAACCATCCTTGCCTCTGAAAGGGTGACAGAGGGAACTAAAGCTAAGTTTTGGAAGAAGACTTCTGATTAGAAGCTGAGACTGGTTAGGAAGAAGGATGTGTGGAAATATGTAAATTGACTTCTTTTTCCTCTTACCTTTTGATCTCTTATCAATGACTTCCATGGGCTGAGCCCAAATGGAAACCATAGGTCAAGGAATCCTAGGTAGTTTAGTCTCCCAGGGCAAAGAGCAGGGAAGATAATGGATCTGGAATGATAAGCAGAAAGTAACCAGCACAACTTACCAAGCATAAATAGATATTTCTCCCTGTCCAATTTTCAGTAAAGATAATTTCTATCAAAAACCTTGTGTCACTCTATGTTCACAACTACCTTCCATTGAATTGCTTCTTTTTGGGAGAAATAAGTTGCAACAATGCAGCACGTTTCCAAAACACATTACTTTTTTTCAATGTTATATTCCTCAAATTTAACATATATGTTAAACTGTGTGCTATTAGATTTCCTAAAGAAATAACTTGCTTTCACTTAATCTGCTAATGATAAAGCCATTATTGTAAATTCTCACTAAGCATAAGCAAAATTTTCAGTTGTACATTATATGATTACTACCTTTATCTCTTTATGCTAGTTTAAAGTCCAACAACTTTAGGAAAAACATAAAGATAATCATGTACACTATAAACTATATTCATTATGTGGTATCTATAACAGTGTCAGGATTTGGAACTTTGACATTCAAAGCTACAAATATGTGTCTGAACACGATCAGCAAATTTTAGTGTTTGAACATTTTAGAATTCAGCATAACTTGCATACTTGATATTATATTTTAGAGAGGCTAGGTTTCACTAACATTACTACTTTTTACAATATTTTTTGTATTTTTTTTTGGCCATGCTGCGCAGCCTGTGGGATCTTAGTTCCCAGACCAGGGATTGAACTCACTCCCTCAGCAGTGAAAGTGCGGAGTCCTAACCACTGGACCGCCAGGGAATTCCCTGTAATGTTTTAATTTAAAAATAAAAACAAAATTTACTGCAAATAAATCAAATACCTCTGTGAAAATGACCAAATTCTTGAATTAAGTCCTTTTAGTTATTGCACATTGCTGTTCACTAGCGTTTTTTTTTTTTTTTTTTTTTTTAGCAAAACCCCATAAAGAGAAAAGTTATTTCTATAACACGGAGCTATTTTATTCTACTTTCTGATCATTAACTTATATATTTATTCAGTCTTTCATTCAGTAAATATTTGCTGACCATCTACTGTGTGATAGACACTGCACCAGGTGGTTTGCAGTTATTGTAGCTCATTGATTTTTGAGGAGTCTATTCTGTGTTGAATAGAGCTACTTGAAAGACAGCTTGTCCTGATTAAAATTTGATTTCTTTTATCTTCCAATCATATATGTCTCTGGATACATATATTATAAATATGTTTGTATGTTGGTAAGACATACAGAGTCAGCACATAATCAGCAATTATTTCAATGATTTTAAGCCATCTGGAGAATACCACTTTTTATGGTCATGGCAGAAGAAGTGGGATGATGGCTAGAGCCAGACTGGGTGGATGGTCAACACCATTGTGCCATCTATTTCCATCTCCCAAAACAATAAAAAAGAAAAAAAGTAAGCAATGACCAACCAACTTCTGGGTAGTTGCCTTGATAGCTTTTGTGATATTTCATATCCTCAGTGGGAATTATTAGTCATTAAAGATAACAGGCGTCACTAAGTAAATGTTCTTAATATATAAATATCTAAGCATATTTGATATTTAAAAGATTTCCAAGTCACAATTTCAGTTCAATTCTGTGAATATTAGTGAAATATTGCTATGTCCCAGGAATTATGCTGGGCATTGGGGCCACTAAAATAAATAAAACATGAATTTTGCCCTTAAGTGGCAAGTTGTCATATATCATCTATACATTGGAATGGTGGAGGGTATAGAGGAACAGTATTGGATCAAGTATTTTACAGGTAGATAAATGTAATTCTACTTGTTGTATAATAAGCCTCATTGTAGAGGATACAACATGCCCAAATAATTGATAAAAAGATCCTATATGAATCTAGGAAAAAACCTGACTTGAAAATATACATGACCATAAAGCAGAAACTAACACACCATTGTAAAGCAATCATATTCCAATAAAGATGTTAAAAAAAAAAAAGAAAATATACATGACCGAAAACATACCTTTTTTGATAAAATTATTTTTTAAAGAAACAATTGTAAATAAACTATTATGTGCTATTTGTCTAATATATGAAGTAACAGTGTACTGTACAGGGACCTGATTTCCTTGTGACATACTGATATGGTCTCTATGTTGAATAGCCTTTTAATCAGGATCAGCAGAGAGACCGTGGAGAATTTAAGATATTCTAACATTTTTAAAGTAAGTTTCAAAATAGCATTAGCATTATAGTTCCTTAGTAAGTATAAGAAAATCTTAACAGTATCAAAAAATACTGTCTATAATGTATAAGTTTAATTATATTTAAAACTACGTAATTTTGATTCATACCAATATAATTCTATTTTAGATAAAACAGTGTTTAAAGTTTTACTATTTAATTTTTTAGTGCGTTTTTCCCATTTTGTATTTTTTAAAATATTTTACGTCAGACTTTGAGAGGGTCATATCCCCCTATGGTGAATCTATATTGTAGAAATGGTGCTATTTTTTTTGTTTGAGGCTGATGCAAACTTAGCCCTAGAACACTGACATAAATGTCATTCTACTCCAAAACTTAGAGTCCACTGCATTTCTCTGTTCTAGTTTTAAATTCCCAGGAGAGAAATGAATTGGTTCAGCTTATACTAGATGCCTCTACTGTGCTTTAAGGTATAACTAGGGGTGCGTGGCCACTGAGTCCAGCAATCACTATAATTTACATTCTCTACATTCGACGACGGCCCCGCTCAATAGGCTCAAATATAGAATCTAGGCAGAATATTTTTCTGTCTTGATAGAATATGTTTTATGAAAATAATTGTAGCATTAAGTACAAAATGAATAAGAAACCTCATTTAAATATTATTACTTGGGTACCCCTAATAAGTGCAGCCTCTCTTTAATCCCAAGGAGTTTTTTTTATAAGTAACTTGGAAATATTGGTCTAAGTACCAAAAGGGAGGAATAAAAACACATATGGTCATTCATGAATGGTAATACTAATTAAAATACTATTAAACTATTAATTTATTATGGTTAAAAATTTAATGAGTATGATCTTTTCAATTCACTTGGTTTTCTTCAATTATTTTAGTTATGTCCTGTATTTATAAATATTGAGTGTTTCTCTTCCTCCATGCCTCTTCAGGTGACATTTCTCCACTATTCAGACAAAATAATACAATTTAGAAATACCTTTTCCTGAAAAAATATTTTTAATGTATTGTTTTATATTGTGTGAGCATGAAGAGTTATAAATTAAAGTACTCTGCTTTCCTTAATTTATTATTTCTTTAGCCCCAGAAGGCTCTTGTGAGTGATCCTTGGAAACAGCAGTAAATGAGCATTTTGTAGCACTGTGAAATGTAGGAGGCAGTGTTATTTTAGTACTGAAGTGTGGGTGTTTGTAAGAATTAAGTCTTCTGGTTTTATGACTATTTATGTTGAGACTAGTAGGTGGACTCAAGTACAAATGGGAAATGGGGTAGTGGGAATGCTGAGTGATTCGTCTGTAATATTCACTTTAACATTTTAGAAAGAATGGTTGTAGTCTAGAAAGAAGGATAGTAGTATGAATATAGATGTAACATGTTGTGTTTGGACTCTCAAAACCCTTTCATATATGTATAGCCCACCTGTTTCTTAATGCTGAAAACTGCGTGGTGTGAGATTGAATGGGCTATTTCCTAAATCTTGAATTATGATAAAAATATCTTCTAGGGACCAGTAACTGTGTTCTCCTATGGAGATGATAATTGGTTATTAGTCGCTTATTTCTTTGTAACTTAAAATCCTACGTCATAAACAATTGCAAACATTATAGATGGGTTGGTTGGTTGAGGTTTACAGGCTTGCTAGTCAGGGCAACTACATTTGGATCCCAGTTTCACTATGGATTTGTATGTGGTCTTGAAACAACCTTGACCAATTACATAAACCAATCTCAGTTCCAGCTTGTAGGCCTCTTGAGACCAATGGGTTGTAAAGGGCCACCTGCTGCTATGTCCAGGTGTACAGGCTGAAACTCTTCTCAGAGTTTGTTTTGTGTTTTTTGAAATGTTTGAAAATTGATACGGTAACATCAAACAAAATAAAAAGAAAAACAAAGGTCTGCCATTGAAGTCTTAAGCAGTTTCTATCTAACAGGAAGTTGAGATCTTTAATACTACCTTTAGCCTGAAAGTGGCTGTGAATGGGTAAATACCTGAAATAGACCTTTTAGTTACTGGAACATAAGGCAGAGAACCTGTATTTAAATGGTAATATTTAGCTTCACCATTTCCTAGGTGCTGTAACTATGTTGAAGGTGAAATGCAATGAAAGTTTCTAATTTGGAGGCTGAGTTGCTACCCTCAAGGCTTTGGGGAAAGGAACGCAAGTTAGGATGAGAGAATTTAGGAGGAAAAATAAAGTTCGCTCCCTGCCCTTCTTGCCTCACTTCTGTGTAAATTTTTTTTTTTTATTGAAGTATAGTTGATTTACAATATTATATTAGTTTCAGGTGTACAATGTAGTGATTCAGTATTTTTATAGATTATACTCCATTTAAAGTTATAAAATATTGGCTGTATTCCCTGTACTGTAAAATATGTCCTTATAGCTTATTTATTTTACACATAGTAGTTTGTGCCTCTGCCTCACTTCTTTTTATGTTGAGTGTGAGTTCCTATGGTGTGAGATTTTCATAAAGAGATGTTAAGGCTTTCTCACCTGAAGAGCTACCACTGAGTCCACGTGACAAAGAGTGGCACAGAGCAGGAATGAAAACCAGTCCTGGTGCCCCAGCACTGGCTGACTGAACTGATTGCTTTGCCCACGTCTATGTACTGATTGGTTATCTAACAAATCAAAATGCACATTTCTATTCTGTTTATTACCTCCTTACTAGTTCTAATAGTGTTTTTTTTTAATAAATTTATTTATTTATTTATTTATTTATTTATTTATGGCTGTGTTGGGTCTTTCATTTCTGTGCGAGGGCTTTTTCTAGTTGCGGCGAGCGGGGGCCACTCTTCATCGCGGTGCGCGGGCCTCTCACTATCGCGGCCTCTCTTGTTGCGGAGCACAGGCTCCAGACGCGCAGGCTCAGTAGTTGTGGCTCACGGGCCTAGTTGCTCCGCGGCATGTGAGATTTTCCCAGACCAGGGCTCGAACCCGTGTCCCCTGCATTGGCAGGCAGATTCTCAACCACTGCGCCACCAGGGAAGCCCTCTAATAGTGTTTTGAACTTCTTTGGGGGTTTCTCATTGTACTAGCCTGCACTGTCTACAAAGAACTGTGCTTCTGCCTTTTCAATAGCTACAGCTCTACTTTTGTTTCTCTCCTTAGCGTATCAGCTATAGTATACATCCTTTTAAAATTAGAGAAATAAAAGAAAAAGAATCAGTACTTGAACAGCTATGGGAAAGGAGGCTTTGGGTGTAGAAGGGTGAAAGGAAGATAAAAATGATTTTAGCAGCTAAGATGTGATGTGATGATAACCTGGACCAAAAAGAGAGCTAAGGAAATAGAAAGAATATATTTGAAAGGTATTCAAAGAAGGAATTGCCTAGACTTGGTCAACCAAAAATTAATTTCTAGTCTTCAAGCCAGGAGCAAAGGAGTCTAATTTTGAGTAGCCACACAATTGATTATATTATTAGTCTGCCACCATCTATTTATGTCAGAGGAGTTGTGACAAAGAAAATTAATTGTAATTCTCAGTTTCTAAGGGATTCTAAGATTATAGATTCAAAATAAATTAATATATATCCATTTACTATATATTTACAGTTTGACACTGCATGTACCTTAAGAGTAATTAAGATTCAGCCATTCATTCAATAACACTTACTGAGCTGCTTTTTGCCAGGAGTTGTTGTAGGCTTTTTGAATACAGCAGTGGGCAAAACAGGCAAAACTCCGCCCTTGTGCAACTTACTTTCAAGTAGGAGGAAAATGACCATAAGTAAAATAATTAAGTACATATGTATTGATAGTTTGTCCAAAGGTGATGAATTCTATGAAGAAAAACATTTACGAAAAGGAAGAGAGGAAGTGCCGTTTTAAATAAGGTATGAGGGAAAGCCTCATTAAGGAAGTGACATGGGAGCAAACACCCAAGAAAGAATAAAGAGCTAGACATGCAACTGTCTCTGGGGACAGAGAGCAAAGCAGAGGAGTGGCCTAAAATGGATGCTCTCTGGGTATGTTTGAAGAAGAGCTCAGTCAGTGTGTGCAGATCAGAGTGAAAGCATAGAAGAGAAGAGATGAGGGCAGAAAGATAAGGATGTGGTGAGTGTGAGCAAGTGGGACCTTGTCAGCCATTGAAGGATTCTGGCTTTTTCTCTGATTCAAATGAGAAACCATTGGAGGGTGCTGAGCAGAGCTGTGAGGTGATCTTATGAACATTTTAACAGTATCACTCTGGCTATTATGGGGAGTACAGACTGTGGTTGGTGATGGGGGATGGGATCAGAAGTGAAGAGACCAGTTAGGAAACTATTGCAAATAAACCAGGCAAAAGATGAAGCTCGTTTGGACCAGAAAGATCGCAATGAACATGATGAAAATAAGTGGACTTCTGTGTGTATTTTACAAGTATTTTGACTAGCTGATGGCCACAATGTGGGGTAGAAGAGTGAAAGAGGAGTCACGTATGCCGTCAAGGCTTTTGGTTTGAACACCTAAAGTAATGAATTTGAAAAGGAGATGGGCAAGATTGCAGGGGCTGGGGGTGGTGACTATTTTGGGGTAGGTTCTGATTTGGCCTTGTTACATTTGTGCTTATTTGTGCTACACATAGGAGAGGTTATATAATAAGCAATTGGGCATGTGAGTCTGGAATCCAGGGACTGATTCAAGTTGAAGATCTTAAACATAGAGTAGGCATGTGCCATCAGACTGGATGAGTGGTCTAGGGAAGAGTAGTCCAAGAAATGAACCCTAGAATCCACCACTAACAACAGGTTAAGGAGGTGAGAAGGAAACAGCATTTGAATCATGAATTTAAATACTCTTTTCTTTTTTTTTTTTTAAGTTTACAAAACAACTTTCCATATATTATGGCATTTGGCCTATGGAATAATTCTGAAAAGCATGTAGTGATAGAACTGAAAGTTGGTTAATATTTTCTCTGCAATTTAATATTTGCAAACATTCCAACTTTCATTTGTTTCCTTTGATGCTTATGTACATTATCATACATATCCAGAAAATAAATTTGATGCTGTTGTGGTTCTCTGCATACACCATGTTTCTTCACACTTATAAGTGTTTTACATAAGGTTCTTTATCCTAAGTGTGCCCTTCCCTGTCTTATTCACCCTCAAAATCTTGTATAGACAGGCAAGAAAACTTTGTCCTCTTTCCTAAGGAGACATCAAGGTTAGGGAGAGGAGCTTCAGACACCAGTGACCCTGCTAGGGAAATGGCATCTACCAGAAGGCCATGGGAGTGGCAGGAGATTAATCCCACGTTTGCCCTGGCCATCCACGGAAGCTTCTAAGAACACCTCCAACTTATTATGGGAATGAACCATCCACTTCCTACTCTTCTGTTAAGTTTTCTTCTATCACTGAAGAAAACAAAGTGTGAACAAGAACAACCATAGCAAAGCAAAATATTCCCTCAATCCTAATCTTCCCTTAGCCTAATCCAGTTTTCCTACAGGAACTAGAAAGGAGAGCTGTTGGTTTTTGTTGCATGCAGAGGAAGTTAGGGTGTGCTTCCTGCAACTTTCAGAGCAAGGTTCCAGGTGGGGAGCTACAGTAGTGACCACAACAAACTAACCTCTTTCATGGAGCCCAGTTAGTACTTCTCAAATACTCTGTGGTGAGGGCCATTTATTTTCCCTAAATCAAGCACAAGTCATACGTTTGTAAAGTACAATAAAAATGGATTATTATAAAATGAAATAGTAAAGCACACATAATGAAAGTCCAAACTTTTTATTATTACATTTCATAAACATAGCATGTGAAAACAGAATTATAAATTGTATGTATGCATTAAGTAAGGGTGTATTGGGACTAGTACAGAGAATTACTATTATACTTGTAATTTTTTTTGTTACTCTGTAATCAACACAAAACAAAAAGTTATGAAATAAATAGTAATTGTTCATGTTAACAACCTATGTGCACACTTTGAGTGAACATCATATATATCAATTATTTAAATATTTTAATGTGACATGTGCTTCCTTATTATTAATTTACCTAATCTTCTTGGATTGACTATAGCATTTTTTGCAGGGAATAATGTATAATCTAAACTCTTTCCATGCTTTATATTAATAGTAGTCAGAGTAGAGAAATGAATCTCAGACAATATGTTGGCAGGAATGGAAGAAGAGATTTTGAAGCAATTTCAGCAGTCTTAAGATAGTCATTTTAAACTTTTATCCAAAATGAGACAAATTTTGCTGTATTTTCAAAATTCATCATCAATTCTTTATTAGTAGCCAGTTCCAGTATTTATCCTGTAAATTTATAGTTAACTACATTTTTGATAAAAGATATTGCTTCAGGATCTATGAATACCTATATGTGGATCATTTTTGTTGGAATATACAATTCAAAATATCTTATTAATATTGTAAGATAGTCTGTGATAACTTTTTTGCAAATGAGCAATATCAAGAGCATTATCATATTTTACTGATAATTATACTTAATTTATGGATCATGTCATAAATAATTGTAGAAAATCTGTTCTTTTAAGCTTCTAACTTTTGCTTTGCCCTTTGACCTTACCTGCCATTGCAAAACATGTTACATTTCTTCCTTGTTAGTATTAAGATGATCAAAACACCAAATATATTAGACAAATAAAGAAGGCTGGCTATCTAACTCACATATATAAAATTTGGGAATGGGCTGGTTTCTTATCTTGCAGAAACAAGAGCTTTTGTGTTGTTCAAACATTCTCGACAGAAATTCTCACATCTATAACTTTTGTGTCTCAGGGTGCAGTAGAGTTGCTTATAATTGACTTCTATCTTATCATATAAAAAAGAGAATAAGTTTGCATTTAATGCATTAGCTTTAACATAATTCACAAATTTTACCACACTTCTAAGAAAGCTGGTATTCAGCTGAGTTTTTTAATTGTGTAGCAAGACTTGTTCTTTTTGTTTTTGTTTTTGTTTTTGTTTTTAGTGAAAGAAGGAGTACATTAGTTCACGGTCTGTATTAGCTCCTTAATCACAGTGCTCCAAAATGTTTCCCTGCCATTGTAGCTTGCCAGTCTACTTCTACAGAAAACTTAAGCCACAAAACAAATTTGTTGACAGAGATCACACACTTGGAGGTCGTGGCAATGTCAAATTGCTGTAAAAGTTTCTAAGCGTTTATTTTCAGCTTCTGTAGTTATCTCTTTGCTGTTAAGTAATAAACAGTTTGTAACTGGCACTTTGAGAAGCACTGTTGTGTATGAAATGGAGATAACACCTACTTTGCAGAGGTGTGGTTAGGATTACCAATAATCTTGGAATAGTGCCTATCAAACAGTAGGCATTTGATTTAAAAGAACTATTAAATTGCATTATACAATATACTCCATTTTAAGCAAACCTGCAGTTGCAGAAGGGGGTAAATAAATTGCTTTATCTGAACTTAAAAATGTGAATAGTCTTATGGAGAAATGTATTTGTCTATCTATACCTATGCGTCGTCATGTAGATATACAGAGATATAGATAAATTATTATGAGTGTCTCCTGTAAGAAAAACTAACAAACTGCTAGCGAATGGTGACAGCATAGGCAGAGTAATTGTATCAAATTAGAGAGATCAGAAGAAACTCAAAATAGAAGATGGATTTTAGGACTGGCTTAAAAAGATGGCAGAACAAGTTGCTGCAATTTAAGGCAGCGCTGAAAGCTTTCTATGCATTTTGCTGTTACACTCCTCTCCTGCCACATTTTTCTCCACGTAGGATATACTGGGGAACTCGTGGATAGTCTATTTTAGCTGAGAGTGTTTGAAAAGCATTAACTCATAGAGTACTCACAATGGAGGTATTGTTATGTGCATTTTATTTATAAAGATACTGAAGCAGAGACAAGTTCAGTAACTTGCTTAAATTTGAAATGTGGGCAGTGGTACAAGGACATAATCCTAGGCAGTGTGACCTCAGTTACAGCCTGTGCTACCCACAGGTTCCTGGGGAATAAGTGGGAGCTGAGAATGGAAAGGTTAGAGTGAATTTACACAGGGAAAATAATGGGCAGGGAGTGTTTCCAACACAACTCAAGGTAGGCTCACGGTACACAAGGTAAGCTCTGACAGGTGGCTGAGAGAAGGAGGTATAACTGTCCTGCGCGCTGGGAGGGTCAAGCTGGCACTGCCGTGCATGAGGAAGCAGAGCTACAAGCGGGGTGGTGGGGAACTAAGAACGAAAGCAGGGTGGAGTCTCATTTCCTGCCTTGGTTATGTCTAAAAAGTATATGAAGGTAAAAATCAATTGTAAGTTTAAATTGTTTGAAGTGCCTAAAATCATCCCTGAATGTGAGAAGCTAGACTGTCTGAGGAACGAGCAGCTCTGCGTCCCTCATATCACATTTCCGCTCTGGGGTATTTGCTTGCTGAGTGGGTATTTGCTTCCCAAGTGGAGCAAGGCCAAGTAATTCAATCGAGAGGCAGTTAAGGACCCGAACCAGGAAGCAGGAAAGGAAAAGAAAATGCAACTGTGAGAAACACTGAGAACTTTGAATTTATACTGGCAATTAACTGGCCAAATATATAATTTAGGGGGAGTCATGGGTGAGAGACAATAATAATCAATGATGACTTAGGTCTCTAACTTCTGTGTATGTGATGCCCTAAACAGAAAGAGGGACTTTAGGAGAAGATGAACGTGAGGAGAAAGAGTTAAATTGATGAAAATAGGGAGAATAATGAATGTTTTTGAAAACTTTTAAAAGAAAGAGTAATTTGTATTGAAAATTATGATTTGCATACATAAATGTATTTTTTTTTAAATAAATTTATTTATTTGTTTTTTGGCTGTGTTGGGTCTTCATTGCTGCGCGCGGGCTTTCTCTAGTTGCGGGGAGCAGGGGCTACTCTTCGTTGTGGTGTGCTGGCTTCTCATTGCGGTGGCTTCTCTTGTTGCAGAGCATGGGCTCTCGACGCTTGGGCTTCAGTAGTTGTGGCTCGCGGGCTCTAGAGCGCAGCCTCAGTAGTTGTGGTGCACGGGCTGAGTTGCTCTGCGGCACCTGGAATCTTCCCGGACCAGGGCTCGAACCTGTGTCCCCTGCACTGGCAGGCGGATTCTTAACCACTGTGCCACCAGGGAAGCCCTGAATGTATTATTATATAAACTGAAGTATTCTTGGTTTGGGTGTTTAAGAACAATATAAAACTAATAATCATTTAAAGTGAAATTACCGTGAGAATACGTGGTAAAATCACAGCAGAAAACACATGGCACAATCAAAAGCTTCAAGTTGAGGATTTAATAATGAAAGTACTATTATAAAAGTGTAAGGCTTAAGGCAACCAACAAAAGGCCAATGACTCTGGGACCAAAAATGAGAAGCTAGTACTATCCCTAAGCCTGAAATGGCATGAGACCTTAACCGTGACCAAAACGTGCAGCCAGTACCAGAGCCAAAGGAAATGCCCTACTCCTCCCCTGCAGTCTCCTGCCATTGCCTTTCTTTGTCTAAACCTAACTCTAACCCTGAGCACGGAGGTTGAGGACTGAGTGCTGGGGAAATGTGTTCCAGAGGGGTCAGCTGCTCAGGCTATATAGAGTACAAAAGATGAAAGTGGTGAAATCAGACACAACCACAATAAGTAATAAAATCATTCATTGAGTAATCTTAAAAAGGATTATCTGTAGGATTTGTAATATATATTTTATTAAGGTTTATTAAATGAACTTTATCTTTTTTAAAGTCACTATTTGCAGTTACTTTGAAGTGGTAGGTCAGGTATTAAAGCTTATTTTCAATGCTATAAATGCTTTTTTCGATGTTTTCTTTACTGGCAAGAAAAGTGCATTAAATTCAAATAATTTAGAGTATTAACTATTTTAATTAATAATCGCTGTGTTTCACAATCCTAGTAATATATCTTTGGAAGTAAAATAATAAAGCTAAGAGATTAGTTTTGTAATTGTATCAAGACAGTATAATTACTGACCTTTGTATTATCACATACTTTTATAAAAAATCAGCATAATTAAAAAAAACTCATTCTGATATGTCTGATTTATTATAAATTTTCCAAGTACATTATCAATCACTTGGAACATTATACTGTATCAATGAGTTAATCATGGCATATGTGTAATTATTGGCAAGGCTGACTCTTAACTTTTTGTGTAAAGTTGCCCCATGTACTATTTCATGAACCAATACATTTAGAATTATTACTTTACACTTTACTTCTGTTAAAATAATGACACATCGCATGTTCACATTTTACTCATTAAAATAACAGTAATGAAATTAATGGTCTTCCTGATTGTAGGTTTTTTATAGTTTTTTTCTAACTACTCTTTGTATCACTTATTCTTTCATGGTTAGCATACATGCATAGAATAGGGATTGTTTTAATTGGTGGAAATTGTTAAGGGAAAGTGTGAAATACTTCCTCTTTCTCTTCGTTGCAAGATTAAAAGATTCCCCCTACAGTTACCAAATGATAGTGGAGAAATGAAGGATGGGGGCGGAGAAGAATAAATACTTCTCTTTGAATTGAACCATGGGGAATTTCTGGAAGATTTACAACCATATTGGCTCATTGATTACTCAGACGGCAGAAGGATACTCTCAGTGTGTGCTCCTTTATTCTAATGAAAAAGACTATTAACCCACCTCAAAATGTATACTGAAAGTTTTATTTTTGTTAAATGGAGAGCTCTGTTTAACCTGTTTGGAGAATTGGAGCTCTACTTGAAAATGAGCAACCACTTTTAAAGAAGTATCACTGCAATTACAAATCAAGTGGAAGTTAGAATTGAGATAGTGTTGTTATATTCTGATTGCAAGATAAATGTAGTCAGGAACTGTTGAGTTCTTTGTGGTCCAGAGATTATGCAGAAAATTATAATTTCACTAAGTTACCCCAATTGACCCCAAAATGGAAAAGCAGGCTAGAAACTGCTTCAAGGATTCTGAAAAGCACCATTAATACTGCCTCTTTCAATGACCTTAAAGTGAGAGTATTAAGGAAATCGTAGCAGGTTTCATTGAGATCATTCTCTTTATTGAATAAAATTGAACATGTAAGTAAATGAATGATCATTTTTGGACAACCTAATATGAAAATATATGACCATAAAAACTTGATAGCCCTCCAGCAGTACTTGTGGAAATTGCAATCTCTTACAAATGTTATAGTGGCTGGTAACTCTGTAGAAAATTATAATGGCTGTCTAAATTCTAGGACATTTCATTTCTAGAACATTTCATAAAATATGCATTTTTATTACTTTTCCAGGTGGATGTAATAATGTATATATACTGCATTGTGTAGTGGGCTATGTAGATTCATAGAAATACTATATTTTCTCTAGAATCAACTACTTTGACCAGAAAATTATAAAACTCTTTAGAAATTCAAGTGATTCTCAGTAAATTAAGCACTGGGGAGATTATTTTATTTATAGAAAGTTTAATTATTTTCAACCCATTCTATCACTTTAGAAATTCATTTTTTTGTTTGTTTTTTTTATTGTAAAGGAGTCAGTCCAGAGGCTACTAAAGGGACAGTTGATCAGAGAGGTTCACTTGAAATGCTTCACAAAGAAAGTCTTCCTGAGGCTTATTTTAATATAAGTGTTTAGAAAGAATAGTGAATGCTTTTGTGCTGTATTTCTTCAAATACATTTAACCATATAAAGAAATCTCTATACATTTCTACTGGGAAATTTTATAGCATTTAAGCACTAACCATCTATAAAAGCTCTACTTTATTAAGAAAACAAAAGACTAAAAATAGTGTTATGTAATAACAGTAATAATAATAGTAATAATAGTAATAATAGTGTAATAGTGCTATGATTGTCAAAGATTTCTTAAAGGCAAAATATCATGGATTTAGTATTTATTTACACTTTTGCATTTGACTCTGTTTAGAATAAGAAAATTTTATTATATACTCACAAACCTTTTAATGTTCATAAATGTTATACTACTTGTCCTTAAGAATCGTAAGTCTAGGGAAAGCAGGCTAAACAAATACTACCCTATATGCAAATCAAAGATTTCCATGGGGCTTTTAATTGGTTAGAGTTTTTAATTACATGGCTTTAAGAAAACTGGCTCTCACACAGCCAAAAAATATACAAGTTAAAAATCATCAATTAATGTGATGGACTTGGGTATAAACAGAAAAATCCACTTTCTGCTTCTTAGTCACATTTCATATTGTGGCTTTGTGTTATTTTAAAATATTAGAGTTTTCTTTCCGAATCACTCTGTATTCGCCAAGTAAATATTTTTCTGGGGATAATGATATGTAATTTTTCTCATCAATACTTATTCCTTGTTCAGTCCTATGATCCATATCCTGAGTTTGGCTTGTAGTTCCAGCCCCTGAAGCAATAGAATGTGATGAATCTACTAGACACAGGGAGAAGAATGCTTACAATAGTGGCCTCATTTGCAGGGTTGGATACTACTTGCTCAGTTCTCCCCATTCCTTTTAGGGGAAAAGAAGGTTGGCCTTGGGTGGATAGTAGTGGAATTAACATTCACAGACGATTTCTATATATCACACACAGTATTGAGTTTTCACAAACAGCAGCTTATTTTTAATCTCCTCAACTTGAGAATACAGAGACCCAGAGAAGTTAAGTAAGTTGTTAATAATGACAGAACTCATAACTGGCACAGCTGAAATCTAACCATATTAGCCAAAAGATTAAAACGAGCTAGTTGGATATGCATGTAATGGGTGTGTGTGTGAGTGAGTGTTCTAGCACACAAGAATGATATGTGTGAATGTGTAAATCACAGGTGTGATGGCCTCTTGATCCCACGGAGATGATGCAAATTAAAATTAAAGGCATATCTAACTCCCTCAAACCTGCAGTGGACCAAAAAGAAAAGCTTTACTCTGCCTACAGCCGTAGTAGTTTTGTTAGAGTTGCTTTTTCTTTTTTCCTCATATACTTGTGATTAATGTGTTGATAGACATTTTGATAGCTTTTAAAAAGCTACACTTTAAAATTTGAAATGTGTAAGAGGTAGCTACTATAAGAACAGTTTCTGCTTCATTTTTTTTTTTCCCCTGACTTGTTGGCCTTATCCTGTTAATCATTGTTTACTCTGAGCTGTAGGGAAATAATCAAAGATTGCCTAAAGTAGAGATCACAGGGGCATTTTTCATTTTGGAAACTTCAAGAAGCTATGCCAGGTACTGTGAACCTGTAGGCAAAGCAGAGCCACAAAAACTCTTAAGTGTGAATTCTGAATGAATTTTGCTTTTCCTGTGTATCAAGTGTCTTTTAGAGAATTGTAATGTGTTTTGTTTGTTTTGATTGTTGTTTTTTTCTAAGGAACCTCATGTACTTTATCTTTTACTACTTTTCTTAGTGAAGGAACTTGCAATTTGATTCCTGAGGGGAATTGTAGAGACCTTGTTTGTAGATACAGCAAGTATCATATATATATATATAGATTCCTTGCTTACAAAAGACAGAGTATAGACTGATTTTAATACAGCGTATTCTCTCTGGCATCAAATTCTAACTAGTGAATTTTCCCTTTAATTAGGTCTTTCCATGTTATTCCTTTTATTTCTACTGAATGTCATCATATTTCTAGTTAAATCCTGGCTATAAAGCACTGCATGTGTTTAAAAACCCTCAATGAAGAAAATATTTCCCTAGTACTCTCATACAGGCAGATATTTTAAATGTCATAATTGCCTACAAATTGTCGTTCTGAAAAAAAGAGTTTTAGTTTTGAGATGCCAAATGGAATCAAAATGATGTTATTGACTTGTAATGAAGGGATTGAAGCACACTGATAGTATCTGACCTTTTATCATCACTTATTTAAAAAGCTCTCAGGGGAAAAAGAGAAAATTCCCTTTAAAGAGAGTAGTACCTTGCTAGTGAAGTGCATTTTGTCCTAGAGTAGTGAGCTGAGAATAGTCAAAGGAAAAATCCCAGAAGGCATGATTGTAAAAATGACCATTTGCCACTGGTGTAGATGGTAATTTATTCCAGTGAAAGAAAAGAGGATATTAGCTCACATATAGCTTCCGGTTCTGATTCCCGCTACCTTCTGCAGACTGCTAACAATGATTAGAAATTTTTAGAGGCAAACTGATCAAGGCCTAGAAGATGAGCCTTCTTCTTCAGATGTCAATAGTGGAGGTCAGTATTAATTTGTTGCTTTAAAATGTGGAAATTACTCTCCATGTTTGAGAGCAGTACCTTAACTATATGATAAAAGGGGCCTTGAATTTCACTGTACGTGTGTGACATAAAGGATATCTATTTGGAAAGATTTAATGGGCCTGGAATAGAGGGTAATAGAAACCGATTTGGAGTAATTTATGTTGTGCACCAAAGAAGGTGGTCTGGGGAACTTCAAAAAGGATCCCTCCTGCATGACTGAAACTGAATAGGCACTTAAAAATTATCTTCCTTTTGCATGAAACTAAGTATCAATCTGTTGACTCCAGAGTTTATATCTGTAAAGATTTTGATACGAGCAAAGTGGCATTGATACAGCTGTGTTAGTGGCCAGCTAAAGCAAGGGAGCAAGTGTAGTTTAGATAACAGGCAAAGGTATTTCAGGTGACTTCCAATTAACCCTTTGAGAAAGAAGCTGAACTTGTTGATCATGATTGTCATCAGAGAGACAGTTATCTTCCTCAGCTCTGAAAATGAAGGAATGAAAGTTTCCGTTTTCCATATGGCATAGTTCAATGATTTAAAAAAAAAAAAAAAGCAAATGGCAAAAACAATGTACTACTCTCTGGATTGGTTACTAAAGGACATTTTATGATCTGAGATATGATAAGGGATATGTATAAATCTTATTTGTTTTAGAATATTCCTCATGCTTCATACAACACAAATTAAAATTAACATAGCTAATTACATTCGATTTTATGTTTATTTAGTTAAATTTGGGGATCTGTGCTTCATTCAGTGACATGAACCAATGCCATGAAAACAAAGTGAAGGTGAGCATGCTATTTAACTGAATTATGTAATATTTTCCTGCTTCTGAAATAGAAACCCATCTGAGCATTTATAATAGTCTTTCTCCTTTTGCCGAAAATTCCACTAGGAAAAGAAACTCAGATACAGAAAAATTCCAGAAAAATTCCACAACCTTAAGGAAAAATAATTCATTGTGGTAGGTTTAAAGTGTCAGAATTTGGATGGAGCAAAGGGAGCAAGTGAAAAGAAAGACACTTTTGTACATAGCATTTTTTGTTTTTATTTTTGTTTTTGTTTTGCCAAGTGCATGTCAGCTATGTCTTATCATCATTCTCTGGAACTGACTGATGTGCTTCAGCAATCATTTTTGAGTTTCTTTACACATGAGAATCTTGGACAAGAACAAGAAGCATTTCTTAAAAATATCTAAGTGAACTCTGACAAACAATAAACTGTTTAAATAAAACATGCTCTAGTCTGTTGCTATTCTGCAGGCATATTTCCTCAGGGTATATTTTTACCATAAAATATAACTTCTGAAATTAGACTCTAGTGAAAGGTAACCATTTTAATCAGAATATGCTGGCACCCTGTCTTGAGTCATATTAGGAAATTATTTTACTGAGATACTGTGATAAAAGAAGATTGAAGTAAGTTGTCTTCATGATAGCTAATTCTTCATATAGTTCCTTCCTCTGAAGACCTTATAAGCCATATCTTACTGGTATAAGGTACACCAACCTCAGTTCACGGGGATATTGTTAGCATACATAAGTCAGATAAAATGTTTGGTCATTTAGATAAGCTTCAAGATTTTTATCTTTCTTTTTTGACAACTGTATTTTATAATCACTTCATCTACATGCTCAGTTTGAATTTCGAGTGGCTGAGGAACCAGTCGAAGCCAAATGTCCAGTATGGGAATCTCATTGCACCACTTAATAGCTATGTGAATTTGAACAATGGACTTGAAGTTTCTGCATCTTTAAAAGAAAACAGAAGTCAAAGTTTTGATTTCATGGATCAACACAAGCTGCTTAATCTGCAGGTCTCAGCAAAACTGAAAACGTGTGACCCTTTGTTCAAAATTCATGACCAGTTTCATGTTAGCAACAGCAGAGCATTAAACACACCATTGACAGCAGACCTTGAAGCCAAGCATGGAGCCCTTGTAAGCACAGAGTTGTATGACCCAGCTTGGAATTGTGAAGATTAAATGAGTTTATAAGTGAAAGGACATAGACTACTTCCTAGCAGATACTAAGCACTCAAAAATATTTTTAATACTACTTCCTAGCAGATACTAAGCACTCAAAAATATTTTTAATAATACTTTTTACAATTTTTTTTATCTGCAGTGCTCTGGCTATATTTTTTCTTTCTTTTGAATAAAGAACTTTAACTTACATTTTCTTTTTGTTTTGAAATTTTAGTGCTATTATAAGTAATAACAAAATACTGTCTCTGAAAATCCAGGCAGTCAACCGAAGGTGTTATTCATCCCAAGGAGATGTGCAGAGTAGGGAGTGGTGACAGGTAGAGCAGAACCCTGTTTTGGTACAGGATTTTCCTTTGGAAGATCTTTAGAAAAGAACAGTGTGTTCATAGGATGCTGGATTATAGGAAGATTACTTAGACCAAGATTCTAATATCCAGGACTGTTTTGGGCACAAGCAATGGTAACCCAAGTTTTGATACAGGTACACAAAATAGGACTAATACAATTTGGAGGATTGGGATAAAGTTAGGCCTCAGAATCTATTGCAATCTTGGACTTAAATGCCACTTGCTCTCTCTTTTCTTTATGTTGTTGCTTTTTTCTGCTTATTGCCTTCATGTTCTCAAAATAGTGACTGGCTTGTTGAACATGAAAAAAAGAAGGCTCCCAGCAACTTCTGATGTTTACATCATTTGCCTTCCAAGAACAGAGAGGGACTCATTTCCCATTTTCACATTATGAAAAAAGTTTAAGGCAAGAGGTATGATTCTGTTGTATTTGGTCACCCAAATACTACACCCAGGACTGCTAAATTATGGTTGGGTTTGGGGATGATTGCTAATAAGGTACAGACATGGGTTTTGAGAGCTGAAGCTGTGTCCAGAGTATGGTAGCATTGTGAAGCCAGACGTGCTAACTAAGTTCCAAAGAGAAACTATAATCTTCTCTGAAGAAGAGAGAAATTAACCTGGAGATTTAAAATAACAATTGAGTAAAAATTGGAAAAAAAGTGTCCAGTCTTGCCATTACAGCATGGCACAGAGGAGGGGAAAGTGCTAGGTAAACCAGAGTCTATAGTAATTAAGTTTATCAGAAATTTCAAAAGTTCTTATTAGAAACTTACTACTGTTGATAGATTGCTCTAACTGTCCTCCTGTCACTGACTCTCCATCTCTGCTCTGCCTCCGTATCACCTGGAGGAGATTTTTAAAATACAGACGTATAGGGCTTACCCCCTGAGATTCTGATTCAGTTGGTTTGGAGCCTGGCTCTAGCAGTAGTAGTTTAAAGATCCCCCTGGTGTGTTTGATGTGCAACCAAGATTGAAAATCACCAGGTATTTGACTAAATTACTTCTTATTGGCACTGTATAATATTTTTATATTTGTATAATATATAAAATACTTGTCATAGACTTAAAAAAAAAGCTTTTTTTTTCGCTCGGTTATAATAATAGAATAAGGATGGGGTTATGAAGTTGACTGAGGCGACTTGGATGGTACAAAGGTGAATAAACAATTATTGTTTTTAAGGGACTTATAACCTACAGCTCAAATGTAATTGAAAGGCCCTTATAGCAAATCCCCTTAGGGGTGCTTATCAGAATTTCAGATGCCTTGCACTTAACCTGACCTACTGAATCAGAACCTCTGAGTGTGGGCCCCGGAATATGGATTTTACCAAGCTCCTCTCTTAAACATATGTGCATGAAAGTTTAAGTGCCATGGTCTAGGGCCACACACCTACTCCTCGCAGCTATTTTTCCTGAAGTAAATCTAACAGCTGAGATTGTAGTACCTTAATTAGCATTGCTGCTCACCTGGTGACTATAACTTATTGTGTAGCAGAGTGCCTGGGAGGAATAAAACAATCTGCTTTGATTTTTTTTTTTTTTTTGTCTGACTAGCTGCATCAACCTCTTTTCAGTTATTGAAATAATGCAATGTCCCCTCTATTTATTTAAAGATAACTATTCTGGATTATATGGAAATTGCTATTTTTATATACCCTTGTCCCTGCTGTAATATTTACAGTACTTATTCTAATGGGCTATATATATTTTTTTCCTCTGTACTTAGGTCTTACGAAAAAAAAGGCTAATAATGAATAATGATAAACAATAAAAACATGTGGTTATTATTCTGTGCCCTTTTTCTGTTTTAACCTTGGGACTGTTTCTTTATACTGGCTATTCTGTGGTATATGTTATGGAGCTCAATGAATGCACATTGCAGTTGGCATACTTACCTCATATACAAAATCCGGCTTTCTATCTAATTGAGATTAACCAAGGTGAAGGGAAATGAGACTGAAAGGATAAAGGCAATCATATCTTATACCTGCAAATGTGGAAGTCAGGGTCACTCATTTCGACGATGAGAAGGAAAACATCAAATTCCTATGTCTGTGCATTGCTCATTCAGGAAAAATACTGAATTTAGTTACCATCTCTTAGATTAAGTAAATGGCTTTGTACTCTTTACTGATCTTATGAAATAGTCCATCTAGTCAAAAAGAACCATTTTATCTTTATCATTTGAGAGTTCCAAGTAATTATGGGTAGTAAAAGGGGGGCAATAAAAGATAGTATCATTTCTTGCCATCTCTTTTCACTCATGGAGACATATTAACTAAAATCAAGATTCTACTAGAAATTGTGTGTTTCAACTTTTTCTTTATTTGTATATAATAAACCAGTGCATTCTGTGTTTTAGCCTTTTTCTGTAATTACTTGAATTTTATTCCATATGTGTCCTTTTTTGACAGCCATGTTTCTTTAGTTCAATAAATGTTATCAAGCATTCTTTGACTGTTCCTATTGCATCAACCTTAATTAGCTTTTGATTACTGTTAATTTCACAGCATTTTCGTTTTAATAAGTTGCATCAAAATGCTTTCATTTCTGTTGCATCAAGTTTAATTAGTTTTTGAGCCTTGTTTCTGTTTTCCTTTCCATTTTTAGAAAAAAAATGACACCCACTTTCTTTGTTTTTATGAGAATACCCATGACTTACAACTTGATGTTCGCCAGAAGCCCTCACCTAAAACTCACAATACAAAGTGGCGGTAACTTGGCCTTTTCATTTGCATTAGGAACGTTCACACGGACTTACATATTTACAGTTGCTTCTGATTATTAAAAAAAATAGTAAATTTGATTTTCAAGTCTTAAAAGGACTAAACTTATTTAAAACAATTATGGGATTCTCATTGGCCCATTAATTTAGGTAAACTGTTTAGTACTTCATGTGTTCAGTTATATGACATGAAATATCTATATTCTTTTTTCAAAAATTTATTGTGCATTTTGTCTTGGCAAACCAAGGTGTTATTTACAATATCCCTTAGGATAAAATGATACCCAAATTACTATTTGTAACTGTATACTAATGAGTTATGATTTTTTTTTTTTTTTTAATTTTAGAGGTACTCTATAGAAAGACCTGGCATTTTTTTTTCTTTTTTTTTTTTTAATTCTTTATTTATTTTATTTTTGGCTGTGTTGGGTCCTCGCCTCTGTCCGAAGGCTTTCACCAGTTGCGGCAAGCGGGGGCCACTCTTCATCGTGGTGCGCGGGCCTCTCACTATCGTGGCCTCTCTTGTTGCGGAACACAGGCTCCAGACGCGCAGGCTCAGTAGTTGTGGTTCACGGGCCTAGTTGCTCCGCGGCATGTGGGATCTTCCCAGACCAGGGCTCGAACCCGTGTCCCCTGCATTGGCAGGCAGATTCTCAACCACTGGGCCACCAGGGAAGCCCAATGAGTTATGATTTTTAACATGTTGAACATATTTACTTTTTAAATAATATGTATGAAAGTATAATACATTATACATGCATATCATAAATATTGTTAACTACTGGATTTTTTTTATGTGACTTGAACTATGAACTAGGTCATCTCTGGTAATTTAAAACTTTTAATTACTTCTCCCCCAGAAAAAATTAATAAATAAGAGCTAAGCGACTATGCATGCAATCATTCAAATATCAACTATTCTGAATTGGTTTGTAATATTCTATATTACAATCAATATTGTAGTAATTTTATTAATAATATTATAATCAATATAACATAATTATTGGGGTTCAGTATAAGAAAAGCAAATGCCCAATTAGAGGATTGATTAAATTGAATATTATGTTGAAATCACTTGTTAACATGAAACTATTCAGAGAAAAAAATTGACAACTGCAAAACTAAAAATTGAACATTGCAGGTAATTGCATCCATTTGGCACATATTTAAATGCATTTTCCAGTGCCAGGCTAGAATTATTTATGGAAGGAGGGAAAGGGGAGTAATTATAACAGAAGAGAGTTACAGAGAAGAGAAGGAGCTACAAGTCTAGTACCATATGAATTAATTTACCTTGCTTAGAAAATATGAAGCCTGGCATTTGAAGGAGCTTAAAGAGTTCATCTAGACCTAACTTCTTTCTGATATTTTTTAAATTTCCATATTATTCTTCCAAATGCTCCTTCAAACTTTGGCTATTCCTATTAGAGAAAACTTCCTATCTTTAAAGGCAGTTCATACTATCTTCAGCTGATCCTGAAATACTGGTTTTAAGCTAAAATCTGTAATGTTGTCACTTTCACACTTGGGTCCTAATTTTACCGAATCAATCCATATGGGTGGTAATTGATGGGGCCAGGGAGATACATCTAATTGCTCTAGTACACGTTACATAATTAAGGTTCAGAATAGCATGATATTTATTTAGGTTAACAAACATTATTAATAACTATATAGAAATAAAGGTAGTATATAGCAATAGAGGTAAATGCATGTAAAAGTTTTCCTTGTTTCGTATTTAGGCAGAGAGTCATAGAATCTGTCTTCCTTTGATTGACGTTAAAAATGACTCTAGTCTTTCAATTTCATTGATATGCCTTTATTAAGAAGCCCTTCTAACAGTGTTAGAAAATTTTCAGGGCATGTGGTTTGTAAAATCAACAGTTTCTGTCTTGTAACTAATTTTAATATATGTTTATTTTCTATAATAAACCCTTCTATCACATACACATTACTGGTATGTTATGCCTTCTACATTTTTTTATATATTTAATTGCTTTAATGCATATATTTTCCAATCCTGCAGCTGCTGCAGAGGTTAAAAAAAGTCTACCAAGAAAACATTCACGATGAACCATCCTGATTAGCGCCTCTGCTATTGCTCCAGAGAAAAACAAATTAGCACTAGAAGGAAAATCTGTTCTGGGAAGTCCCACACTGCTGGTGTAATGGCCTATTCCCACAAGAGGATTGAATAGAATGGATCCATTGTGACTTCCCAAATGATGGTGGCTGGCAGCCTCTGGGGATGAGGAACAACAGCTGAAGTGATAGAGAAAATAAAATGTTCTGCTTGAATGCAAGCTATGTTTGCCTGCTTTCCCCAACCCTCTTTCAGGAAATGTTGCCCTTTCAGACCAGGACACCTGCTATTTTTTTTTTTTTTTTTTTTGTCAAAGCTTTGTGGCAAAAACTAGACTTGGATCAATGAGGTATATCTTCTTGGGTCAAATAATTTCCTGTTCATGGTCACTTAAATCCATCTCAAATATAAATTTCTTTTAGAAAGCTCTCCTATATACTAGGCGCCATCACATGTCTTCTTGGCAAGATAAGGGAGCAGGGAAGCCATGTCTCTACACGCCTTCTTCTCTGCAAACCCTGCTGAGGAACGGAGGATAAAGAGAGGATGTCACATATGTTTTAATTCAACCTCTCTTCTGATAATTGAACTCATCCTTATGTCTCTCTTTCAGTTGTCATGATTTTGCCCTTACTGTTAGCTTCTCGCACAAGGCAGGATTATGATTCACAAATGGTTATTGATTAATTACTTAGATATCAAATTCATAAATTATTAGAGTAGATACTGTACACAAAAATTACTTAGCATTGATCTCTATACTTTAAATAGCAGGTTAAAAACTGTAAAAAAAGATACATAATTGTGACCATCCATTCATACAGTAACCAGTTATAGGTGCTATCTGTAAGAACAGAATATAAGTGGATAACTGTAATAGTGTACTAGTAATACCTATGTACATTTGCAGAGAAAATGGGAAAAGTAAATCATACAACTACGATGAAATGTTTAGTATCATTATGGATTTGGAAGCTGCCATGGCCTTTACATAAACTAGAAGCATCTTTTTAAAAATGCATTTTGGAAAAACATGGAATAATAACCAAAATATATTGTTCTTAGATTATATTTAGATCATAGTTATGAAACTGAGAAATCTTATATCTGTTGAGATAATTTATTTTGTTTTTAAGCTGACATTAAGTACATGGAATCAAAATACTAGCAGAATCATTGACTTCTAACTATAAAGTTATCTTGATCTCTTAGGATATGACTTCTCTTTCTATCTCTTTCTCTCTCTTTCTCCCTCTCTTCTTTCAGTCCTTAGTGTAAATTTATAACAGGATATATGGTAATTCTTTAAATTTTCATTATGAAGCAAAAGGTTAATTATCCCTTTAAAAAGTAATCCTATATTGTTTTACTATTTAAAATAAGATACAATACAAAGGCTTTTTTAAATAACAAATATTTAGATGAGGTTTTCTAACCATTCCATTATCTTGACTTTCAAAGATAATAAATATCTAGTTTGACTTTCCCACATCAGTTGAATATATGTGAGGAAAATACCCTCCTAGAATTGGGCGGCGGGGGTCGGGGGGAGTGTTAATTTACTATAAGCAGGATTATCATTAATAGACATTTAAGCTGGCTTTTTGCCCAAGCCCAGCAGTGCATTTGAAGATCACCTCAATCCTCCTGGTAAACAGCAGAAGCTGAAACTCCAGGAGGAACTCTAATGCAAATGTGTTTTATAGCTTTCCAAAAATTAGGCTTGAGCAAGAGTTTCTATTAGAAATAATTCCAGAAAATGGTTCACTTGTGTGTGTGTCTGTGTCTGTGTGTATCGAGGGCAGTTAATAAAAAACCAAACCTGATATTCTTAGTTTAGGTATTAAACGTACTCCCAGTCTTGCCCTCCTTCCCATGCACATGCACTGCTCCCACCCAGTAAGTACAGGGTGTTTAAGGATTCTGGTTTTGTAGCCAGACCCTCTGGGTCCAAGTCCCGGCACCACCTCTATAGCTGCATAACGTTGGACAGGTAATGAGCTCTCTAAACTTTCGTTTCCTCATCTCTCCAAAGTAGGTAATAATATTAGTAATATTTTCCTCATAGAGTTCTTGAGAGGAGTACAGGAGCTAATCCAGGTAGCAGGGATTTCTGAGCCTCAAAGAATTTTTTCTTCGTATAATATAATAATAGTTAATTACAAAAGATCACTTAATTTGTTATCCTGAAGAACAGACTGTGGCTTGATATTGTGAGTTTAGAGCACTCTCTGTGTTTTGGTGTCCTTTGGCAAATTTTTGTCATAATATTCCCTTTTTTAGCTCTTATGGAATAAAGAGAAACATTTTTAAATAGAGTAAAATCCATAAAAATATAAAGTCATGTTTGTTTCTCTAGCTTTAAGGGGATTGATATAGTCACAATGAAAACTCCTAAAGTGAAGAGGAGAAAAAAAAAATTAGGAGGACTGAATTGAAAATGAGTATAATATTCTGTTCAGTTATACTTGGAAAAACATAAGTGAAAGGCTTTCTGAAGTAAATATTCAGTTCATCAGTGATTCAAATTAGCATTTGTTTTCCATATATTATTATATATAAAATAACCATAATTGAAAAATGAATCTAAAATATATACTTTTCATGGTGGGGGTCTAATCTCCTAATCATTCCTGACATTAGTATATTAATAATATATGCACATATGTGTATACTTTACATAATGAAAGGCGGTAAATAAAACAAATCTTGAGGAGCAGAGCTACTTTTTAATTGGTCAGAAATTTGGGTGGTATATTTAAGTCTCTTCAGGGATCCTTTGTTGGTGGTGGCTTTGTGTCTTGACTTTGTCTTGGAATCAGGCTTTACTGGTGACTCCAAAGCCAAGGCCCTAGTTAAGGGTTGGCGGAGGGTGGCTGGCTGGACAATATCAGGTCCTGCCTCTGTGTCACTGGAAAGGGGGAGATTCCAAGTGATGAGGAAATCACAGGCCATCCTTCCCCTCGGAGAGGGTCAGAGGATGACAGCAAATCATTTGAATTCTGAAATTTTGCTGTTACTCCCTTATTTTATATTAGGTGTCAGACTTCAAAATGCAAAGGGTCTTAAGAGTAATATCTCTTACTAACAGAGATATTATTATATTTTTAGTGAAAAAATATGACTTTGGATTTGTTTTTTCTAGCCTTGCATTTCTATTTTCAAATGCTTAATTTAGAAAATTCAACCTACATTGATTTACTTAATCATTCAACCAATATATAAGAAGCACCTACTATACTCTAGGATGACTGAGAAACAGTGCCATAGACAAAAAATTGGGAACAAGTAGATTTTTTGTTGTTTCACTTTCTTATATTCCTTTTTGGTACTCTCCAAGTTGGTGATGTCCAAAATACACGGGTTAGAAGAGTAAGAGACAGGGTATTCAGCGAATACTTTGCCAAAAAGACCAAATTTTGAGGGTAAATAAGTACTTGCAATTAAGCAAAAATGAAAATACAAACTCAAGACTATGTGCCTACTTTTCCCTTTGGCTATTTTACATTGAGTGGGTGTAAAAACAGTCTTCCCAGCATGAATTTAGGATTAAGATGGGATCTACTTGCTTAGTATCACTGTTAAATTTTGTTGTCAGAAGCCTATGAGCCAGAATATTATTTGCAAGTCATAGTGTATTCCATACCAGAACCATGGTCTTTAAGGGACCTCCTGATGTCCTTTAGGAGAAAAAAAAAAAAAACAGTAATCGTATTGATATTAACAGTATGCCAGGTTGTTAATAACTTCCACTCTGGCATACTAACTTAAACATGATAGGATTTGTTCAAAATGGTTATTGTTTCTCCTATGAAGATTTTTTTTCTCATTACATACTAGCTAATCTCTACCCCAAAGCATTATCTAGACTGGCTAGGGTAGTTAATAAAAACTGAGTAGATCAACTAGGAAAACAATTTTTCTTAGCTCATTCTTCCATTAAAACACAAACAAACAAAAAACTATAGACTTACAGTATCGGCACCAATTGAATTATCAATTTTTATCTCAATATTTTATACATTAACTCTCATCCTCAATCTCATAGGTCAGAATGTTAGGGAGTGACTTTACAAAGATTTTGCTTATTTCCTCTATTACCGTATTTAAGAAATACATCTTTAACTAGATGCCTTTCACATTTTTGTTTGTTTTATGCCATATTTAAATTTTCAGCATATAATATTTCTGGAAGAAAATGATTGAAACATAAAAAAATTTAAAAACCTTAATTTGATTTCTCAGTGAGCTATTTTGAGTTGTCTAATACAATTTAAGATAAATTTGTTAATGGAATAAAACATCTTTATAATAGTATTATATCTTCTGGAAATCATTAAAATACAGATAACTTTATTATATATATAGTGCATTTTGGCTTTACCTTGGGTTCTTAACTTTTGCAGTCATAATAAAATATATAGTGTATCTTATTTCACTGTGTTTTCTAAATAGTGTTTTTTAATAGTTTTACTGAGATGTAATTGACATACAGCACTGTATAAGTTTAAGGTATACAACATCAATGTTTTGACTTACATATATTATCAAATGATGACCACAGTAAGTTTAGTGAACATCCATCTTCTCATATAGATACAAAATAAAAGAAAAAGAAAAAAATATTTTTCCTCGTGGTGAGAAAGCTTAGGATTTACTCTCTTAACAACTTTCATATATAACATACATCAGTGTTAATTTTATTTATTATGTTGTAAATTACATCCCTAGTACTTATTTATCTTATAACTGGAAGTTTGTACCTTTTGACCATCTTTATGCAATTGCCCCCCCCCCACCCCTCTCGCCTCTGGTAACCACAAACCTGATCTCTTTTCCTATGAGTTTGTTTGTTTTTTGAAGTGTAATTGACCTACAACACTATGTTATTTCCTGTGCACAGCATAGTGATTTGATATTACTATATGTTACAAGGCAATCACCACAGTGAGTCTAGTTACCATCTGTCACCCATACAAAGATACTGCATTATTATTGACTATATTTCCCACACTGTACATTTCATACCTGTGACTCATTTATTTTGTAATTGAAAGTTTGTACCTCTTAGTTTTCCTCATCTATTTCACTCATTCAATAATATTTTAAAACAATTTCCCCCCCGCCCCGATTGGAATAACTAGAATACACAGAATAACTAGAAGAAACTATGAATATTTTTTAAAATTTTATTTAATAAACAACTTCATTTGCTTACTATGTGCCAGACATGGTCTACTTTATTTAGTCCTCATGATCAACCTAGAAATGGAGTCTTTTATTAGCCTATGTTACAGATGGGAAAACTGAGCCCCAGAGAACTTAAATAACTTTACTAAATTCACACAGTTGACAGTTGGCAGAGTCAAGATATGAATCCAGGCAGTCTATACTTCTCATAGTCCCTTTAGTAAAAATTAATCATATGACCCAAAGAGATGAAAGCAGACTGGGGAATGTAGTCTCCGCCTCCCAGAGACAATTCCACAGCATGGTAGAAGACCCCGCATTTTAGGAAGGCAGCCAGCCATCTGTTCACATTCAGATTACATGAACGTGAGCCAATGCTTACTTATGCACAGGGAAATGCTATTGGCCAGTTCTTGAGTAAAGTCAGTCTCAACAGTATTATGAAAGATCAGTAAGATTGTATGCTTTCATAGAACTCTATGGTTTTAACAATAATCATGCTGTTCTCCATTTGAACAATGACTATTATCTCGGGAAGTATATATACCACTGATGACTGAATTTGTTATCGATCTGTTTTCTGAAGGACAGGAATAAAGACACAGATGTAGAGAATGGACTTGAGGACACGGGTAGGGGGAAGAGTAAGCTGGGACAAAGTGAGAGAGTAGCCCTGACATATATACACTACTATGTATAAAATAGCTAGCTAGTGGGAAGCAGCCACATAGCACAGGGACAGCAGCTCGGTGCTTTGTGACCACCTAGAGGGGTGGGATAGGGAGGGTGGGAGGGAGACGCAAGAGGGAGGGGGTATTGGGATATATGTATACATATAGCTGATTCACTTTGTTATACAGCAGAAACTAACACAACATTGTAAAGCAATTATACTCCAATAAAGATGTTAAAAAAATTTACCAGCACATTATACACTTAGAGATATAGGTATAGGTAAGTATAGATATAGATTTATAGGGAGAGATAAATGTAAATATTGATACAGCTATATAAATTCAGTTAGCTGTACCAGCAAGATAAATGAATGAAAACTGAAAATTTGCCAGCACCTTAAGAATAAAGAAAATGTGGTATATACATACAGTGGAATATTATTCAGTCACAACAAGAAGGAAATCCTGATACGTATCTCAACATGGATGAACATGGAGACTATTATTCTAAGTGAAGTAAGCCAGTTGCAAAAGGGCATATACATATATGATTCTACTTATAGGAGATATTTAAACTAGCAAACTCACAGACCCAAAAAGTAGAATGGTGGTTGCCAGGGGATAGGGGAGAGAGAAATAGGGAAATGCTGTCCAACGAGTATAAATTTCCAGTTAAGCAAGATGAATAAGTTCTAGAGATTTATTATAAAACACTGTGCTTATAGTTAACAATACTGTGCTGTATCCTTAAAATTCTTTTGAGGGAATCTACCCTTTTATGTTATCTGTGCTAACCACAATAAAAAGAAGAGTAATAATAATAATAATAAAAAGTCATGAATTTCTTGGAAATGGCTAAATGCAGAACTTGAGATGTTGATTTAGGTTTCCCTCCTTCTGCGTTGGGGTGAGTTGGGCAAAGCAGTGCCCTGGGATAGACAATGCAAGACATTTTCTGAAGGACGTTGAGGTCAGAGACAGGGTAAAATATACAAGCCAAGAGGTCAGATGCCTGAGAATCAAGATCCAAACCAAAGTATAGTAGAAAAGGTCAGGGAATCTAAGATTAAACAGGGAAGTTTTGGAGAACACTTACAGCAGAGTGCGCAGTGCCTAATATAAACTCTTTTTTTTTCCTTATATGGATCCCAGGCTCACTTGTATAGGTGTGCCTAGTTTATGTAAAGGGACTAAAAGAAAAATCTGGTGCTAGGAAGATGCAGTCAGTTCTTATGACAATATTCCTATGGATTTAGAGCTTAAGAGCATTTTAACACTGTTTTTGGAAGCTCCTGTCATCAATGTTTTCTTTACTAATAAAACATTTTAAATTTAATTAAATTTAATTTTTACCACCATCAGAGATGCAGAGTAAAGGCGAATAAACACCTTTGTTTACTTACACTTGCACTGGCAGCCAAAACAAAACAAAAAATCTAATTTTAGTTCCCTTATTTTGGAAATTGTATTAAACTTATAAATTAATTAGAAAAGTATTGTCATATTTATAAAATTCATTCTTTTATTCTATACATGAATTTTTCATTCAATTATCTTTCCATTTCCATTTAGCCCAGTCATGAATTAAATTTTGAAAACATGTCCTATTTCCAAGTCTTATTTGTATTAATATTTAAGTAAGTCTTTTATCTATTATATCTTGAGCTGGTATGGATTGCTGTATTGTGAATCTGTTGACATCTGTGTATTTATTATGAAGTGTAGAAACTTTGTTGAATTTTATATAATTTTAAGCGTTTCAACATACACTCTTAGACACTTTATATACTTACTAGCAAATTCATTCATTCATTCAAAAACATTTCTTGATTACTTATTGTGTACCATGCTCTCTTCTGGATGCAGGAGGTGCAGAAGCAGAAAGAATAATAAGTTTATTTATTGACCTTATCATTAAATTTCAGTCCTAATTATTTTACTTAGTTCTGTGTTAACAATGGAGAAAAATCTGATAACCCATCGATGGGAAATAAACATGTTTCAGTTGAAAAATTATAGTGTGGAGCCTCACAATATCTATAACTTTAGCTGTGAGGGGGTCTAGTGTGTCTTTCTAAAAGTGAAATCTTCTGATAAGTTGTGACAGCATATGCTTAACTGCTAATTAATAGAACCTCTGTGTCATGATATTGTGATTGGTGAAATATACTGTAAGATAGATTGCTCATTAACCCCTCAGGAATTATAACTTTTGTTTATTCTATTATATTACATTTAACCACAGTTTTCTTGTTATAAAATGCCATCTGAATATCCATTATCATTTAGACATAAGCAATTTAGTGAAAACATTAATGGGCTTAAATTAGTAAAAGTTGACGGCTTTCCAAAGTAAAATAACATTACAGAATTACTTTTCCAAAATATATAAAGCAGTTTTGTTAGAGCCCGCAACAGAAAAAAATGAATAAAACCATATTCAACTCACATACTTCATTCACATATTTTGCTTGTATACTGCCCTGAGGAAGCCCAGATGGCTGAAATGTTGGCAGGTTTCTGCACCTGCAATGATAATAAACTACTCTGTTATTACCTGATGTACGTGAGTTGAATACAGTTACACCTTACTCGATGCTGTAAGCAGCTGGCAAGTCAACAGTTCATATTGTATTTTTATAGGATTGGCAAATGTGCCTTGCTGGATTTTGCTGAGTTCACTTTAGCAATAGAATGCCAAAGGCCACTAAAGCACCTTCATGTTGACACATTAACCATGTGCCAAAGCCTGACATGGAGTGGATTATCACCACTATAATATATAGAAAAAAACAACTAAATGGGCTATTTGATAGGCTAATAAACAAATGGATGCTCTTGATACACCAAAAGAATGAGCTTAACTAAATGTTAGTTATAGTTTTTATCTAATACCTATGAACAGCAAGAATGTATTTGAAGGACTCAGCCAAAAAAAGTTTCCATTTTGCAACATTTTTAGTGTAAAAATAGAACATGCTCATTGTATTATATTTGAGAGATACAGAAATGATGAAAAAGGAATAAGCATCACCCACAATCCCATCACTCTGATACAACCTCTGTTGACATTTTAGTGCTTTTCTTTTTACATGTAAACATCACTGGGGATTTATGTAGGTTATATTGTGCTTTTCTATGTAACATAAACATTTCCCATGCATTAAACAGTCCTGCAAATTCCTCTCCTGAGGAATCATCCTTCACCCCCAAACACTTTCACCTTGTTGACTCTAAATTTTCTTTTTTCAAATCTAAGTTCAATCATCACTTTCTCAGGAGTGTTTTTCCTGATTTCCCTTGCCAGAGCAGTTCCCTATATTAAATGCCCTCCCAACACCTCAAACATTTCATTTGTAGTTCTTGTGTCATTTTTCATGTTATTCTTATTTGTGTGAGTTTTTGAAAAAAAAAGAAAAATCAGTGGGATTTTGACTAGAATTGTGTTAAACATAAATTAATTAGGAAAGCATTGTCACATATTAATATATGATATTCATTCTTTCTATTCATAAGTGAATTTTCTATTCAATTCTTTTTCCATTTCCACTTAACCCATTCGTGAATTAAATTTTGAAAATATACCCTATTTCTAAAATGTTGTTTGTATTAATAATTGAGTGAATCTTTTATCCATTATATCTTGAGCTTGTTTGGATTGTTACATTGTGAATCTATTGCTATCTGTGTATTACGAAGTGTAGAAACTTTGTTGAATTCTATATAATTTTAAGAGTTTCCATATAAACTCTTAGATACTACTACATACTTATTAGCAAATTCATTCATTCAAAAATATTTCTTGATTACTTATTGTGTAACATGCATTCTTCTGGATGTAGGAGGTATACAAAAATCTTGGCTTCCACAAAAGTTACAGATTAGTGAAGGGGGTCAGTAGGAGCCTCAGTAATCCAGGTGAGAGATGTTTGCGGCTTGAACTAGGGTGTTTGCAGTAGAGGTGGTGAGAAGTGGTCAAATTCCCAATACATATTTGGAAATCGAGGTAAAAGTATTTGTTGATGGTTGGATGTGGGATGTGAGGAAAAGAGAGGCGTTAAGCATGATTTCACGGTTTATGGCCTAAGCAAGGATGGAGCTGATACAAAATGAGATGGGGAGGTTTCTGGAGGAAAAGTTTGGGAAGGAACATCAAGAATTCTGTTTTGAACATGTTGTGTTATAGATGACTATTAAGCATTCCAGTAGAGATGTGGAGTGGGCAGTGTATATATCCTCTGGAGTTCAGGAAATATGTACAGGCTGCAGATATAAATTCTTGAAGAAATGGTTATATATTCTTAAACTTATTAGCCTAGATTTTACTCATTAGATAATTGTCACTGGTGATAGTAATAAGAGAAATTCAACTGAACAAATATTTGTCAGGTGCTGAAATATAATGATGAATAAGAAACATGGTTTCTTCCCTCATCTATCTTAAAATATATTGGGATGTATAAACTATAATATTTAGCATTTGTTATAATTTATATTTCTTCTAATAAGTGAGAATAATTCAAAGCTGTTTATATCATAAATAAGTCAAATATAACTTGAAAGAAAATTTAACATAACCTGTCCTAGTATATTATTAAAAACATATACATTCAATTTCATCTCTCACCCCACCTTGACACTTTCTCCATATGTCTACTCTATTTATTCCATGCTCCACAAAAGCAATAATTTTCATTAATCGCATGAGCAAAAAATTAATTATATAAGTTAGTCATTGCTTGTCAGAGCTGTTTTCACTTTGGGGAGAGAAACAACTCTGATCATGATCCTGTGTATTTTATTCTCAAAACTTTCTTTAGCTAATGATATCTTATGCTGTTTCAGTGACTTTGCTTTTACTATTTTGTTTAGCAGTAAGATACTAACCATTGTGGTCCTCACAACTAGGCTACGTCTTATTTTCCTTTTAATTACTACACTAGTATTTATTTCTGAGTGCTTATCAAGGAAGTACGGTTTTATAATTGCATAATAAAAACAGTACACAACATCTACCTAGATAATTCTGAACTGTTGGCATCCTGTATATTGTATACTTTCCATAGAATATTGAAGCTGAAATCTTAGAGAAAGTTTCTGAGCTGCAATTCACTGAAATACATTTTCAGAATATTTCCAAACTTGTGCCAACATAGTGTACACTGTGGGCAATGGTAACAATATTATTTTTCAAAATGGAAATAATATGTTTGTACTAATTTTATTTTATCTAGAATAATCATAGCTTACTTTTTTGCATATTATTTTCAGCTGCTCTGTAAATTGCCCCATATGAGTGACACCAGATTTTAACTTTATCGAAAGTACTTAGGAGATATAATTGACATACAGCTGGCATTTATCATTTTTAGTGTGTCTTTTGTTGAACTGAGGTTGTACGTTTTAATGTAGTCTGATTTAGCAGTGGTCTCCTCTATGTTTTGTGCTTTTGTGTTTTAAGAAAACTGTCACTATTTGAAGTTACAAAGATATTTTCTACATTTTCTTCTAGAAGAAGTATCTACCTGTAGGCAAGTTATTATTTATTTATTCATATCTAATTATTTATGGGCAATTCTAAAGTACTTAGGAGTCATTTGTGAATACAACAAAGACTCTGCCTTTTTAGAGCTTGAATTCTGCTGGATAGAGACAGAAAAAAGAGGAGATAAGCAATTGTCTGATAATTATACAAAGGGGAAAAAAAAGAACAGGGAGCGAGAATGTGAAACGGTAAGGAGGGGGTTGAAATCTTGAAAATGGTGACAGGAGACGGTCTTACTGAATAGGTGGAATATGAGTAAAGTTATGGTGGGCATGAAGTAGTTAACTGTTTTCCAGTAAAGAGCTTTTGAATGAGAGAGAAGGCAAAGTGACTGCTGAATAAACAACGATAAAGTAGCAAGAGAGCGG
The DNA here is from genome assembly GCF_965194805.1 of Balaenoptera borealis. Classification (NCBI taxonomy): domain Eukaryota; kingdom Metazoa; phylum Chordata; class Mammalia; order Artiodactyla; family Balaenopteridae; genus Balaenoptera; species Balaenoptera borealis. The sequence continues at coordinate 38,977,224 of NC_138862.1, forward strand.
AAAGTAGACCAAATCATGAGGGCCTTGAAGATCAAAATAAGAACTTCTAAAATTACTCTAAGTGAAAGTTCTTGCAGTGTTTTGAACAAAAGAGTAACATATAACATACTCTGATTTATGTTTTAATGGAATCACCATGTTGCTGTGTTGAGAATAGACTGAAGGGGGAAGGGTAGAATCAGAGAGACATGTTTAGTAATCCAGGTAAGATGTCAGGATGGCTTGGTCCATGGTGAAAACAGTTAAGGTGAGAGCTGGTAAATTTGGGACATATTTTGAGTATAAAGCTGCCAGCATTTGCTGACAGATTTGATGCCTGGTGGGTGTAAAACAGGCATAGGAACAACTCAACAATTTTTTTTGTGGAAGCAAACAGATAACTGGAGTTGTTAACTGAGATGTGGAAGACTAAAGGAACTGGTGTGAGGAGAAGATGCTTTCAGGAATTATTTGGACATGTTAATTTTGAGCAGCTTTTTGAGGCATTCAGTAGAGGTGTCAAGTTAGTTGAATAGGTTATAGATTAAGGAAAAAAGTTCAGTTGGGAGATATAAATATGGGAATTGTTAGCATATTGATGACATTGAAGCCATGAGACAAGATGAAATCATTTTATATGCAGATTTTAGGCATGAACAGAGTAGACTGAATTCTACTCAAAAGTCAAATGTGGAGATATTGAAGTAAACAAGGTACGAGGAAGTTGTAGGTAAATACAAGGGAGTGATCTTGGTTGCAAATGTGTCCCCAGAGACCCAAAACAGCACTTGATAATAGAGATTTGCTGAGTGAATAAATTAAGAAACTGACCATGGATAAGGTAGGAAGAGGGGGAATGAAGAAAATAGGTAACAGTGAAAGGGTGGTAGGATCAAAGGATTTAAGGTTCTGGTTGAATTAAAGGAGTCCGGGGCGAGGGGGATGCACTGGAGAGATGAGAGTTGGTCGCCAGAAAGTAGGATGCGTGGAAAATATGGAAGGGCTGCGCGTATTGCATGTTATGATGAATTGAAGAGCACACCCACAAAGGGGGACTGAGGAGGGCGGAGGATGAGTTTTTCAGAGGGGAGGAGGTCAAGGAACAGTGAGTGAGCGTGATTGGAATGATCATCTACATGAGAATTAAAATCACCAGTTCCCTTCTATCTCAAGATTTACAAATTTTATCATGAATGTTAATAATTTCATAAAATTCTCATGCATCTTGAGGGTTTGTCCTCCTTTATATTTGTTTGTATGGCAAAATACAGTGTTTGATTTTTCTATACTTATAAAGACCTTGCATTATTGAAAAAAACCCAAATTGGTAAAGATGTATTGTCTTTTATATATACCAATCGATTCAATTTGCTAACTTAGCCTGTAACTTTCTCTTTAAAAGTATTTCTTCAATTTTGGTATAGGATAGATATACTATTAGACATACGTTAGGGGCTCTCAGTGTAGCCTCTGCTTGTTCAATTGCTGTCACTTATATGTGTATGTATCTTTGTCTTTCTGAGCTATTTGCCACTGAATTCCTCAAAAATAGCTACAAATCTGATAATTTCATTTTAAAATTTCAGTGACTGTACTTTCTAACAGTATTTTAAATTACTTCCTTTCACGTTCACCTGTATGTTATTTTTTCATTTCTGCCTGTTTTTGTTTTGCAATTTCTTATTTTATTTTAATGGAAATTAGTCTTTCATTTAGTACTGGAGGCATCTTAAACATACTCATTTTATATTCTTTGTTCAACTAAGACACAGTATTTATGCAATTTTGTTTTGAATACTCTTTGGAAGTGGGGAAATTTTGTTTCCTTCCTCCGCCCACTTTCCCACCTCCTATGCTTACCCTCTCCAGCCTTGAGGGTACGCCTTATCTCTTAGCATTCATCTCCCTGGGCCCTTTCTTTTTTTAATTTTTTATTAAGGCGTTTCAGGGTGTGGTGATCTAGTTAGAGAGCCAGCTTGCTTATTTCTTGATTAAAAGGCTTAGTCTGCGTGCTCACAGTCTGAGACTCATAGGTTAATTGAAGCCACAGCCCAGATGGTGATGAGTTTTATTTTTAGCTTCCTTTAGAGTTGAGGAGCCTCACTCCAGGCCTTAGCTTCAAGAACTTTCTATTCCTGGTCCTGTTTGTCTGAGAGCACTTAAATCCCTTTTACTCCGTAGGAGCAAACTTCAGATCTGAAGCTAAGCCACCCTGCAGCTTTGCTGGCACTCTCCACTTTGTTATATGGTTCTTCTCTGCTTATTTTATTTGTAGGGCCTTTTTTTTTTTTTTTTAAACTATTATTATGTGTTTGCAATAAATGTGTTGGGTCAAAATAAGAATCCCTGCACCATCTTACCTGGAAACCCTGGTGTATTTGAATCAGTTTTTCCTGATGGTTTACATATTTGTTGGTAAAATATAAAATGTGATACCAACAAATAACTTCTTAATGAACTATACTGGTGAAAAAACATTTTTGAAACTTTTACAGTTGGATGTTGGAAAGAAAGTTGATTTCTGTTGAAAGGAATGTTTATTATAATGATAATAGAAATATAATATTTTCTAGTTGTTATAGAATATCTTTTTTACATGGTTTTTATTAAGCTGTGAGGTGGACATAGATGAATCAGGCACATGCAAAATATCACTCCTAAGGAACTTTAAGTACAATAAGAGACAATATTAGCACAGAGAATTATAATATAGAAATAGATAAATCACAATTGAAAACTACATTTAAAAAAAATCAGAGAAATGGGGCATCTTAATGAGGTTGGGAAACGTAATTTCTATGAGGTTGGGAAACATAATTTCTACACAAAGTAATATGAGAGAGACAGTTTTTCAAGATAAGATTTGGAATTGGCAGCTTTATAGGGGGACACTCCAGACAGAGGGAGCCGTGAGCACAGGGGACCAGGAGCGTGCACATGTGTATGTGTGCATGTAGAAATACATACTCCTTTTCTGGGCCCACCTCCCCGTTACTGAGACCGTCTTCCTTTTGCTGAAGCTGATTCTCTGTTCTTTGTCCTCCTCTGCTTATAGCTGCCCGTCCATGCATGGCCTAACCCCATGTTCAAAGTTTCCAAAATAGTTTTCTTGACTCATTAAATCCCTCTTTAATTACTTGCTCTCCCCAGCTCTGATTTAAGAATTTTTCGCTGCATTATCATTCACTTGCTTTGCAATTATCACTTACGTATCTTATATCTGTACGTTGAATCTCCTCCAAATAAATTGCAAGCTCTTAAAAATCAGTACAGGCACTTACTACTTCTTTGGAGCTTCCTCTATACATATTCAGTGTTTTGAACAAATGTGTTAATTAATTTTGAATTTGGAAGAAACATATATTAAAAAAAAGAATCCACATGCGAGGTGTTCATTTTTGGTGGTTGTTTTTCTCAATTTGTCTCTATTTCTCTGTGCCTTCTTTCTCTAGGGCTCTTACTCTCTCTCTGCCCGAACATTTGAATATGTATAGAAACATATATACACACACATACATGAGCACAAATATAACACGTTCAAATAGTAGATCAAGAAGGGGTAATATCTAAGAGGGGTAATGTATAACTTTTCATATAATCAAACTATAAGTTCCTTTATTTCTCTTTTAGGTAAAGACAGCATCTTAGGAAGCTAGAAAAGTAAGGTGTCCTTAAAACCATCAATACAATACTTTTATATATGTATAAAAGGTAACAACTGTATGTCTAAGACAGTGTTTGTGTCTTTGTGCCATCAATCACCTCCTTCTTTTATTAGTCTCAGATAGAAGATAAACAACAAGACTGACAGTTTTGTGTCCTTTGCTGTTTTGTGTCACCATCACAGGCAAGAGGGTATTATGTCATCATTCAAGTCTGTGACATTTGGTGTATTCTTCTATTTGTCTTAAAGACTGTTTTCCTCATAATCCTCATAAATAAATTTTTAAAATGCCTATTTATTATACACTGTTTTAGTATGGAAACATTTTCCTGTAATGTAATGTCCTCTACCACAGATGAGAACATTTACACTGCTGCCAAATCCTCCAGAATATAGAGGTGTTTTGTTTTAAAGAAATATTTCTTAAATAAATGAAACATAAATAAGATATATGGATTTTATTTTTCAAAATTATGTGTTACAAGAAAACTAATAAATTTCTACATATGTGTAACATGTAAATCAAACAAAGAATTTCAGTATTTTTATCATAAACCCAGAAAGTGTTTAGTGCTACAACAAGAAATACTTTTTTAAATTTTAAATTATGTTTATTTTATGGGAGATGGGATATTTCTTTGAATAATGTATGTTTGTTCAGAAATGGATATCTGAGCTGTAATACTGATAAAAATGGTGAAGTAGAAAGTATAAGACTTTAATACAATTAATAAGATTATCCCAACTTCTTTTTTCTTTTTCTTTCTATTTTCTGGAATGCCATCTACCTTCGCATTGTCTTACTTCCACATTTTACAATGAGATTTTATGGTATGTTTATTGCTAAAAAGCAGCCTAAATAAATGAAGTGGCCCTATAATTAATTAATAACCAATTTCAATAACCATATAATAAAGTGCCAAAATAGAATTTGCTATTTATTCTGTATTTTGTAAAGTTTTAATGTTTTTAAAATAGGTATGCTTAGTTGATGGAAATGAGAAAAGTCATAAAAGTGCAAAGAAGCAGGAAAACAAATCATCCCAAATTCCAACATTCCATTAGGTACTTTTTCTATTTTATAATGAAATCGATACTGTACTGAATACTGAATTTTGCATCCTTCTGTTTTCAGTTAGGCTTATATCATTTCCCTGTGTTAAAGGTCTGCATGCTTATAATATGAAGGCTTTTTCATACTTCATTAAAAAGTTTGTTTTCTAATATTGGATATTAAGTTTATTTATACTTTTTCATTATTATAAGTAATGTTATGATGGCTATTTTTTGTACATAAATCTTGGGTAAAATTGAAATGACTTTCACTAGGATAGAGAGACTAGGTCAGTACTCCCCTAAAAACGACAGCCTGTTCTCTTGATTTTCTTCCTTTCTGCAGTAAAATATTTTCAAATGGTTTTCTTAAAAAAAGAAATAGATGGAATTTTTCTGAGACCTTGCATATCTAATAATTTTTTTCTGTTGCAATATCATGTGGAAGGCAAACTTGTTGCTTATATAATTTTTGCCTTATAACCTTTCATTCTCACAGTTGTGATGAAATTGCTCTTTTTGTTTCAGGGATTTAATTACTTGCAGGATAAAAACACAGGTTGATTTTAGCCATAGAAATTACTCTGCTAATGTAGATACAGTTGTCTGTGCATTATTTTTCTTACTAATTTCTCTCTCTGCACACACACCCAACAAAAAGCTGCATATATAGTTTCTCTTGTTGCTTGTACTGCCTTTTCTTCTGCATTCTGAGAGATCTCAAGTTGTTCATCTAATATCATTGTTTCCGTTTTCACTATAGTTATATGGCTTTGACTGCTGCCTTTACTTTGGACTTGAATTCTTTTGTATTTTAAATCTATCTTCATCTTCATTTTCTTATTGTATCCTGCTTTCATTATATTTCAGATTATTTTCCCTATGTATCTTTTTTCCTTTTGTAAAGAGTTTGTATTTTCTTATAGCCTACTGAGATTTCTAATCACTTGTCTAATATATTTTCTGGTTCCTATAGCAAATCCTATAGTAGTTCTTTGGCATTATGTCCCTTTCTTTTAATCAGTAGTATTTTTCATTGGAATCATTTTATTTTTCATTTAACTAATTTTTATTAGTTACATTAATGCAAGCTTCATTAACAAACTCACAAATTTCAGGAGTTAAAGGCAATAGAATTTTAATTTTCTCTGAAGTAATGTTCAATACAAAAGTTTTTAGCGTCTGTGGTCTTTCACTCTATGGGGATTCAGGGACCCTTGGTTCTTCAATTTTATGGCATTTTCATTGCCCAGAGCTTTGGAAGCCCCCACTTCAAAACAGGAGAAGGAAGAAGAGAGTGTGGAGAAGCTCCGCCAACTTCTTAAAATCCTTAGCAATGAAGCGAGATATATCGCTTCACTTACATTTCATTGGCTAAATCTAGTCACTTTGCTTTAATCCAAAATAAGGAGTTGCTGAGACAACACGTTCACTGGGCAACTACCTCCTGGATTTAAATATGGAATGGAGAACACTTTTTTTTTTTTTTTTTTTTTGGTAGAAAACTAGTCATCCTAGCCTCATTCATCTCTTAGTAGGGAGAGGTCTACCCAGGTCTAATGCATGATGACATTCAACATGTAAATATTACTCTCAGTTCCCTTCTTATTCTACAACTGGATGGTAGATAAATATGTTATCTCCTAACACAGTCCCCAATCTCTAGCTTGCTTAATCACCCGTAGCCTTGTTGATCTTAGATGGGATCTCAACTGCCCTAATTTTTTTGGGATCTCAGTACCACTACAATCCTACTGGTGCATTTATAGAAAGTCTCCCTGTTTCCATCTTCTGCCTACATTTTACTTATGAATTCTGAACCTCCTTGATGTACCACTGCCACTTCCAATTTGGCTGCCAGGATATTGCTTTTTTTTTTTGCCTAACTGTTTATTATAACATAAGATCTCCGGGGCTCAGTGGGAACATAATTCTGGTTGATTCAAAAAGTAGCACTTATTTGGTAATTGAAGGCTTTTTTGGTATGTCCAGGAGAGAAATCCCAGAAAGTATTCACATAATAAGGCTGCTCTAAGTGTGTTGTGGAATGTAAGGGAATACAGTTTTGTAGCAGATTATTTCTAAAACATTTTTCTTATTCTCTCCTGCATTGGAGGGCTGTTTTATACACTCCTCCCTTTCATATGGTCCTCATTATCTCAGTGAAAGCTCTCCAAGGGGGAGCCAGGATCTTTTCCACGGGGTAGGCTGGTTGTTGGGCTGCCTCAGTCTCCAAAGCCAAGTCAAGCTCAAAGCCGTAAGTCCAGATCTCAGAGCTTCGTAGGAAAGCTGGGGAGTCAGGAAGTACAGGAACCTTTGAAGTAGTACGTGTCACACTATGGCTCTCCCTCCTGAGAATTAGCAAGAGTAGTGTGCGGTTGTGCTTTCTCTATGGGTTTCAGAAGGCACCTCCGCAGTATATCTCAATTCAACCCAGCTACAAAGTAGGAGTTCAAGGTTACTGCGGAACCATTATATTTAATGCAGTAAAACACAATGTGCTCTTTCATTATAGATTTCACATGATGTGTCTAATTTGATGTATACTTTTTCTCATCTTTTCAGTAAGTTTTGGAATATTACTTGTGTGAATTACTGCAAAAAAGTCTCTTTCCATACTCACTCCTAAAAGCCTTTTATCAAATTAGCTTCCATCAGTCACTCCTCATGTGTCCTAGCTTCTCAGCATCAATCGTTTTAGTTGTATCTGGATTTTTTTTTGTACTTTATTTTAAATTGCCTTATTTATTTATTTATTTTTATGATTATTTATATATACAGTGTGTCTCCCTAGAAGTGTATGTATTTATATAAATTATATGAGCTTATATACAATATAAATAATTGTGTATATATAAAGTTATTTATAGTAGACTGTAAACATATGAAAAATTGCTAGAATGTTATACTTTAGTTGTAGTGACATATTAAGATATGTTGCATTTTATTTTTTAGTCACTGAATTTTTCTGCCTTTTGCTAAAATCTGTTATAAGCAAAATTTGAGTGCCATATATTTTTTACACATTGCCAGACTTCTAAATATTAGCATATAATTTAATATTAATTAAGACTTTTCAAAAGCCAATTTAGATAACTGAAGTAAAGAAAAATCAAATTATATGATGTAAAAAGGGAAAAAATCAATGCTTTAAACTTAGAAAATAGGATGTTATTCCTTAATTCTACGTAGTAAATTGTGATTTATTTTTATTACTCTGAGATTTATTACATTCCCACTGAATGTTGATTTATATAAGAGGACATTTTAAAAACAATATTCATGATCAGTATTAACTGGCTGATTTTTCAGAGGCAGTATTTACTTTCTGGAAGATGCACAAATCCCCTCCTCCCCACAATAAGGGGAAAATAGTAAGAAGTAGAGAAACAGGCCACTTGAACAGATGCAAGATCAAGGTTAAGTTGTTAAACTTCCAGTAACATTGTGCATTGGCAATGAAAAATGTTAAACATGTTTCAAAGAAATCTATGGACTAGTATTAATGAAATCTGTATTATATTGATGTCTTTTGTGATTGTGCCTGAATTTCAAAAATATAAAAATGATTTTCTTAAATGTATTAACGGGTTCCTAGATTTTCAGTTTGTGTACTATAGAATTTATTTCATCTAATATTGTCCACAAAATGACGGCAAAACTGAAAATTTAAACCAAATTTCAGACTGTAGGAGATGAGACTTTGGGATTATTAGAAACATGCCACAGCATAGTCTTGAGTCATTTTCTCCTCCTATTTTACAAATACCAATGCAAGGCTTTCACAGGTATGGGACCTTGTAAAGTTAAAAGATCACAAATACCAAAGGCTAGTTTCTTTAATGAAGGCAGGTGTTTTCCATTCCCAATGTACCTTTGTGTATGCATTTCCATAATAGCATGACATCTAATCTTCTCTTTGATATAAATGCTTGATGAGAGTAATACCACATGGCTACATATGGTGGTTTTTATGGTGGGATGTAAAATATGAATTTCATATTTTTCTGAGGAGACCAATATATTGTAGGTTGCTGGAAAGAATGAGAGCTTACAGAAACTGTTTAGTTTAAATACCACATCATTTTCTTGTTCTCTGAATCCAGGCAAATAGTGAGCTGCATCAAATTGTGAACTGTACCAAATGCTGAAAGATATTTTCTCAAGGAAAATAAGGAAATGTGACAAACACCTAGGGAAATACTGTTTTGAAGAAGCAAACAAAATATTCACAAACTTTTATTTGTGGGAGATAGGGAAAAAAAGTTTGTCTATATAAGATCTTTGAAAATGTATATCAGAATTTTAGAGTTATTAAATTATGATGATTAATAACAATTATCCCTCATAAAACTACTCTTACTAGATGTTAAACAAATATAATATACATTAAATGCAATTGTGTGGTATTCATGTTAGGATAAGGCTTCTAATAAACATGGTCTTTATTCACCAAACTAGAATGTAGTTGCACATATAGCAGCATTGGGGCATTTGTTATTAGTAATAAATCATAGTTGGTGTTGTATGTTTATAAATTATTTAAACTTTGAGTTGTGAAAAGAATTCTAAAGACTAAAGTTATAAAATTGGACTTTGCTACATTATTTGCAGAACTTGTTTGATTGATGTGTTACTACTAGAAATGATACATTTATTTGATTTTTTTCAAATACTTCATATACAAAGTGAATCTTTTGGCACTTTAGGTCTGAATTTCATAAGCTAAGTTTCTATTATGTCCTTATGTCATCTGAGAGATGGTATTTCTTTTTCTCCTCAACCTATTTTTTGTATAGAGTGATGCACTAATAATAAGAATGAAATGCCTCTAATTTTTATCCAGGCAAGATGATATTGTGGGAAAAGGAATCATCTGATGTAAAGTATTTTATATATTACAGTTTTATATATATATACACAGACATACAAAAAAATATATATATATATTTCTCTCTCTCACTGAAGACAACTTAAAAAATCTACTGAAGTTTATTTCATAGATAAAACCATACATTGAGTATAATATATCATTGAGTTAGTGATTCCTGGTCACTAAAATCAGGACTTATTTGTGATTGAATAAATTTATGAATTCAATTTATGATTGAAAGTAGTAACTGTTACTCTTAAGTAAATTTCAAAAGTAGATTCCTGAAATCATTACAAGAGACTTCAAAAGTCACTTAGGACATATTCTCCTGCAATGAAAGACATTTAAACACTCCTGGCAGGAGACCAGGTAGCCATTAATTAAACAACTTTTTTGACAAACTTATCTCGTAAGTTTGCTCAATACAATTGCAAAGAGCTCAATAAATAGAAAGACAATCTCTATATTAAACCCAAATCAACCTCTCACTAGCTTCTAACATTCAGTGATTTGATCAGCATAAATATGATCTCAGTTTCACATGCCAGCAACCACTTCGTCTAGTCAATGTTTTCTTTTCTAGTGAAAACAGTCCCAGAATTAAATATATATATATATATTTATCATATATGGTTTACAGATTTGGAACTGCTTTTATTCTTTATCAAAATGTAGTATATGGATTGGCAAAGAGATGAAATTAGAATATAATGATAATATATGGGTGAGGTATGTGTGCATGTGAGAGTGTATGTTAGCAGAGTTTTCCTTTTCCAGTAGTTATCTTCATGAAAATTTATTTGGAATTCTCAAGTGAGGAGTTCATATTTTAGTTGATTCCATCATTATATAGAGACCTGTAGAGTTTTCTTTTTATAATTGAAGTAGAGTTGTATTATTAGTTCATTTAAGAAATACAGAATTTTATTTCAAATTGATATCAGAATTGAAATGAATATTACATAATTTATTTGGCAAATATATACATGTATATGTATCTAATTAATATACATTTATAATTTATATAAACCATCCTGAATAGTTTTTTTTCCTAAAAAATTTAATTTAGTAAATAATGAACAATAATTCGCCTCCCATTTTCTAAAACTAGGGTCATGCTTATAGCTTAGAGGATGACACAGTCAATAGAAAATAACTATAGTGTTACTTCTATAGATATTTCTCCTTTACTGAATCTAAAGCAGTGTTGAGAAGAACACGTTCATAAGTAATAGATTGGTAATTCTTTTTCATAATTTAGCAACTAGGTAGAATTTTTGTACCAAAACACACCGAAATTATGACTATTTTAGAGAAAGTATATTATCTATTGTTTTTTATCATTCCTGGATAGCTACATTAATTTTTTATAGAAACATTAGCATATATAGATATAGTACAAATAAGCCTACAGTAGCAAGGCATAAACTACTAACTGCTCACTAATATCTCTCCTTCCTATGCATACAGCCAGACTGCATTTACCAGTCTCCCTTGAAGTATGGCCATGTGCTTGGACATGGAACGGTGTGTGTGTGGTACGTGTGCTTCCAGGCCTCTGCCATTAAATTTTGTACACATGCTTCCCCAGGCTCACTTTCTCTCAGAAGACTTTCACAGTCACAAGGTGAAGATGGCAGTGTATATCATTGATGCTTGTGTAGTGTAAGTTGTCCTCCACCAACGACCTTGAGCAGTCCTTTACTGTTACACGTTAAAGGAACTTCCTGTGTTTTAAACAACTGAAATGCAACCCTTCATCTGAAAGCAAATCCATACTGTAAAATTAGTGGGTGTAATGATTTCTAGACAGTTATCTAGAGATACAAAGGAAGATTTAAGTGTGTTTGCTTTGGCTTTACAGAGTTCTTTTTGCCATATGACATTGTGAAAGTAGGAATCAGATAAGCCTACTTACAATCTTAAAGAGAAGTAGTAAATTTTCAATGTCTGAATCCATAAGTTTAGAAGATTTACAGGCCTAGGCCACTGTAAAGTACAGGATGACAACTCAACTGTCTTAGATTATTTTAAGTTTCAGGTACTTAAGTCAAATTATATCGATATACAGAAAGATATTTAGAATGCGGTCTTAGAAAAATGTTTTGTTTGAATTGTGACAATATTTATTATATGTTATTTTTAAAATTTTGGTCTCTATTAATGATATTTTGATACTACATAAGTGAGAAAAAACTAAAGATTTAGAAACTAAAAATCAAAAGCTGCAAACTCCTTTTAAGGCAAATTTTACAAAATGAAAATTTATCAGGTGCAAGGAATCTATTAAAACATAAATTTTCAAAGTCATTGTCATGTAAAAATATGTCACTTTTCTAGAGCATACTCTGCTGACTTATCATATGAAATGATTCACCAGGTGCACCTGCCATTTTATTTATTCTCTGTGCTTTCAGCTTTCACTTGCTCATTCACTCACTTATCCAATGGAGAGATGGAAATTATATTCAGAGCACCTTGCTAGTGACTGGGCAGTAGGAATTAATCTCATCCATGGCTGGATGCTCCAGGAGATTACAATATAATAAGATAAATGGTACATATCAGTATATAAACAATGGACCATATAATGTTCACTTTTACTCTCTCATTAGCTCAACAAATTATTATTGAGCTTCATGTACATTCCTGCCCTGGAAACCTAAAGGAAGGAGTGAATGTGGCTGGAGGTGGACAGTATGAAAGAATTTACCAAGAAAGCAATATGTTAATTAGCTTGAGTGAAAAGTATGAACTGGAGACATGCAGAGGGAATATATGCCTTTAGGTAAAGAGGTATGGATTACTCACCATATTTGAACAAATGCTCAGGTATTTCTAAATCATTAGGCATTTTGAGGAGGGGTGGGGAAATAGACTAGAAAAGTGAACATATTTCTGATCTTTAGGGCCTTATGTTACATGACACACAGTTTAAATGTTACCTTACAAAACAGAAAATTGGGTAGGTATATAGGTGTATTAAGAATCCAGTCTATGTTCAGAGCTTTAGGAATTCAATAGAGTGAAAGAGCAAAAGGGTTTCCCTCTAGACATGTCATGTGGAGGACACTCTGAGGAAGAGGGGCAAGCCTTAACACAGACAAGAAGATGGAAAGTAGAAATACCATGGAGTTTATATTTATTCCTCAAACATATTAATAAATTTTCCATACCCAAGTTTATTAATTTTTGGTACATTTTAGGCATTTTGCTTTTTCAAGTGTTTCATAATAACAGATTACAAATACAGGGATGAGAGTAATGACTATTTGTTTTTATACATTTTAAGTAAGAAAAGCTGGGGCTTAAAAATTGAAATTCTACCACTGGAAAAACTTCCTTCAAATAGTGACACAGTTTCCAGATTTATTGCTTGGGTTCTGTTCAAATTTCTATTCTAAAACTCCATTTACTATGGTTTTAGTAAAAATTCAGTCCCAGCTGAAACTTGGTATACCAAATATCAGCTCTGGAGCAATGGTTGTTTTTACCAATTTTCCAGAAGATTGATTTAGATTGTTTTGTGTTGTATGACTGTAAAAGAACAACACAGAAAAGGATTCACTAGCTTGATATTTTATTCTGTCTGTATGTTTTAACTCCTTTATTTCTGGCAGTCCATAGTACTATTACAAATAACATATACTGAATGTACTCAGTATATGATTATACTATTTACACAAATAAAACATTTGGGCTATTAACAAATAAAATAACACTTTTATAGTAAGAGTAAGAATGGCTAGATTTCCTTCTTTATCTTGCCTGTTTTACAATGTCTAGAGGCATATTTTGACATCATACGTGTTAATATACTAATTGTGAGGTCTGACAAGAGTTAAGCCCTAAATCTGTGGCCCATTTGAAACTTTATTGGAGCTTATTTGCCTTATTTTTCCTCTCTGATTTATTAGGATACAGATTTAATTAGCAAAAAAGTATTCTGGTATACCAAAACTAAGTTGACCTCACTGAAGTTTTAATTACTCGTCCTAGTTCTTACCCTTGGGGATAGTAGATATTTCAGCTGATAAAACGAGGTTAGCAGATTGCCTGAGTCAGTTTGGTTAGTGATCAGTTCTAGAGAAATCAGTAGGGGCAAAGCAGAGTAGGCAGTTAGCACAGGTCTAAGTGGATAGTGTTCAGAGAGAAAACAAGCCTGTTTGCAGAAGTTGGGAAACAAAGAAGTGCTGGTCTGGGCAACCTTAAAACAACAAAGTCAGAATCATGAGAAGGATTATATTATTAGTCAGCAAACAACACTGAAACTTGATATTGAATCAAAGTCCATATACAGCATTCTTCGATATATCTTTCCCCAGGCAGAACTTGGCTTATTGTACTGCCATATCTAAACTCCCCATAAGAATCAAGTGGGGACACCTGGATGGGACTTGAGCTGAGAACAAGGAGAATGAAGACTGACATACCTATGGTTCTTGAAATTCCATCACACCAGTGATGTTAAACTTACTTTACAAGATGGAACTTACTGGTTGGAAAGTAATATGTTTATAAAAACTTCTAAATATGTGCAGTGATTGCTTCAGCTAAAGCCTGTGAGTGTAGTAGGATGGTATGCTCTTGGAAACATGCTGACATTGAGAATTTAAGTAGCCAGGATGACACTTGAAATGACGTCTATCATCTTGATGTAGGTTTTTCCTTTAGTACTTGTCTGTAAAATATAGTGAATTATAATAATAAAAATCATTCAGCATATAATATTCACTTAATATATGGAATTTTCTAAAATGATGTTAATATGTACAATTATAGACTATTATTATATATAAAAGACTGATGACCCACCTATTAAATTTAATCCAATAAAATTTAATGGACATCTACATGTATCATGATATGTGTAAAGCCTTGTAGACAGTATAAATATAAATATTTATAAAAATAAATGTAAATATAAAGAGATATAATCCTGATCTGGGAAAGTTTTAGGTCAAATAGGTGAACTAGAAAAAATGCAAAAACAATGATGTTGTTATTTGCTGCATTTTAATAGTCTCTTAAAATGATTACATAATGAAATATGTTTTTTATCTTTATTTAAGCACCCTAAAGTGTGACATAAATTATTACTCACTGGAAACCAACTTAGACATATTTGAAAATGTTTCTGGCAAGAAGTATGTGATCACCTTTATAAAGATCACAACACTTAAGAAAGGAAAACTATTAATGCAAGTGTATACAATTTGTATACAATTTTGTGTATACAAATTGCTATTAGGTTCTTAAATGAATAATGTCAGATAAATTCAGTAGTACTAATGTTATTAAGTTAATTTGGTTTAAAACTAATTAATATACAACTTATTAACTATGCCAGTAACTTTTGTTAGAAATCAGTATAAAATGTGTGTAAAATTCTCCAAGTAATCATCTTAGGAATTTTTATTTTACCCAGCATGAATCCCAAATATGCATTTGTATGATTGATGAACTATTTAGAACCAATGATATATTGGGAAAATAATTTTTATCCAGTGTTAAGCACTGTTTAATTGATTCTTACTCATTGGTCAGTGCTTCTTATTTGCAGCTAAGATTAAATTCTCTAGAGTTCAGCGTTTTGAACTGTTAAATCACCTCACCAGTGGGTGGCAGGCACCTAATAGCTGATGAGGTGTGGCCTCAGAGTAACCTACTTTTAACTCATTAGCTCATTTTAATCTCTATGGTGTGTGAAGAATTACCTTTCATTCTTTTATTCCACGTGCTCATTTGTTCTCTTCAGTTATTCCTAGAGTAATGTTGAAAATCTGTTTCTTTCAATGAAATGTTTGAGGTTTTATTTTTTTAAAAGATATTTAGATAATCATGAACATTCTGTGTGCTCAAACGAAAGCACTTTTGTTTTAAAGATTGAATTCACTGCAACCGACAATGTTACGATTCTTCTTCTTAGGTTCACTATAAATATATGCAACTTACTCTGTAGAAAGTATGGATTATTTCTGAGTCTCTACTACCTTTTGTGTTCATTTGGAAACCATAAGGTAACACAACAGTAGCTTCAGAGATCACTCATTCAGTATTTCAAATAATTGTTCAATGAACGATCACTTTTAAAAAAAAAAATTTGCAGCATGATGTTTCTAGGTCTTTTATGCTCAACAGTGTCTAAACAAGACACTTTTTTTCTTGTTTTGGGGGCTTTTCTCCCATGGGGGATGTATCAAAGAGGACTTCCTAATTCAGTTCTTTTTCACTCTGCTCTTATCATATACAGACAGTTTGGCTCTCGGTTTCAATTCAATAGTCATTCACTGAAAACTTGCTGTGCAGATATAGTTGGGATGCAGGGAGCTGAGATGAGCAAGACAAGGATCCTGCTCACAGGGAATCCATTGCGTTATATTTCACCCCTCTTTGGACTTTAAAAGGTTTCCTTTTTTTCTTTCATACTTAAAATGCTGTGATAAAGAGAACTGCAGATGACATCATAAGTATTTACAAACTTGAAAAGATAAATGCTGTGGATGTAAGGTTTGTTTAAAATGTTCAGTCCAAAGGGATTTCTCTGGTGAGGGGGGAAGTGGGGAGGTGCTGCTAGGAGAACAGGCCCTGAAGATATCTGTACCAGAGATGCCATTTCTATTTTTCATGCCTTTATTGATCCCCTTTCTTTTGAGCCTATAAATATGATTCAGTCTCTTCCTTCCAGAAAAACAGCCTCCCTTCCTTCTGACCCTGGACTGTCTCCTACTCTTCTCATCCAAGAGTGCAATCTGGTTCCTTCTTAGCAACCCTCTCATGATATAGCCACACTCACCGACACCGTCCAAATACAGTGGACACTTTCCGATCTTGAAATCACTTAACTTCTCTATAATAAAAAATGTTTATAGCTACTAAAATAAAATAAAATAAAATAAAATGTTCAGTCCAATAAAAATTTCCTTAGGCAGCTCTTTGCTTTTGACAAATGAATTATCAAGGAAATTTATACAATAAATAATCCCTTTGCTAATTGTGTGACTTTCTTCCCTTTTGGGAATATGTTTTCAGGTTTTGAATATCTATTTATGTATTTCATTTCTCTAAACCATATACCTTATACTTTCACTCAATTGTTATTATCTCCACCTAACACTCAGCAGACTGGGGTACACGATAAGTGACTTACCTATTCATATGGCTAACCAATGACAGAGCTTACATTAAAATACATGTATTCTACTTTTCAGAGCCTAATTTTTAGTCAAACCTGGTAGTAATTATAAAACAACTCAAAAAATTATATGATTTGGTAAGCTGAATCGAGACATTTCAGACTTTAAATATTTAGGTTCTCATCAGGATTCCAAACCTAAAATATTTTAATATATCATTGCACATTTGTTTAAATCACTTTACATACAACATGATACCATAGTTCTCATAATGCAAAGATGGAAATGATTCAGGAATTATTATCCACAGGAAACCTGACCTCATATAAGTGCCTAAAGCAGATCTTCTGATACCAAAGTCAGTGCTTTTAGCATTACTCCACACAAATGGTTTAAATATGAACACTTTCTATTTGTATGCATTGAGTAATTCATTTTGACTTCGGTGATATTATGTAGTTATATAGTTTATATATATATAATATATAGTTTCCATAAAATAGTCTGACTAAAAGAGAGTTAAATTCCTTTTGCCAAGATTCACTGAAAATTGTAAGCTCTGTCTCTCTGTCAGTGTGACCTGTGTTAGAAGAAATGAAATTGAACACAGGGGGTGAATAACATGTTTTACCCACACAGTATCATTGCAGGAACCTGAGGTTTTCCCTTTTGGAGACTTCCTTTTTATAAAAAACCAAGAAATATGTGATAAATATTTTTTAAAATAAAATCATACCTTTGAAAAGTGGTTGGTATAGCATGAGGTCCTATTGGGGAAATGACAAATCTGTGTCTCCCTGTTTTCCTCTAGCAACTGAACAAGGCATATATAATAGGGAGTGTAGGAGATAGAGTACAAAATAGACATTTTTATAAAAAGTCTGCTGTAACCTAGTGGAGTTGCAAACACAATTGTAATCAGTCTTCCTTAATTTTTATAGTCAGTAAAAATCAGTTTTGAAAATGCTTGCAAGTGTATGTCTCCTTATGAAATGAGAGGTAACAAAGAATGGTAATAGATGGACTATAACCATTCAGGTTTGTGTTATTGAGTAAGTGGGAGGATGATTTTTAAAGTATATTTAAAATCATGAAAATTTAGAATTTTACCAAATATATTTTTTAATTCCCTGCTCCTCTCACAAAGCACAGAGGAAAGGTATAGGCAATTTAAGAATATATGGCACTTGGGATCCCCCTCTTACTCTGTGGCAAATGTATATAATGAGTTTCAAGCTTTGATATCAAAACCATTTCCCCATTCCATCTAATGTGCATGAAATATTTTAAGCTGAGTTATTATTGTAGATTCATACCCAGTTGTGAGAAATAATACAAAGACATCCATGTACCCTCTACCCAAATAACATCTTGGAAAGATATCACAGCTAGAAAATAGACATTGACATAGTCCACCAATCTTATTTGAGTTTCACCGGTTTTACATGTACTCGTTTGTGTGTGTGTGTGTGTATGTGTGTGCGTTTGGTTTTATCCAGTTTCATTACATATGTAGGTTAATGTATCCATCACCACAGTCAAGATGCAAAGCGGTTCTATTACCACAAGGATCCTTTGTGCTGTAGTTTTATAACCACACTCATATCACTCCCACTCCCCTCCACCCCTTACTAACCTTAACCGTTGGTAAGAACTAATCTTTTCTCCATCTCTATAATTTTAGTTATTTCAAGACACTATATAAAAGGATTTCATCTTAATTTATCTATAGAGTTTTTGAATGTATCACTTTGTATATTTTCTTAGTAGTTGCTCCAGGTATTGAAATGCTATACATATACGACTTAGCACAGTCTACCAGTTTTACCACTTCTGGTAAAGTATGGAAACCTTTCTTCCATTAGGTCCTTTTGCCCTGACACTTTTTATTTGTTTTGACTATTCCTTCTTTACATGTTGAACACTGCATCAGCTGATGGTATAATTTTTGTTTTAACCATCATATAGTCAGGAAAATGTAGCAGAGTAGTCTATATTGTATTTACCCATATTTTTTGTTCTCTCACTTGTTCTTCCTTCTTGATGTTTCAAAATTTCTTCTTTTCTGTTTGAAGAACTTTAACTTTTCTTTAAGACGGATCTGCTAGAGAAACATGTTCTTAGTTTTCCTCCTTCTGAAAATATATTTATTTCCCCTTGATTCCTGAACGTTGGTTTCACTGGATAAGAATTCACGATCAACAGTTCTTTTCTTTCAGCACTTGAAAAACGTGCCACTGCCTCTGACCTCCATAATTTCAAACGAGGTCATATATTGTCATTTGAAATGGTGTTTTCTTATAGGTAATATGTCTTTCTCTCTGGCTGCTCTTAAGATTTTTTTCCTTTGTCTTTGGATTTCAGGAGTTTCATTTCACTGTATCTTGATATGGACCTTTTGGGGTTTATCCTGTTTGAGTTTGCTCCTCTTCTTGATTTTGTACGTTTATTTCTTTTGCCTGATTTGTGAAGTTTTTGACCATTATTTCTTAAATTCTTTCCGCCCCACTCTCTTTCTCTTCTTTTGGGACTTATATGGTACCAATGTTGGATATTTTGTTATTGTCCCACAGGTCCGCAAGATTCTGATTTTTTGTGTTTTTGATTGGTTTTCCAATCTGTTTTCTCTCTCTTGTTCAGATCCAGTGACTTGTATTGGTCTGTCCTTAAGTTCACTGATTCTATCCTCTGTTGTCTCATTGTACTATTTATCCAATCCAGTGAGTTTTTATTTTGGTTGTTGTATTTTTGACTTCTATACTTTCCTTTGGTTCTTTTTTTAAATAACTTCTTTAGTTTGCTGAGATTTTCTATTTTGTATTTGTTTCAAGATAATTAGTAATTGCTTGTTAAAGTAATTTTATGATGGCTTTAAATTCTCTGTCAGATAATTCTAACATCCATTTCAACTCAGTATTAGCATCTGTGGATTATTTTTTCTCATTCAAGTTATGTTTTGCCTGGTATTTGGTGTGACCAGTAATTCTTTTTTTATCACATGCTGGACATTTTGGTTATTGTGTTAGGAGACTCTGGATACTATTTACATCATCTATATAGGTTCAGCACACAGGTCCTGGCTTACATTTGTGGGCTATGGTTCCACCAACAATTTAATTTTCAGAGCCTTTGTGGTGCTATTTGGTCACTTTGAGTTGTCTGTTTCCACCGGGAGTTGTACTGATCCCTACTGGTGCCACCTAAGGAAGCAAGGCTTCCTGATGGCTCTAGGTGGGATAAATGGTTCTTTAGCTCGTCAAAGATCACTTCAAGGGCTGGGTAATTGTTATAGAAAGATTGACCTACTGCCTGTGCTGCCCCATTGACCATTGTCTCTCAGTAGGGAAGGGGAGTCTCCAGCCCAATGGAGAAAGAGATTGCTTTCCATGACAGTGATGCTCCCGACTGATTCCCCTTGGGGGTGGCCCAGTCCCTCCCGAAGTTCTTGGTTGGAATCCCATTTGCTCTGCGATAAAAATGAGTCTACCTAGGCCACCTTCTGTTGCTAGGTTATGGTTGGAAGAAGCCGGGACTCAAATGCCTTTTACAATTGGTTAGAGAGACACTGTGTTATTCCTTAGGTTCTGGTATCCCTAACCAGTCCCCTTTCCTCTTTCTACCTTTCAGAGTACTCCTTTAGTCACCTCTTGCTTCATTCCTGGTTTTATAGCTGTCCTTAGTGGAGCATATAGTGATATTTAAGTTTTTTAATGCTTTTCCCAAAATGATTTAAAAGAAGCATAAATAACCAAGATGCTAAAAGATCTGTGAAAACAGGTGTTCTGTGATAGAAAAGGTGGTTTGAACCAAAGAATATATTAAAAGTATTTAACAGACAGTACAGCAGAGGCACCAACCAGTCAGAGCAAATTTAACATCAGGTACACTACAGGTGCTTTTCAGCTGAAAGTTAGCTCTGATTTTAAAAAAGTTTAACAGGTGTCTCTACTGCAGAGAACTTTCAATATGCTAAGGTTCATTGTTGGTTTCCTAGAAGGAACTGAGCAGTCATAGTTTTCCCAAATTTATCTGGGCATAGAAGTGAACCTTTTTGTTTATAGCTTTTCTTGGTACTGACAACTCATGAAAGACTTTGTGAAGGAAAGCCATTTTTATCACCATCAATATCTACCTCATCCAAGGTATTGTACTTACTAGATGCAATCATTTAATTAAAAAGTTATTTCTCAGAACATTAAGGAACATTTAATTCTACTTTGATTTTTAAATCTGATAAAATATTTCAATATATTTAAACCTTCCTTTAGAACGTTTCAGGAAACCAGATTTAGACATATGGCCAAAGAAAATGTTTATTGTGTTGTGCTAAAAATATGTAGTCTAACGGTAGTGACTTTTCCTAATGTTGTTATTCACATTTTCAGTATTTTCTTTTTCCAGCTTTAAGGGACAATAGGATCGAGCTGGTTCGGGCTTCCTGGCATGAACTGAGTATCAGCGTCAGTGATGTCTCTCTCTCTGATGAAGGACAGTACACCTGTTCTTTATTTACAATGCCTGTCAAAACTTCCAAGGCCTATCTCACTGTTCTGGGTAAGTGCAAGGGACTAACACCATGTGATCACAAGCCAGAGAGATGTGTACAGCTACAGCAACATGATTCAATAACAAATCTACACTTTGAGGATCATCAAAAAGCATTAAAAAATCACTTAGTCATTTCCCCCATTTTATAAATAGATAAAGAGAGGTGTAAAGATTTGTATGACTTCCCAAGAGCAAACAGCCATTTTGTTTCTTAGCCAGCAATAGACACCAGGTTTCTTGATTTTCAACTGAATTCCTTTGTGTCTAATCATCTCTATATTGTATACATGGTAATCCTTTTATAAAGTGATAGAATAATGAACATAATGAATTCAATGTGTCTATCAGATGCTCCTCCACCTCATCATCAGTCACCTAATGGGATCTTCCTTAATATCTATTGGCTTCCAAATATGACCATTTGTGTATTTTAGTGTATTTAAATGACCCTAACATTTCTGTTTGTCTTCTTGCCTTTTAGCTTTGTAGTTTTCTAGATTACTAAATGAAGTACATAATGTCGCTTGCGCATGCAGCTTGTAGCTTCTTTGTTTTTTTATTCTCTAAGTATCGGGCCATTTTTCTAAAGGTTATAGTGACACCAAAAAGCAATACATTCATAGAGTTTCTGAGGAAATAAGCTTGCAGCTCACAGCTCTCTGTGATTCCACAGACGTCAGTGGCCCAATCAGCTGAAATTGCTGGAGTTCATTGAAACACACCTGTGTACTGAACAAGTTAGAGGAATTTAAAGATTGATTTTTTTTTTTTTTTGCCCCTAGCTTGCCTTCCTTTTTTGATAGATAAAGGCATAACACTGCATTTAAACGAACTAATGCATGCTGTTCTTTTGGGTGAGAATATTAAAGTTAATCCTGCTAGTGAATTGGTTTTGTGCATAGGATATGAAATATGTTTCTTTGCAAGTCCCACTGGGACTATTGTATAAAAATCTTCACAAGTTTGCCATTAAGGACAAAATACACCCACTAAATGGAGTATCTCAGGATAGCAGCTGCCTAAAATTAATGTATTGTTCTGCAGAGAGCCAACTTGAGACCCCAAGAAATACGAAAGTGGCTAATTTCAGTTTATTAAATGGTGATGTGACATTTTTTTTTTTTTTTAAAAGCTATATGAAGGTGAACGAAAAAAAAAAAAAAAGCTAGCCAGCTAGTGGAGTATGTTGATCTGTCATTTATCTTTGTTGTTCTTGTTGTTGTTTTAGTTTGTATTTCTTTTATTGGTGCCTTCCAACATTTTTACATTTTATTCTTTTCAAACTGAATTAAATAGTACAATAAAGAAACTTTCAGTCTGCCTTTATTATTGAATACTTTTAGAAGAAATTTTAATAAACCTCTGTCATGACAGCAGAATATTATTGCCTCCAAAATGTGTAATGTTCTATTATTTAAATCATCAATGTCTATCTCTGAATATTAGTTATCTGCTTATTCATTGGATGATTTGGACTAGAAAAGGTAATAAGTAGCTAGCATTAACTAGCATTAAAAGTAATACATATCATGCTCCACAAAACTGCAGTTACATTTCTAACACAAATGACATCAAGAGACATTCTCTACTTTAGAAGAATCAGAAAAATAAGTATAGTTGCAATTATTAATGAATCCCTTATTCCAAAATGCATTTTCTAGAAAAAGGTACACAGAGGATAACAATATTTTTTAAGCTTTAAGAATTCTGAAATCAGGAATGAAATGTGCTATTTTGGTTAAATCACAGTTTGCTAAAGAATGAAGAAATATGCTTTGTGGATTTTTTTTTACCCAATGCAAACAATCTACCTTCTTAAATCCCCACACTGGTAATAAATCTTAAAATACGGTTGTTTTTAAGATTACAAAGAGTATTTCTGCAGGTAAAATTTAATTTAAAAAAACTACTTTAACTAAACGCATTTTAAATGCTTTCTGGATAATATACACACACATATGCATATTTACACAGACACACATATGTGTTTGTATGTATGTGTATATATATCTCGCTATATATTTTTTATATATTTTGTCATTTATTTTATTATATAGCAGTTTACTATTATTATGTTTTGGTTTATTATTCTTGATTGAAGTTATTGTCAGTTAAACACCCAGTTTAGCTTTGTTTGTGAAAGTAATAGTCGTAAGAACAAATCAACCCTGGAGATTAATGTTTACTTCATTCATTTGCTTAAATTTCAGGTGTTCCTGAGAAGCCTCAAATTAGCGGATTTTCATCCCCAGTTATGGAGGGAGACTTGATGCAGCTGACTTGTAAAACATCTGGTAGTAAACCTGCAGCTGATATAAGATGGTTCAAAAATGACAAAGAGATTAAAGGTAAGGAAAGGGGAAAGGTCTCCAAATCAAAATTAATGTGCTGAAATTAGTGTGAAGTGTTAGATTCAGGGCATTTTACATTTTCCTTTTCAAACCACAGTCACTTTCTGATTAAGTGTAATTTGAACCAGATTTACCTTAAATTAGGTAATTTTACAAGGTATGTTAATATCATCTCTGTGTGCCCCATTTTTCTCTTATGTAAAACAGTTTTAAAATGATATACATCTAGAGACTTTCCTGGTGGTCCAGTGGTAAAGAATCCACCTTATAATGCAGGGGACGTGGGTTTGATCCCTGGTCAGGGAACTACGATCCCACATGCCACAGGGCAACTGAGCCCATGCACCACACCTACTGAGCTCGAGCGCCTCAACTAGAGAGCCTGCGTGCCCCAAACTGCAGAGCCCACACGCCCTGGAGCGTGTGCACCACAACTAGAGAAGAGAAAACCCGCACACCACTAGAGAGAAGCCCGCGCGCCGCAACGAATGTTTAGCATGCCTCAAGGAAGAGTCTGTGCGCGGCAACTAAGACCTTACGCCGCCAAAAATAGATTAAATTAATAAATAGATAAATAATAAATCTTTTAAAAAATGATATATATCTAGTGGGAAACTTGGAGAAATAAATAAGTTAATATATAAAAAACACACAGATTTGTACTTGGCAATAGCAAGGGCTAAGTGTTCATGTTAGATATGATTATTTTAGAGCTCATCTATAGTATTTAGATTATAGACAGAGAAACTCCATGAATTATTTCTTCAACTTGTTGGTTCTGAAAATACAAAGTTTTGAGAATAAAACTAGCTAAATATCAATAAATCTGTTTTTCAGTAGTTCTCACACAGGGTAAAATAATGTGCTTGTCTCAGTAAAAATGCACAGAAATGTAAATATTCAGCATAATTCTGCTCTTACTTGATACACTTAAACACACACGTGCACACACACACTTTTTTAGGGTGGATTAAGAAGTTTATAGAGGAGATGGCTAGTAAGTCTGGTAGTGGTTTTTGTACCCCACGTACAGAAATCTTGGACCTGACATCACATGTACATTAAAACCCGAATATAAGAATCATCTATTATGCTTGTTAAAAAATTTTCCTATTTATATAGTAATATGTATTATTCTCAAGGTAACCTTCTAGGAGATAGGTTGATGCAAACCATTCTGGTTATTTTAACTTGTAATTCAAGTATCTTACTTAGGCATGGAGGCCCAACAGGTAGAATTGCCTATATTACTAAGAAGTTATGGGTTTACAATCCATACAATTATTCTACCTCTTTTCTATTTTAATTACTTTCTCTTTTTATATTTTTTCCCAAAACAAGGAACTATCTGTAATTTATCCATAATTACTACCTTTACTTTAGAACTTCTAATCAATACATTTTATTGGACTAACTTTGGAGAAGTACAAGCACCCATTTCACAAGTTAGATACTCACTTTGCTGAGTTAAACTTGCTCTTATATTCTGCCAGGGCTCAGTACCATCCATTCTAATTCTGCCTTTAGTATATATTTGTTTAGGTTAGTGTGTTAAATGTCTAGTCTTGGTTGGAGCTTTTCTAAATGGACCCTCTACACTGCATCCAGAGTTATCTTACTATGACAAGGGTCTAATCCAGCCACTTTTTCTGCTTAAGCACTTCTGATTGAAAGTCCTAACCTGGAGGATAAGTTTAAAATCCGATTTCCTTGGCCTATAAGAAAGCTCCTGGCAGTGAATTCTTACAAATCAGATGGTTTTCTATGTGAAAGGCTTGGTTTATGTTAGAATGTTCTTCTTAAATACTCTCCTTCGGTTAAATTGTTTTATTACCTACATGCATCTCTTTCTGAATTCTGACATAATTAGTTAGTTAGTGAGTGAGTTAGTTTCTCTTAATTCCTTACCATTTTATTTGTGTTTTGGATAAACATATTCTCAGGGAGGTCAGAGACTAACATACTAGTCATTAATATTGGTTGATTGTTTTTAACATTGTAGCCTTATGAGAAACGCATAATGTTTTCATTACAAATATTTTTATAAAATATCTTAATTTTTGACAAATTTGGCTTCTGCTCTGAATGCCAGATTTATTCATAAACTAGGTAGAGAGGGGACTTTTGTTTATATGTAAAAACATGAAATTTTGATCTTATAAACACCATACTTTAAAATCATCTGAATCAAGACTAGAATGAAAATCAAGAGAAAACCATATACAGAATCAGCATTTGGTTCTGTGTTCTATTCAGAAGTAGTGAAGCTTTGTTTTTTCTGTGCTCTTCAATGCATGGCCATTAATAGAGCATTTATTATTCCTACACTTGCATTCATCTATATAGCTCTTTATTTGTTTATAACTCTTATTTTGCATGTTTACATAGTTTGTCTTTACAATGATATGGTGAACTTCCTGAGTTCTCTAAAATGTTTTTATAGGTGTATAGGCAAATATGCTGTATTTAGTACTCTATACAGAATGCGCGCTCATTACTATTGCTGTGCTCTATACATGTGAAGTGAAAGTTTGCTCTAAAATCCCTCAGCAGATACACATCACTGAAAGGAGTGTTCTATCCTTATCTTGCACTCTTGTCTTTTCAGAAATCAAAATTTGACTTCCTATTATCATGTAACAATTTTTACTATAATATCACTTGAGATTTTTTAAAAAGACACTCCCTAGTGTAAGGAATTGGAAAAGATAGGCTAATCAAATCCAGTTAAATTCAATTCGATAAGAAATTGTTAAAATGTGTCCCAATTATACAGCATTCTATGGTGCATGAGTGAATATCCAAATGAAGAAAACAAGAACCTTGACCTGGAGAAGTTTAAAATGCCTTTGGGGTGATAAAACCAGCTATGAGGAGTACTTTCCTATAAAGAGGAATGTAACATTATGTAAATCCCAAAGTAGTTATTACAGTCAAGGGAAAGTATTATTTTCCATATGTTTTGACTAAGCACTGGCCAGTTCAGCATATTGACACTGTGTTAAGTTTCAGACTCTGTATGATAGAGGTAGGGGCTTTCAAAGTGACTTCTGATTTCAGGAGGAGTCATTGTTCTGTACATTTTTTTCTCCATTATTATCTAACATATGAATTTAATCACCAAGTTTCTGGGAGAGAGTTGTTTCATAGTCCTAGCTGATCACATTTTCTTGGCCATGGTATTTCCATGTTAGATTATACAGCATGGTTCTCAATCTTTAGCAGGCATCATCATCACCTCCAGGGTCTGTTAAAACTCAGATTATAGGGGCCTGACCCCAGATTTTCTGATTGAGTAGATCTGGGTTGGAAACCGAGAACGTATATATTTAGCAGTGTGTTGAACTGGTGAGTGGTGAGGGTGCTCCTGCCTGGGGACCACACTGGTGTATAGAGAACTTAACGTTGACAAGTATCAGTAACATATCGAAGTCTTGCCTCTGTCTCTGAACTTTAGTTTTCTCATCTAATAAATGAGGATTATAAAGCTTGCCTCAAAGTGCTATTGCAAGGATTTCATACAAGCCAATATGTATAAAGTGTTTTCACAGTATAAGGAATCACTGAATATATTTTAGATATTATTATTATTGTTATCATTATTATTACTATCTTGAGCAAACCATGATTGGTGAGTTGTAACAATCCCTGAATTAGTCCTAGAAATATAACCAAAACAGAATTATTTCTTTAAGGTATTCACTTTTGGGGGATGGACATGTAAACATAAGCTCTAACAAGTATAGTAACAGACATATGAACTGGCTACAGTTTTTGTACAAAACAAGAAACAGAGATGTGCCCTACTTTGTGGCAGAGGGAAAGACGAGAGTTCATTGATGAATGAGAGTACTCAGTAAGTATATGTTAAATGAATAAGTGGATCTTAAACGATGAATGGAATTCACTATATGGGTTGTGGGTAAAAGTAGGTGGTAGATCATTCTAAAGAAAGAAACCATGTGTTTATGCAGAGTAAAAGCATGTGATTGTTTGAAGGAACTGAAATTTTCTGTTTGATACAGACATGAGAGATAAACGGGAAGGTAGGGGCCAGTTAAGTCATGGAAGATCTTTTACTCCAGATTAAGGAGTTTGGAATTTATTCTGTAGGCAGTGGTGAAACACTTTCTTCTATACGCTTTAAACAGTGGAATGAATAATCATAATTTTCATCTAACTCTCCTTTTTCCTCCCGATGAGTCTGACTCAGAAATCCCTTTGGTGCCTGTGGGCAGCTCTGTATTCAAAACTGCAGGGGGTTTCACTGTAGCTTTTAATCTTCTGTGTAGCTAGGAAGTTGGAAATTTTGCCATTTAGTGTAAGGAAAAAATGTGTATTGCCTTCCTAAATCTATCAGTGTCCTGAGAACTTGTATAAACTTTCCATTCCATGTATAAGTTTAGTAACTTGTAGTTTGAGCAGTTATCATCATAAAATCTTAAGATTTTCTTTTCCAGCCAACTAGCTTTTACATGAATGTGTTAGGCAGAATTCTATGAGAACCCTCAATGACCCACATTTTTGTATAATCTTTTCCCCTGGAGTGTAGGAAGGACTTGAGAATATATGTGATATCACTGCCTTGATCATGTTGATCATGTTACCTTACATGGCAAAAGGGATTTTACAGATATAATTATGGATCCCTTTTGAGTTCAGCAAAGGGAGATTGCTAAGGGAAACCTGACATAATGAGGTGAAGTTTTTATAAAAGAATAAAGAGCCAGACATCCTCCTCCTGGCCTGGAAGAAAGCAAATAGCCATGTGTGTACTGTCTATAGGGGCCATGTGACAAAGAGCTGTGGGTGACCTCTAGGAGCTGAAAGCTGTTCCTGAGTGGCAGCTAGTGAGAAAATGGGGACCTCGGACATACAACGTCAAGGAGGTAAATTTGCCAACAATCAGTGAGTTTGTAGAGGACTCTAAAACCTAGATGGGAATCACAGCCTCAGCCAACACCATGATTTCAGCCTGGTGACACTGAGAAGAGGACCAGGATAAGCCCTATCTGGACTCTTAATCCATTGAAATTGTGAGATAATAAATGCATGTTGCTTTAGGACACTAAGCTTTTAATCATTTATTATGCACCAGTAACAGGAAACTGAGATCCAGAAAGGCAGAATGATTTCTCATAGTCACACATCTGACAAAGAATGAGCTTGAATATTCCAATTCTAAGACCCAGCACTTGAATTGGGGAAGAAAGCTGAAGGCTGGAAGAATATTTAAGGGACCTTTCAAACATGAATTAGTAAGGCCCTGAACTAATGGATGAAATGGCATTTTTTTAAATGGATGGATTTAAAAGAGAAGACAAATTTCAGGTGAACTTGGTGAATGAGTCTGGGAGATGGAGCAAAAACAAGGGTCAAAGACAACACAATTTGGGTGCCAACACAACTTGGTTAGTGAACATGTGGAAATAAGAAAGGCATTAGGAGAAATTAGTTCAGAAATAAATGATAATATGTTTATTCTTTGAGGTTGAAGTAACTATATATTGGTAGAATCTAAAAGTTAAACTTGGCAGGCTTTTGGAGTTAGGTGACTTATGATTAAGAAAGGGATTCTGATAACACAAAGGTCTATCATCTCTTACGAAGGACATTTTTAGTTTTAGCCTCTATAAATAGTTATCACCCTTTATTTGTGCAGCACACTCCCAACAGAAACCCCCTCAGTACTTCCTTCTGACCCTGAGAATCATGCTATGTAGTAACCTGCATATTCATCAAAGCCTGACTTTGTGGGGAGTCACTGAAGCTTGTCAGTGCCTAATAGTATTGCCTGTATTCTACAAGTGTTATTTACTTAGTATACATTGTTTGTTTCAGATGTTGGACCATCAAGCTTAAGCTGACTTTAGCTGTGTTGCCCTGTGTGAACAGGACTCTTCACATACACTTTAGTGTTAATCAAAAATAATGCAGCAGCTCATTTTCAAGTTGGCTAAATATAGTATAATTGTACTATAAGCTACTTAGTAAATAATTTTTCAGCATTTGGAAACTTGAGAGTGAATTTCTGAATGTTGTGTTTCTTAAAAGGTAGCCTCGGATTAGAATCACCTGAGGTACTAGTTAGAAAAGTGAAGATTCCTGGTCTCAATGTAGACCTTTAAAGTCAGAATTTCTGGCTGTCAAGCCTAGAAGTCCTAATATTTATTAAGTACCTCGGTTGATGCTTAGGCTCACTATAGTTTGAGAATGCATAGAATTAGAGACCAGTAAGCCAAGTATTAATAGATATTCAAAGAAAGAAAGAGAGGAGGTCCTAATCTAATACGTTTAGAAAATGACTCGATATTCTATGTCCTTTATGAATCTATTCTTAGAGGGAGATTCTCTAAAACTAAATCAAAATGCACTTTAGTGCTTTAACATTTCTGAGAATTAATGCAAATTTCTGTTAGACAACATCTTAGCAGTATTCTTTGGCCATATGATTTTTAAAATTTGTTTTGTGTTTCTTGCATTGAACTTTGTGGAATCTACTTTGAGAAACAGTAATTATATATTTAATTTAAATATTCTCCCTGGTGTTGTAAAACTAGTTTTGGCCTAATACTTCATTTAATGTCAGTTGCACAGAGCCTTAATTTAAATAAGTGAAATACTAACATGTAATACAGAGATGGTGAATTCTCTCGAGCTAAACACAAAAGAAAATAAAAAGGAGATATTTGTGTGCCCTGAGCTTAAAGCTCCTGTATCACGTGTGATAAGGATTAATTAAAAGTGTTAGTGTTTAAACTTACAGAGTATATACCATATATCAATGATTTTTTGAGTTCTTTTATTTAAACTTACCTCTTTGAAAGTGTCCTTGCCATTTAAATCTGAATCATGCTGGACCCCGTATTAAATGAGAAAAAGAAATAGCATTAGTAATACCTGTAAATGAGGTGTGTGTGTGTGTGTGTGTGTGTACATACAACTTGGGGTTTTCTAAATGCTGTTGAGTGTATTACCTCAAGACTCTCTCAAGATACAATGAGATACATAAAACATCTTTCTGGAAAGAGATAAAACAGTTGTTTCATCTGAGTGTGAGCGGCTGATGAAAGCAAATGATCACCAAAAATCTTTGAGAAACTTTTTAAAATTTTCTTAGTTTTTAAAAGCAACTTTATTGAGATATAATGGACAAAAAACAATCTACACATATTTTATGTGTGCAGTTTGGTATTATTTCACAAGTGTATATGGTGATGAGACCATCACTACGATCAAGATAATGAACAAATTCATCATCTACAAAAGTTTGTTCATACACCTTCATGATTCCTTCCTCCTGGCCTTCTTTGCCCACCCCCCATCTCAATTCCAGGAAACCACTATTCTACTTTATGTCATTATAGATTACATTTTCTAGAATTTTATATAAATCAAATCATATAGTATATACTCTTCTTTGATTTAGTTCCCTCAGGATGAATAGTCTGAGATTCATCCATGTTGCATATATAAAGGTTGTTGCTGTCTATTGCTGATTCATATTCTGTTATATATATCTGTACTATAATTTGTTTATCCATTTATCTGGGGATAGACATTTGTGGTGTTTACAGTTTGGGGCCATTGCAGTAAAGCTGCTATGAACATTTGGGTGTAAGTCTTTGTATGTATCTGTGCTCTTATTTCTCTTGTGTAAATGCCTAGGAGCAGAATGGCTGGGTCATATAGAAGACACATGTTTAATTTTTAAAGGCATTTCCAAACGATTTTTCAAAGTGGTTGTACTCCTTCATGAAATCCAACTTTTAAATTTTAGTATTATTATTTTTTACTTTTTTGAATCATGCTTTGGTATTATATGTAAGATGTTTTTGCCTAATCCAAAATCACAAAGAATTACTTCCAAAAATTTCATATTTTTAGGTTTTGCATGTATTTTGAGTGATTTTATATTTTCAATGCCCTTGTCTTTTCTTTCTCTCAGCTGTATTATTTCTAGGTCAGTTTTGATAGATTGATTGATCTCATTATAGATAGCATTTTCCTGCTTCTTTGAATGCAGAGTATTTTTTGATTGGATTCCAGACATTATTAGTTTTACATTTCTGGTACTGAATGTTCTCCTATCCCTATAAGTATTCTTAAGCTTTGTTCTGGTTAAGTAGTTTAGAGTTTAATACTTTCAGAGCTTCTTTTAAATTTCTTAGGTGGGACCAGAGCAGCTTTTATTCTTAGAATTACTTAATTCTCATTACTCAGATAAAATCCTCTGAGTGCCCAGGGTACCAATTATGAGTTTTTTTCAGTCAGGTTAGTTAGAATAGGCATTATTCCCTGCCTGCGAAAGCATCATGTACTATTTCCTCTAATCCTTTTTGATAGTTCTTGTCCTACCCCCAAACACTTCCTTCACACAGATACACCGATCAATAATTACTTTGCCAAATACTGTGAGGGACACTGCAGATGTCTGGAGTCATCTCTTTGTGTAGCTCTTTCGTTTTTGATACTCTGCCCTATAAACTCTAGCTGCTGTGGCCTTCTTAGACACCCAGCTCCATCAGCATAACTTGGGGAGGCCACCAGGGTCTGCATGGGTTTCCCTTCACACACCACAGTCTAGAAAATCTCTCAAGGCATTAAGCAGGGACAAATTTTAGGGTTCATCTCATTCATTTTCCATCTCTCTGGGATAACTGTCCATTATTGTTAGGTTCAGTATCTTGAAAACTCTTGTTTTCAGATAAGAGGTAGATCCAACTTTGTTATTCTGCTAGGCTGGAAGCAAAAGTTATTTTGCCTTTGTTTTTGAAATGTAGAGAAATAATACTTTTATCTAAATGGTAGTATGTTTTAATTTTGTCTGACTGCTTATTTGTTTTAAGATGATATAATACATTTAAGGGGATGAACATGAATAAGTGTAAAATGTATCCATACTCACTTTGACAAAATATTTTAGATTATTAATTCTGCTAGTTTTAAAGCTAAAAATTATTTAGTTTAGCTATAGAAATTCAGTGCTGTTATACATTATTGTGGGAATGGAAAGAAAAGTTCCAGCATGTATATATAATGACATAAGTAAGTATAAATCTTTGACTGGATTTCACTTATTGTCAAGAATGAGCATTCTATCAACAAAATAATGTTTTTCTTTGTTGTTAATTCATGTTTTTAATCAACGTTTTTATTTATTTATTTATTTATTTATTTTTCACACACACACACACACACACACACACACATACACACACACACACACTGTATTTTATTTTTACAAGAGATAAATAAACTGACACCAAGCATTGTAAATGGGTGACCACAACAAAAGCAACAATGATTGCAATTACCAAACACGAAACACACTCATACTATGTCATAATATTGACATTCTGTCCAGTAATCCTCCACTATAACAGCTCCTTTACTTTGCAGTGAAAATTGATTTGTATATTTTTTGCCTCTGGGTCCTTGTGGGATTTTTTTTTTTAATTCAAACAGAAAGTCACAAAAATTATAATCATCCTCATCAGTTCACTCAGTCCCATGTAATTAATTTTTTTTTCATCTTGATCTTTTGTTAGCACTTTTAAGAATTCATCAGTTTTCCATTAGAGTTCTGAAAATGCTTATTCATTCAGTTCAGCAGTACAGTCAGTTACCAGAAACCTGTACTTGTCAGAGTCTTTTCCATGAATTTCTTGAAGATGAAAACCTTTTATAGGAACATTTTTGCAAAAGCATCAGAGTACACCCAGAACTGTCTGAAAATGACCATGGTTAAAGATTTGATGAAAGTTCATAATAATGCAATTGACAAGGAAATTTAGTTATTTCTGAGATATACATTTTAAAGTAATAACTAGACTTATGACTTATAACATTATACCAGAACATGGAAGATTTTTAGAAATTTCATGTAATATCTGAAACATTTATATTAACATATTTCCATACAAATAACCCAAAGAAAGTTTAGTATTAGTTGTTTTTGTTTGTTTGATTTTTTATACTGCAGGTTCTTATGTCATCAATTTTATACAAATCAGTGTATACATGTCAATCGCAATCGCCCAATTCAGCACACCACCATCCCCACCCCACCGCGGTTTTCCCCCCTTGGTGTCCATACGTTTGTTCTCTACATCTGTGTCTCAACTTCTGCCCTGCAAACCGGTTCATCTGTACCGTTTTTCTAGGTTCCACATACATGCGTTAATATACGATATTTGTTTTTCTCTTTCTGACTTACTTCACTCTGTATGACAGTCTCTAGATCCATCCACGTCTCAACAAATGACTCAATTTCATTCCTTTTTATGGTGGAGTAATATTCCATTGTATATATGTACCACAACTTCTTTATCCATTCATCTGTCGATGGGCGTTTAGGTTGCTTCCATGACCTGGCTATTGTAAATAGTGCTGCAATGAACATTCGGGTGCATGTGTCTTTTTGAATTACAGTTTTCTCTGGGTATATGCCCAGTAGTGGGATTGCTGGATCATATGGTAATTCTATTTTTAGTTTTTAAAGGAACCTCCATACTGTTCACCATAGTGGCTGTATCAATTTACATTCCCACCAACAGTGCAAGAGGGTACTCTTTTCTCCACATCCTCTCCAGCATTTGTAGTTTGTAGATTTTCTGATGATGCCCATTCTAACTGGTGTGAGGTGATACCTCATTGTAGTTTTGATTTGCATTTCTCTAATTAGTGATGTTGAGCAGCTTTTCATGTGCTTCTTGGCCATTTGTATGTCTTCTTTGGAGAAATGTCTATTTAGGTCTTCTGCCCATTTTTGGATTGGGTTGTTTGTTTCTTTAATATTGATCTGCGTGAGCTGTTTATATATTTTGGAGATTAATCCTTTGTCCGTTGATTTGTTTGCAAATATTTTCTCCCATTCTGAGGGTTGTCTTTTCATCTTGTTTATGGTTTCTTTTGCTGTGCAAAAGTTTGAAGTTTCATTAGGTCCCATTTGTTTATTTTTGTTTTTATTTCCATTACTCTAGGAGGTGGATCAAAAAAGATCTTGCTGTGATTTATGTCAAAGAGTGTTCTTCCTATGTTTTCCTCTAAGAGTTTTATAGTGTCTGGTCTTACATTTAGATCTCGAATCCATTTTGAGTTTATTTTTGTGTATGGTGTTAGGGAGTGTTCTAATTTCATTCTTTTACATGTAGCTGTCCAATTTTCCCAGCACCACTTATTGAAGAGACTGTCTTTTCTCCATTGTATATCCTTGCCTCCTTTGTCATAGATTAGTTGACCATAGGTGCATGGGTTTATCTCTGGGCTTTCTATCTTGTTCCATTGATCTATGGATCTTCTGTTTTTGTGCCAGTACCATATTGTCTTGATTACTGTAGCTTTGTAGTATAGTCTGAAGTCAGGGAGTCTGATTCCTCCAGCTCCGTTTTTTTCCCTCAAGACTGCTTTGGCTATTCAGGGTCTTTTGTGTCTCCATACAAATTATAAGATGATTTGTTCTAGTTCCATAAAAAATGCCATTGGTAATTTGATAGGGATTGCATTGAATCTGTAGATTGCTTTGGGTAGTATGGTCATTTTCACAATATTGATTCTTCCAATCCAAGAACATGGTATATCTCTCCATCTGTTGGCATCATCTTTAATTTCTTTCATTAGGGTCTTATAGTTTTCTGCATACAGGTCTTTTGTCTCCCTAGGTAGGTTTATTCCTAGGTATTTTATTCTTTTTGTTGCAATGGTAAATGGGAGTGTTTCCATAATTTCTCTTTCAGATTTTTCATCATTAGTGTATAGGAATGCAAGAGATTTCTGTGCATTAACTTTGTATCCTGCTACTTTACCATATTCATTAATTAGCTCTAGCAGTTTTCTGGTGGCATTTTTAGGATTCTCTATGTATAGTACCATGTCATCTGCAAACAGTGACAGTTTTCCTTCTTCTTTTCCAATTTGTATTCCTTTTATTTCTTTTTCTTCTCTGATTGCCGTGGCTAGGACTTCCAAAACTATGTTGAATAATAGTGGTGAGAGTGGACATCCTTGTCTCGTTCCTGATCTTAGAGGAAATGCTTTCAGTTTTTCACCATTGAGAATGATGTTTGCTGTGGGTTTGTCGTATATGGCCTTTATTATGTTGAGGTAGGTTCCCTCTATGCCCACTTTCTGGAGAGTTTTTTTCATAAATCAGTGTTGAATTTTGTCAAAAGCTTTTTCTGCATCTATTGAGATGATCATATGGTTTTTATTCTTCAGTTTGTTAATATGGTGTATCACATTGATTGATTTGCGTATCTTGAAGAATCCCTGCATCCCTGGGATAAATCCCACTTGATCATGGTGTATGATCCTTTTAATGTGTTGTTGGATTCTGTTTGCTAGTATTTTGTTGAGGATTTTTGCATCTATATTCATCAGTGATATCGGTCTGTAATTTTCTTTTTTTTGTAGTATCTTTGTCTGGTTTTGGTATCTGGGTGATGGTGGCCTCATAGAATGAGTTTGGGAGTGTTCCTTCCTCTGCAAGTTTTTGGAAGAGTTTGAGAAGGATGGGTGTTAGCTCTTCTCTAAATGTTTGATAGAATTCACCTGTGAAGCCATCTGGTCCTGGACTTTTGTTTGTTGGAAGATTTTTTATCACAGTTTCAATTTCATTGCTTGTGTTTGGTCTGTTCATATTTTCTGTTTCTTACTGGTTCAGTCTTGGAAGGTTATACCTTTCTAAGAATTTGTCCATTTCTTCCAGGTTGTCCATTTTATTGGCATATAGTTGCTTGTAGTAGTCTCTAAGGATGCTTTGTATTTCTGCGGTGTCTGTTGTAACTTCTCCTTTTCGTTTCTAATTTTATTGATTTGAGTCCTGTCCCTCTTTTTCTTGATGAGTCTGGCTAATGGTTTATCAATTTTGTTTATCTTCTCAAAGAACCAGCTTTTAGTTTTATTGATCTTTGCTATTGTTTTGTTTGTTTCTGGTTCGTTTATTTCTGCTCTGATCTTTATGATTTCTTTCCCTCTGCTAACTTTGGGTTTTGTTTGTTCTTCTTTCTCTAGTTCCTTTAGGTCTAAGGTTAGATTGTTTACTTGAGATTTTTCTTGTTTCTTGAGGTAGGCTTGTATAGCTATAAACTTCCGTCTTAGAACTGCTTTTGCTGTGTCCCATAGGTTTTGGATCATCGTGTTTTCATTGTCATTTGTCTCTAGGTATTTTTTGATTTCCTCTTTGATTTCTTCAGTGATCTCTTGGTTATTTAATAACGTATTGTTTAGCCTCCATATGTTTGTGTTTTTTACGTTTTTTTCCCTGTAATTCATTTCTAATCTCATAGCGTTGTGGTCAGAAAAGATGCTTGATATGATTTCAGTTTTCTTAAATATACTGAGGCTTGATTTGTGACCCAAGATGTGATCTATCCTGGAGAATTTCCCCTGTGCACTTGAGAAGAAAGTGTAATTTGCTGTTTTTGGATGGAATATCCTATAAATATCAATTAAATCTATCTGGTCTATTGTGTCATTTAAAGCTTCTGTTTCCTTATTTATTTTCATTTTG
Source organism: Balaenoptera borealis (assembly GCF_965194805.1). NCBI lineage: Eukaryota > Metazoa > Chordata > Mammalia > Artiodactyla > Balaenopteridae > Balaenoptera > Balaenoptera borealis. The sequence continues at coordinate 39,014,341 of NC_138862.1, forward strand.
GATGATCTGTCCATTGGTGCAAGTGAGGTGTTAAAGTCCCCCACTATTATTGTGTTACTGTTGATTTCCTCTTTTATAGCTGTTAGCAGTTGCCTTATGTATTGAAGTGCTCCTATGTTGGGTGCACATATATTTATAATTGTTATATCTTCTTCTTGGATTGGTCCCTTGATCATTATGTAGTGTCCTTCCTTGTCTCTTGTAACATTCTTTATTAAACAACGTTTTTAACTTAAGGGTTAAAGCAAGTGCAAATCTCACTCATCCAGAAATCATCAGCCAGAAAACAATCTTGAGATTATAATAACATAAATATTCAAATGTACTAGCTTTTTAGCTCACATCTGCTAATGGAGGGACTCAATCACTGTTCAAATTCTCCTCAGGTTATTTCCAAAAGATACTTTATGGCTTCTTCATGTGCTAAGAAAGATGCCTCTCCCATTCATTAGCTTTAGATTCTTCATGGAAATGCAATTCTTTATGGTTTTTGTGGCATGTGAGGAGAGAAGGTCTTGTCCCCATTATCTTTAGCAAATGATCTTCCTGGGACCCAAGAAGATATTTTATGAAATTTATGAATCTGATCTTTCTAAAAATGATTATTTAATTCTTTGATCAATAAAAGCCAAAAGAGATCAGAGATAAGAAGGGAGAAGAATAATAGAAGAAAAAATGAAAAAATAGTCATTTATTTATGAATTTTATGAACATGTGAATGGTATTGAACCTTATGAACATCCCAGTGGATAGTTGGAATTTAAAAGTGATATGTTGCTCAGAAAACAAGATAACCTGTTGAAAAATAATCAACAAAACTATGAGAGAGAGAGAAGCAGTGTATTCAGAAAGCTAATTTTATATTACAGATGTTTTACTGATGCAAATGAATCATTTTCACAAGAGGTTGATGAGGGGCAGGTTTATTTTTTCTTACATGTGCTGAATGCTACAAGATTTTATAAAATAAATTGTTTGATGACTAGAAAATTGCATCATCACAGGTGTTTCAAAGGAGTCACACTTGCCTGCTGCTTATAGAATTTACTCAAATGGATAGATATTTTTTAGTTTCTTATAGAGTTTACTCTAATGGATGGGCTTTTTAAAAATTTTCTGCCATCTTTTATCATCTTTTGGGCCTACAATAAAACACCTTTTTCAATAGAAAATCAATCTTTCAATCTTCAGTAGAAGGAAGGACATTATAATCTACACAAGTATAGTGACTACCCTGAGGCATCAGGCTCAGAGTCAGGTTTTTTTTTTTTTTTTCCCAGTCACATGGTATTATCTTTTTGATTCAGCCTAAGGATGTAGTGCACAAAATATAAAATCTTTTCTTAGAAGCAGTTACAAGTGAAAGTTGACTTCTCATGTCTAAACGTTTGGCTAATGGCACTGAGGTTCACTCAACCTACTCTCAAGTGAAAAGAGGTTATTGTAAGGTTTTCCTGACCATTGCCAAGTGAAAGGAGCACAACGGAACCTTTATAGCCATAAAGGTTATTCCCTGGATATAAACAGTTCACTGATTGACTGGCTTCATAGTGACTTAGCTTCTTTTTGTCTATAAGTACACCCAGCTATCTGCTTCTTCCTCTGTTTTGCACACCTTTTCTCTACATCATGAATCATGCTCTCTCATTAGATTGGCTAAATCATGGCTTTCTGAGAATTAGCTGTAGGATATACATGTGCCTCTGTGTGTGTGTGTGTACGTGTGTATACATGTGTGTGCTCAAGCATGTGTTTTTACTTCAATTTCTTTGAACTCTTCAGGGTTTTAAATCACATTAAGGTATATGATAGAGATTCTGAAACAGGCTAGTTAACTACATTGGTTCTGTTTGGGGTTAAAGTTTCATGCTTTCCACCCTGGAGATTAGGCAACTGGGGGTCAGGTACCTCTTCAGTTTTAATCACATCTTACTGAAGTCACATGCTACAGAGCATGGCGATTTCTGGGCAAGAAATGTCTACCAAAGAAATTACATAGCAGAGGGATTTACTCTTAAAAGGCAAATCTGGTTATGGCAAACACCATGAATTCAAATTCATCAAGTACAGACACTATAGAGGGTTACAAACTTATTTTCACATATTGATATAATTTTTAGATTTTATGACTGTAATTCTGTTAGATGTAAAATATTAAGGAGTGTCTAATAAAATATTGTGCTCTGGGATTAAATATGGGAAGTGCTGATATTTCCTCCCTACCCTACTTCCTTTTTGGGTTTTATTCATGAACAATTGATAGGGTATAAACTAAGCCCAAAGTGCCCAAGATAAATTCCATAAGTTATGCAGGATATACCTCACAGCTCATGAACAAGCTGCGTAAGTCAGAAAGAGGGAAACCTTGTTGAAACTGACAAAAACTCCTTTTTAGCTCATTACATTAGTGGTACAGAAATAATAAGTAATATTCATATGCTACTGAATATTCAAAGAACATGATAATAAAATTAAGAAGGTTTTCTTGAGAACAAGCTAATCTCTCTCTTGGGCTATCACAATTAGTAACTAATCTCCCGAGTAACCATTTTTCTCCTAAATAGTCTATCTCCCATACTTTTTTCAAAAGAGATATCTGATGAGGTGAGTTTCAGAGATGCTATCTGATATTGTTAATCTTTAAACTATTATTCTCTTTGGTATTTTGAACATGCTAATAGTTTTAAAAATATTTAAATAATATAGTTGCATATCTGTCTCTCTCACCAGACTGGGATTCCTTTCTTCATTTAACTTTTGACAGGCAGAATCTGGCATGGTGTCAAACACATGGTACGAGCTCAAGGTACCATGGAGATTATATGGAGAATAAGTGAATCATTTGGGTTAAAGTGTTCTCAAGACTTTACTTTAATAATTTTTAAAGGTGGTGACTCTCTTCTTTACTTGATACTCTCCTGGACTGAGCAAACCAGTTCTTGGTGTTCTTCTTAGGTGCACACCACTAAATACAGAGCTAAATAAATATAAATATATAATTAAATGTAGAATTAATTAATCACTTGGGTGAAAGTGATCTAAGACTTTAATTCAGTAATTTTCAAAGGAGATGACTCTGCTCCTTACGGATGATTCTACTGAACTGAGCAATATACTTCTTAGTGCTCTTCTAAGGTATTAAATCTTGATAGGTATTTTGTATTAAGATGTTTAAATTTTCCTGAGCCATCAAGCAGTGACTGAACTAGGTCCAGTGTTTCTGAGGGAGAGTGACTCGTAACTCATCATGTTCTAGAAGGATTTGTGTAAATACAAAAAACACTGATTAACATAAAAGGTAAGGATATTGAATATGATACAACAGCTAAATTAATGTAGAAATGTAAGATGGAACCTAAAGTGAGATCAGTAAGCAAACTCTTCTTACAAAGACTTTCGCATTTGCCAGCGGTGAATCACAAAATTTTATTAGTACTCTTTAGCTAGTACAAAAAGAGAGACATGATCAGTTAATTACTATGTTCACAAACCATTTGTACAAAGAGATCTAACATTTCCTGGTACTGAGAGTCAAGAGAGAAGAGAATTCCTCTCTGAGTTCACATGTTTTAGACAGAAATGTCTATATTGAAATGATTTGGCCATAGGGTAAATACAGCAAGGTTCATACAGTGAGTCCTTGTAGCACCTCTGAACATAGACCTGTGGAATAACATTTAAGAGAAAATTGATAAAAACTCTAACCTTCTACTTTGGCTGAAAAATTGAAAAAGAGAATCATGCCCCCTTAGTCAATCCTCCATAAACACCCCTTCATCAATCCTCCATAAATGTTATTTTACTCATCTGAGCTTTTGAAATCTATTAACAAGAACTGAGTTTCAATAAAATTCCTTGTCAAGTGAAATAATTATTTTGTATTGCTAGTTAATGGTAGAGCCATAGCTTTACAAATCAGGATTATGAGTGGCACATTCTTATAAAAGTGGAATGTAATGAAAAGGATTTATAAAAGTCTACCCCTATCAGATTGGAGTTATATGAAGGAATACTCATAGGCACTAATGAAATTTGCCTCAAGAATTTGTTTTGAGGTCTCCTCCAGTGAACAAATGAAAGTGGAGATTAAAGTTCTACCATGTAAGACATGGCCTCAGTATTTTTGGTCTGGAGAAAGTTTAAAGCAGATATAAAATCAACTGCTTACCTTGAATATTAAATAAAGATGATTTGTAAAAAGTCCTGCTTTGCACCTTTGTTAATGCTTCTGCTTGGGCAGCAAGATTTCTCCTCCTGCCCATCTCCGCTCCTACACCTCACAACCACCTTGCCTTCTTCCAGCTGACTTTACGTTTTCAAAGTTGAGAGAGAAGGCGTCTAAAGCATTCAAAGGCCATAGAAAACTTTTGTCATATTGTTCAGCAGCAAGCTTAGCAGTAATTTCTCATCTCTTCCAGAAAATAACTGTCAATCGGTTAATAAAAAACATTTAAAATTTAATTAAATTATTGAGGGGGCACCTTCAAGAAAGTAGATCACCTTCCTCCCCACAAACACATCAAAACTACATCTACATGAGGAACAATTACTACAGAACACTGGCAGAAGACCTCAGACTTCCCAAAAGATGCCCTCAGGCAACCTACACGCAGAGGCAGGGCCAAATCCAAAGCTGAACCCCAGGACCTGTGCGAACAAAGAAGAGAAAGGGAAATCTCTCCCAGCAGCTTCAAGAGCAGAGGATTAAATCTCCACAATCAACTTGATGTACCCTGCATCTCTGGAATACCTGAATAGACAACGAATAATCCCAAAATTGAGGGGGTGGACTTTGGGAACAACTGTAGACTTGGGGTTTGCTTTCTGCATCTAATTTGTTTCTGGTTTTCTGTTTATCTTAGTTTAGTATTTAGACCTTATTATCATTGGTAGGTTATTGATTTGGTTGCTCTCTTCCTTTTTTTAATTTATATATATATATATATGTTTTTTTCTCTTTTTGTGAGTGTGTATGTGTATGCTTTTTTGTGTGATTTTGTCTGTATGGCTTTGCTTTTGCCATTTGTCCTAGGGTTCTGACTGTCCTTTTTTGTTTTTTTGTTTATTTATTTTTTTCTAGTATAGTTTTTAGCACTTGTTGTCACTGGTGGATTTGTTTTTTGGTTTGGTTGCTCTCTTCTTCTCTCTTTTTTTTATTAATTTTTAATTTTTTAATTTTTAATAATTTTTTCTATTTTAATAGCTTTATTTTATTTATTTATTTATTTTCTTTCTTTCTTTCTTTTTCTCCCTTTTCTTCTGAGCTGTGTGGATGACAGCATCTTGGTGCTCTGGCTGGGTGTCAGACCTGAGCCTCTGAGGTGGGAGAGCCAAGTTCAGGACATTGGTCCACCAGAGACCTCCCAACCCCGTGTAATATCAAACAGTGAAAGCTCTCCCAGAGATGTCCATCTCAACTCTAAGACCCGGCTCCACTCAACGACCAGCAAGCTACAGTGCTGGACACCCTATGCCAAACAACTAGCAAGACAGGAACACAAACCCACCCATTAGCAGAGAGGCTGCCTAAAATCAAAATAAGTTCACAGACACCCCAAAACACACCACCAGACATGGTCCTGCCCACCAGAAAGACAAGATCCAGCCTCATCCACCAGAACACAGGCACCACTCCCCTCCAACAGGAAGCCTACACAACCCACTGAACCAATGTTACCCACTCGGAGCAGACAACAAAAACAATGGGAACTACAATCCTGCAGACTGCAAAACGGAAATTCCCAAACACAGTAAGTTAAGCAAAATGAGAAGACAGAGAAATACACAGCAGATGAAGGAGCAAGGTAAAAACCCACCAGACCAAACAAATGAAGGGGAAGTAGGCAGTCTACATGAAAAAGAATTCAGAGTACTGATAGTAAAGATGATCCAAAATCTTGGAAATAGAATGGAGAAAATACAAGAAACATTTACCAAGGACCTAGAAGAACTAAAGAGCAAACAAACAATGAGAACAACACAATAAATGAAATTTAAAATTCCCTAGAAGGAATCAATAACAGAATAACTGAGGCAGAAGAACGGATAAGTGACCTGGAAGATAAAAGAGTGGAAATAACTACCGCAGAGCAGAATAAAGAAAAAAGAATAAAAAGAATTTAGGACAGTCTCAGAGACATCTGGACAACATGAAACACACCAACATTAGAATTATAGGGGTCCCAGAAGAAGAAGAGAAATAAAAAGGGACTGAGAAAATATTTGAAGAGATTATAGTTGAAAACTTCCTTCATATGGGTAAGGAAATAGTCAATCAAGTCCAGGAAGCACAGAGAGTCCCATACAGGATAAATCCAAGGAGAAACATGCCAAGACACATATTAATCAAACAATCAAAAATTAAATTCCAAAAAAAAATATTAAAAGCAGCAAGGGAAAAGCAACAATTAACATAAAAGGGAAACCCCATAAGGTACAGCTGATCTTTCAGCAGAAACGCTGCAAGCCAGAAGGGAGTGGTAGGACATATTTAAAGTGATGACAGGGAAAAACCTACAACCAAGATTACTCTACCCACAAGGATCTCATTCAGATTCGACAGAGAAATTAAAAGCTTTACAGATAAGCAAAAGCGAAGAGAATTCAGCACCACCAAACCAGCTTTACAACAAATGCTAAAGGAACTTCTCTAGGCAGGAAACACAAGAGAAGGAAAAGACTTACAATAACAAACTCAAAACAATTAAGAAAATGGTAATAGGAACATGCATATTGATAACTACTTTAAATGTAAATGGATTAAATGCTCCAACCAAAAGACTGGCTGAATGGATACAAAAGCAAGACCCATACATATGCTGTCTACAAAAGACCCACTTCAGACCTAGGGACACCTACAGACTGAAAGTGAGGGGATAGAAAAAGATATGCAAATGGAAATCAAAAGAAAGCTGGAGTAGCAATTCTCATATCCGACAAAATGGACTTTAAAATAAACACTATTACAAGGACACTACATAATGATCAAGGGATCAATCCAAGAAGAAGGTATAACAATTGTAAATATTTATGCCCCCAGCATAGGAGTACCTCAATACATAAGGCAAATGCTAACAGCCATAAAAGGGGAAATCGACAGTAACACAATCATAGTAGGGGGCTTTAACACCCCACTTTCACAATGGACAGATCATCCAAAATGAAAATAAATAAGGAAACAGAAGCTTTAAATGATACATTAAACAAGATGGACGTAATTGATATTTTAGGACATTCCATCCAAAAACAGCAGATTACACTTTCTTCTCAAGTGCTCATGGAACATTCTCCAGGATAGATTACATCTTGGGTCACAAATCAAGCCTTGGTAAATTTAAGAAACTTGAAATCGTATCAAATATCTTTTCTGACCACAACACCATGAGACTAGATATCAATTACAGGAAAAAAATCTGTAAAAAATACAGACACATGGAAGCTAAACAATACACAACTAAATAACCAAGAGATCACTGAAGAAATCAAAGAGGAAATCAAGAAATACCTAAAAACAAATGACAATGGAAACATGATGACCCAAAACCTAAGGGATGCAGTAAAAGCAGTTCGAAGACGGAAGTTTATAGCAATACAATCCTACCTCAAGAAACAAGGAACATCTCAAATAAACAACCTAACCTTACACCTAAGGCAATTAGAGAAAGAAGAAAAAATACCCACAGTTAGCAGAAGGAAAGAAATCATAAAGATCAGATCTGAAATAAATGAAAAAGAAATGAAGAAAAGATAGCAAAGATCAGTAAAACTAAAAGCTGGTTCTTTGAGAAGATAAACAAAATTGATAAACACTTAGCCAGACTCATCAAGAAAAAAAGGGAGAAGACAAATCAATAGCATTAGAAATGAAAAAGGAGGAGTAACAACTGACACTGCAGAAATACAAAGGATCATGAGAGATTACTACAAGCAACTATATGCCAATAAAATGGACAATCTGGAAGAAATGGACAAATTCTTAGAAAAGCACAACCTTCTGAGACTGAACCAGGAAGAAATAGAAAGAAAAAACAGATCAATCACAAGTAATGAAATTGAAACTGTGATTAAAAATCTTCCAACAAACAGAAGCCCAGAACCAGATGGCTTCACAGGCGAATTCTGTCAAACATTTAGAGAAGAGCTATCAAACATTTAGAGAAGAGCTAACACCTATCCTTCTCAAACTCTTCCAAAATATAGCAGAGGAGGAACACTCCCAAACTCATACTATGAGGCCACCATCACCCTGATACCAAAACCAGACAAAGATGCCACACACACACAAGAAGACTACAGGCCAATATCACTGATGAACATAGATGCAAAAATCCTCAACAAACTACTAGCAAACAGAATCCAACAGCACATTAAAAGGGTCATACACCATGATCAAGTGGGATTTATCCCAGGAATGCAAGGATTCTTCAATATATGTAAATCAATCAATGTGATAAACCATATTAACAAACTGAACGAGAAAAACCGTATGATCATCTCAATAGGTGCACCCATTTATGATAAAAGCCCCCAGAAAGTAGGCATAGAGGGAACTTACCTCAACATAATAAAGCCCATATATGACAAACCCACAGCCAACATCGTTCTCAATGGTGAAAAACTGAAACCATTTCCTCTAAGATCAGGAACAAGACAAGGTTGCCCACTCTCACCACTATTATTCAACATAGTTTAGGAAGTTTTAGCCACAGCAATCAGAGAAGAAAAAGAAATAAAAGGAATCCAAATCAGAAAGAAGAAGTAAAGCTGTCACTGTTTGCAGATGACATGATACTATACATAGAGAATCCTAAAAAGACTACCAGAAAAGTACTAGAGCTAATCAATGAATTTGGTAAAGTAGCAAGATACAAAATTAATGCACAGAAATCTCTTGCATTCCTATACAGTAATGATGAAAAATCTGAAAGAGAAATTAAGAAAACACTCCCATTTACCATTGCAACAAAAAGAATAAAATACCTAGGAATAAACCTGCCTAAGGATACGAAAGACCTGTATGCAGAAAACTACAAGACACTGATGAAAGAAATTAAAGATGATACAAACAGATGAAGAGATATACTATGTTCTTGGATTGGAAGAATCAATATTGTGAAAATGACTATACTACCCAAAGCAATCTACTGATTCATCGCAATCCCTATCAAATTACCAATGGCATTTTTCACAGAACTAGACAGAAAAGTTTACCATTTGTATGGAAACACAAAAGACCCCGAATAGCCAAAGCAATCTTGAGAAAGAAAAACGGGGCTGGAGGAATCAGGCTCCCTGACTTCAGACTATACTACAAACCAACAGTAATCAAGACAGTATGGTACTGGCAGAAAAACAGAAATATAGATCAATGGGACAGGATAGAAAGCCAGAGATAAACCCATGCACATATGGTCACCTTATCGTTGATAAAGGAGGCAAGAATATATAATGGAGAAAAGACAGCCTCTTCAATAATTGGTACTGGGAAAAACTGGACAGCTACATGTAAAATAATGAAATTAGAACACTCCCTGACACCATACACAAAAATAAACTCAAAATGAATTAAAGAGCTAAATGTAAGGCCAGACACTATCAAACTCTTAGAGGAAGATATAGGCAGAACACTCTATGACATAAATCACAGCAAGAATCTTTTTGACCCACCTCCTAGAGCAATGGAAATAAAAACAAAAATAAACAAATGGGATCTAATGAAAGTTAAAAGCTTTTGCACAGCAAAGGAAACCATAAAGAAGATGAAAAGACAACCCTCAGAATGGGAGAAAATATTTGCAAATGAAGCAACTGACAAAGGATTAATCTCCAAAATATACAGGCAGCTCATGCAGCTCAGAATCAAAAAAACAAACAACCCAATCCAAAAATGGGCCGAAGACCTAGACATTTCTCCAAAGAAGATATACAGATTGCCAACAAACACATGAAAGGATGCTCAACACCACTAATCATTAGAGAAATGCAAATCAAAACTACAATGAGGTATCACCTCACACTGGTCAAAATGGCCATCATCAAAATATCTATAAACACTAAGTGCTGGAGAGGGTGTGGAGAAGAGGGAACCCTCTTGCACTGGTAGTGGGAATGTAAATTGATACAGCCACTATGGAGAACATTATGGAGGTTCCTCAAAAAACTAAAAATAGAACTACCATATGACCCAGTAATCCCACTAGTGGGCATATACCCTGAGAAAACCATAACTCAAAAAGAGTCGTGTACCATGATGTTCATTGCGGCTCTATTTACTATAGCCAGGATATGGAAGCAAGCTAAGTGTCCATTGACATATGAATGGATAAAGAAGATGTGGCACATATATACAATGGAATATTACTCAGCCATAAAAAGAAACGAAATTGAGTTATTTGTAGTGAGGTGGATGGACCTAGAGTCTGTCATACAGAGTGAAGTAAGTCAGAAAGAGAAAAACAAATACCGTATGCTAACACATATATATGGAATCTAAAAAAAAAAAAAAAATTGGTTCTGAAGAACCTAGGGGCAGGACAGGTGAAAGACGCAGACATAGAGAATGGACTTGAGGACACGGGGAGGGGGAAGGGTAAGCTGGGACGAAGTGAGAGAGTGGCATAGACATATATACATTACCAAATGTAAAATAGATAGCTAGTGGGAAGCAGCTGCATAGCACAGGGAGATCAGCTCGGTGGTGCTTTGTGTCCACCTAGAGGGGTGGGATAGGGAGGGTGGGAAGGAGATGCAAGAGGGAGGCGATATGGGGATGTATGTCTATGTATAGCTGATTCACTTTGTTATACAGCAGAAACTAACACACCATTGTAAAGCAATTATACTCCAATAATGATGTTTAAGAAATTAAATCCTGTAGTACTCTTAAGCTTAAGAAAAAAATTTCCCAACAATCCCTTCAAGACAAACTGGTTTTAAAATATGTCTAGGTTACTAAGTTAACTAGACATAGTTACTTTATGTCAATCTTTTTAAATGATGCGAAAGCTGATTATCTTCTAAAAATGATGCATTTACTTTTAGAAATTTTGATCTATAAAACTTCTTTTAAACAAGAATCACGTAACATATCCATTTGTCCAATATGTTCGTTCCAAATTTTTGGCAATAAAGCCAAGTTATCTCATTTAATGGTCACATATTCTCTTCTGTATGGCAAGAGGACCTGCATTCAGCTTACTAACAATGGTGCAAAACAATTAAAGTACCATTAATATCAGTGATATGGATTCAGAATAAATTTCTTGAATTCTCCTGTTGAAACTGTCATCTGATTCTTCAAAATCACTTACAAATCCAGACTCTGAAAATAGTAGAAGAGTTCATGTTCTATATAAGCAGCGATGTCTGGTGTATACACAGAGACCCTGTAGCTTTGCTCATGGCCAGAGAATTAAAGGCCCAAATAGTTCAGGAGAAGTCACATAATATCCTACATAATTCCCAAGAGATATCCCCAAATTATGAGAAGGTATGATCCTTCCAGTACTGGCAACAAGGCAGAAGCTGTATTTAAATCCCTGCATTGGGACTTCCCTGGCGGCACAGTGGTGAAGAATCCGCCTGCCAATGAAGGGGACACGGGTTCGAGCCCTGGTCCAAAAGATCCCACATGCTGCGGAGCAACTAAACCCGTGCGCCACAACTACTGAGCCTGCACTTTACAGCCCGCGAGCCACAACTACTGAGCCCGTGTGCTGCAATTACTGAAGCCCGCACACTTAGAGCCGGTGCTCTGCAACAAGAGAAGCCACCGCAGTAAGAAGCCTGAGCACCTCAACGAAGAGTAGGCCCCGCTCACCGCAACTAGAGAAAGCCTGCGCACAGCAATGAAGACCCAACACAGCTAAAACTAAATAAATACATTTTTTTAAAAATAAAAATAAATAAATCCCTGCCTTGTTCCCAGTGTGGCGTATAGGCTTTGCAATGGATTAAAGGAAACTGGCCCTCTTTAGGTGCAGGTCTGATAGAGAGGGCTACCAAGGACACAGGACAAGATTTCCCTTTATAAAAATGGGAGTATCTTCATTCTGGATCTGTTCAAAGGGGATCAAAATCACCTAAGTGCAGAAAGCAAAAATGTCACAAAAGTTCAGATTACACTGCTCAAGGTGATTAGAACCATTGTGGAGACAAGGTAACTTCTGAAGAAACCTCACCTTAGAGGATTTTCCTTCTAAAAGTCTAGTACAAAGGTGGCCAGAAACTACAGATATAGAGGCAGATAAACCTAATATTATAAATCTGGAAAGATGGATATAGAGATATCTCCTGAGATCTGATATTTTATGAAAAGATTTGGTTGTAAAAACGTCCAGATAACTCTTTGCTTTGTTCTGTAGTTAACTTAGGGTTTTTATTTATTTATTTAATTTTAAAATGTTTATTGAAATATAGTTGACTTACAATGTTGTGTTAGTTTCAGGTGTACAGCAAAGTCATTCAGTTATACATATATAAAGATAAATATATATATTCTTTTTTTACATTCTTTTCCATTATTATAGGATATTGAATATATTTCCCTGTGCTATACAGTAGGTCCTTGTTGGTTATCTATTTTACATATAGTATAGTGTGTATACTTTAATCCCAAACTCTGGTTTTTAAATGTGTTAATTTAGGGGGCTCCAGCAGTCTAACTCACAATTATATCTGCCATTTTTCTTCATACCTTAGCTCTTAGTGAGATAAAAGATCTAAAATCCCAAATATAAACAGATATTGCTACTGTTGCTATTGATATAGCAACAAATATTGCTATTATACATTTTGTCTGATAAAGATACATAATATAAAAATTGATACAAAATCTTTACTTTGAGACTTCACCAAGAAATGTTCAGGAAAATAACTTTTGTTGAGAAGCATACTTGAGGAATTCTCCCAGGCAGATGTTTAGAAACATTTTTATTACAGAAAATTTCTAACACATGCAATGTAAACACAGTAGTATAATGAGACCTTTTGCAACCACCCACCAAAAGCAACCACAGTTCTGATTACTTAAGAGCAATCTCTTAAATGTCCAGAATCTCCTTTGGAAAAAGATAGAGTGACTTCAAGGATTATGCTGAATGTAATCTTACAAATTCCTCTTGTTTATTGTTTTGCTCATACGTTTTGCTTTTGCCGACCATTGTACCAACACATTATATAATACATGACATGCGTATTTTGAAAAATGTAAATAAAAGGAAGAAATATATGTGGAAATAGTAAAAGTAGAATGTAAGCTTATGGAGAGTGGCAATAAAAAGAGAGAGAAAGTTGAATAAAGTTAATCCCAATATTCACTCACTTTTGGTCATATCACCTATGATGTTGATGTATACATTATACCCTTGCTCTTCAAAATATGTCTTTGGGCCAGCAGCAGACCTTCAGGCTCTACCGCACAACTATTGAATCAGAATCTGCATTTTAACAAGGTCCAAAGGTGATTCAGATGAACATTCCATTTTTGAGGAACACTGCTCTAGATCACAATGTGATGAAGTAATGGTGTGACTTGCCAAAGAAGAAAAAAATGGAAACTCTCTAAAACAAGACAGAACATGGAATCAGCAAATCAGCTATGCAATATAAAGAAATTTCTGTTGATTCTGTAACTGTGGAATGCATCAGTTATTTTATAAAGCTAGAAAGCAAAATTAAAAATAAATTTTAAGTACTGTTTCCTGTTTGGGGGGGAGGAGGTCAGCATGAAATGTGGGGAAAGATACTATGATTGGCTCTTCTCAGTGCTTTTTCCTGTTCATCTTATGCCTTCTAGTAACCCTATAAGCTGTCACATAGCTAATATTAAAAGCAACAAATTATACTTTTGTTTATTTCATTTGAATGATGCTTTTAATATTTTATGTTATATACAATTGCTCTCAGATTTTATGTGTCCAATTAATATTACATAAAATGATACTTTTGTAAAGGAAACAGCTAAAGGAAGCAGATGTGTGGGTTCTTAAAATGCAGCTGTTATTAAAATTAAACAATTAGCAGTGATATTTTGGAATAATTTCTTATATATTGTATAATATAAAAGTGGTTTGTCAAGAGATCTAAATTTTCTTTCACTGCCACTGCTTAGAGCTATGAACAAGAAAACACTGGACATAGATTTATAGGAAAGGATATAAAATATAAAAATGAGGCAACATTTTGTATAAATATATGAGACATTGAAAAGTAAGAAAACCTCATTTTTTTTAATATAGCAGAGAACTATAAATGCATCTATGTTATCCTGACATATTTTGACTGAAAGGAGATCATTTCATCTTTTACTCTAATATTTTTTTAACTGAAGTTGAATCTAATTTTCAAATGCAAAAATCTCAGAAATGACTTTAGTTAACAAAAATGAGATATTTCATAAGACACATGTTGATGGAAAGCCCTGTATCCTGTATGATTAATTTATAGTTAAAAGATGGAGTTGAGATTTTTATATTCTTTCCCCCCTTTCCAAATGTTAGAAATTTTTCTTAGTCTCAAAACTGCCTAAATTACATAAATATTTTTGTGGTAAAAATCTTAATTAGATAATTAGTTTTCTAATTTCTGAACACAGTCATAAACATATAGTTTCAAAATAAGACATGTGACATTTATCTAGTTTTATTCTTTACTAATATTTATTTTATTTTTAAAATCAATAAGGTAAAGACATTCTTCTCTGGAAATAAGTAAAACCCAATGGACCATGCAAATATCTACCCATCAAATACATAAGATTCGATATTATTTTCCAAGTGAAATCTTTGCATAGAGCACAATGGAGAAGCTGAACTTACATTAATGTCTTATCATTGATATATTTTTAAATATTTTAAAAATATTTAATACATGCTACAATCAAATATTTTATGCATTTTATGCAAAAGAAGTCTTTTCATAAAAAGTATCATTTTTCATTTGAAATGAAATGCTAAGAAATTCGAACAGCTTTCTCCCTCAACTATATTTAAGATCTTGTTAAAAGATATCTTAACCTTAGCCTGTTATCTTGATTTCTAAGCCATTAAAATTGCCCTCTTCTCATCAGCTACTTTAGACTTGAGAAATTTCAAATTAAATGAAAATATTATTAAATCCCTTTTCCACAGAGAACAAATAATCCCTAAGTGCACTACTTAATGATGAATCTGAATCATGCACAGTAAGTTTAAGTATTGGTAAGTGAATTCACATCTTGAGGAAAGTATTCTCATTCAGGCTGAAATGAATTCTTCAGCTAAGTGAAGAGCATTTATCTCAATAGAAATTTCATTGCAAATATATATAGATAGGTAGATAGATATTTAAACATTCAAAATGTTCACATGACTGCTCTCCTTCTTTACCAAAGATGACAACTTTCTCATCTTAGGTATTCTTTAGCAATTATGTTCACCTCACAGTGCTCATGTTAAAATCATAGCTCAAATACACTGTACTTCCTTTTAGGCATACCCAGATGGTTGTGAATTTGCTCTTCTCAATTGTGCTTGTGGTTCAGAGAATTAAGATTATCTTTTAGTAAAACTTAAATCTAAAGAAAAGAGATTAATATTGTAAAATGGCCTGATTTTTCAAATGGAGTATAAAAAAAAAAAAAAGTGCTGTGACCTGCCCTTTTATTTCTGTATTTAACTTTTAAAATGTATTTCTGAAGTAGTTTTATTTCTGTTTACTCAAAACGAAATGGATTAAATGTGAAACTAACAAATATTTGCTTTTTAAAATTGGGTAAAGATCGGGAGAAGAGGCTTCCAGTGTGTCTCGAGTAAATGAAATCTGCTACATTTTGAAAGAGAACTTCACAGAATTTAAAATTTTATATTTTATTTTCAGATGTAAAATATTTAAAGGAAGAAGATGCAAATCGCAAGACTTTCACGGTCAGCAGCACACTGGACTTCCGAGTGGACCGAAGCGACGATGGCGTGGCGGTCATCTGCAGAGTAGACCATGAATCTCTCAATGCCACCCCTCAGGTGGCCATGCAGGTGCTAGAAATACACTGTAAGTAAACGCTACTCCATAACTCTTTACCTTGGCGCCAAATCTCTGCATCTACATTTAAAGTCACTTCAAAAATTTTCTGAAGTTATAGCAAATGTGCAGCAAAATCTATAGCCAAATGAAGTAAAATTGACCTCATTAGTATTAATCACATTCAAAGGAAAGGAGTCCTTGGTTGATTATCATTCTTGACAAGGGAGAAAAAGAAAGAAGATATCAGAAGGTTAAAACTCCTAATTATCTTCCAAATGTTGGCCAGGAAGAGCAGTAATTTTGGCAGAATCAGTGAGAAGTGGAAATCTGAAAAAGCCTTGATGAACTTTCTAAATGTAATGTTATTGTATGCAAACGTGGCTTACCATCTGTTCTTTTAAAATTATACTATTTTTTTTCTATTTTTTAAAATATGCTAAGTCTTTATGAACACAGGGGCATATCTATTATGTTTTCTTTATCAACATCACTATTGTTCACAAATGATAAGAACATAAATTAGATGACTCCAGTGAGCCCAGGCAGTGCTGAATTCTTTGCTGGCATTATCTCAACTCATGTTATCTCATGTTAGGACATCAGCATAATAGCCTGATGAATAGTTACTGCTCTCTTTAATTGCAGTTTATGGATAAGGACACTGAAGATTATAGTGGTTGAGTCACTTGGCCAAGTTCACACAACTAGCAAATGGTCGACTTATAATCATGACGCTTTCATACTTAGCAGTGTCCTTGGGATATAGCAGGTGATCTATAAATATTTATCAAAATGAAAATGAATGAATTGAAATATGTAACATAAAGTTGAAAAGAGTAGAGTACAAAGAATTATATTTCTGAATCCTAATACTTGACTTTTTCCAATATTAGAAATTTTTTTGTTGAGTTTGTTATCTGTGATAAATTGTAGTTCAAGTTTAGATTTGTGTGTGTGATGCGAAATTACATTGAACTTTAAAACGTTAACTCTATATATTAGTCTTCTAATATGCCTCATTGCAGTCTGTTTTCATTTATTTATTCAACAAGAATATATTGAATACATGAAACAGGCATTCTTTTGGGCACTGGGGTTACAGAGGTGACCAAAAAAGGACAACTTTAACAAAACAAACTGAGATTGTCTCCAAGTGTCAAAATCACCACTACCACCAACAGCAACAAACTCCAGTTCCCTTATAACATCCACTCTAGGTAGGAGTAACTGAAAAGCAAAATTAATAAATACAACATATAGCATGCTATGTATTAAGTCTGTAGGAAAAAAATAAAGCAGAGAGGTGATAAGGAGTGAAGTTAGAATGGAAGTCAAGGATAGTGAAAGTGTGTGTGTGTATTAGTATTAACATATATATATAATGCATTTATATATAAATATATATTTTATCACATATAGTATCACATTAAATTATATCATTACATATTATATAATATTACATATTAATATATCATTTAAATATATTATAATGTTATAAATATTTAAATGACTATATTATATAATGTATTATTTATACTTTTATATATTACATTATATATATATAAATGAATATTTAAATAAAATAATATTTTAACTAAATTAATATGTTTAAATATTCAAACAAAATATATACATACAATTCACAGGGAAGAATAAGTACAAAGGCCCTGAGATAGGAACATGTGTGTTGTTTTTATGTTTCTAGAAGCAGCAAGGGTATCAGTGAGACCAGGGTAGAGTGGAAAGTAGAGAGTATCATGAGAAAAGATCAGAGAAGTACCAGGAGAACCAGACTTTTGTTTCTACTTTTTAATAGAGAAAATATCAATCAGATCATTATTTTTTTTTTCTTTTTTCTTTTTTTTTAAATTTATTTTTGGCTGTGTTGGGTCTTCGCCTCTGTGCGAGGGCTTTCTCCAGTTGCGGCAAGCGGGGGCCACTCCTCATCGCGGTGCGCGGCCCTCTCACTATCGCGGCCTCTCTTGTTGGGAGCACAGGCTCCAGACGCGCAGGCTCAGTAGTTGTGGCTCACGGGCCCAGTTGCTCCGCGGCACGTGGGATCCTCCCAGACCAGGGCTCGAACCCCTGTCCCCTGCACTGGCAGGCAGACTCTCAACCACTGCGCCACCAGGGAAGCCCCAGATCATTATTTTTAATTATTGTTTGTTGTATTTTAATTATTCTTAGTTTAGTAGTTATTAAATTATTAAAATTTTAAGAATACTTTCAATTATATTAGATTAGTTTCATTAATTTCCTTCCTGTTCTCATTGAAGCAGATTTGAAGACAAACATATTTTAGAGCCCAAACTGAGATTATTTCCAAATTTTAACATTTATTTGCAGTGAGACCTTGCAACAATTACTGAAACTGCTCTAGCTTTATAAACTAGAGAATTAATTTCTGTGAGGACCAAACTGAATCCTAGCTGAATCCTAGCCACCAGACCACCAGGGACCAGTGACCAGTGACAAGGCCCTGGCCCTTCAGCTGTGTAGAAATGAATTTCCACAGAGATGGAAAGTAGTGAAGCAAGTAAAGTATTTATTAGGAGGAAAAAGAGTATAGTACATGTGGATAGACACATGGGTGGACTCAGAGAGTCGTGCCGTCATGGTAGTTTGAATCAGTTTTATGGGGCATTTCTTCTGGGTTTCCTTTGACCAATCATCTTGCTTTGCGTAGTTCTGCATCTGTATTTGGTATATCTCAGGGTCCTCCTGTGTGCATGCGCATCTCTTAGCCAAGATGGATTCTAGCGAACAGGCCTATGGGTAGTTGACATCGCTTACTATGGGTGGCACCCCCTCCCCTTTTGACCTCCAGGGAGCCTTTCTGTACATGTGTAGTAGGGGAGGTCTCCTTGATTTCGAGTATGAGGAATATGCGGTCTTTTATCTCTTATCTGGGCAGGGCCCAGCCTCTTCTCTCGATTGTCCTGCTATTGATATTTTGGAGTTTCTGTCCACAGAGAACGAACTCCAGCTGCTTACCCTGGGGCCCATCTATCTCCTGCCTCAGGTTCAGGCTGTAACAAAAACACCATAGGCTGGGTGGTTTATAAGCAACAGAAATTGATTTCTCACTGTCCTGGGGGCCAAACATTCAAGATCAAGGAGGAGGCACATTCAGTGTCTGGTGAGGACCCTCACTCTGGCTCATAGCTGGCCATCTTCTATGTCCACATGCAGCAGAAGGGGCTAAGGAGTCTCTGCGATCTCTTTCGTAAGGGTACTAATCCCGGTCATGATCTTCCAAAGTCCTTACCTCCTAATATTATCACATTGGGGATTAGGTTTCAGCATATGAACTTTGGGCAAACATTAACATTCAGTCTATAGCAACATTTCTATTTCTTTTTATTTAATCAATATGTCTTTCAAATATGAAAAATTATGTAATTTGATGTGTCCAGAGGACCCAGATCACCAGCATTTTAATTTAAACTTTTTTTTACTTATATATAAAGCCAAATAAGACTGTTTAAAAATAATCTTTGATTACTAATTCAACTGTAATTTTCAATATATAATAAAAGAAAAATAATAAAAATCAAGTCATAAGGAATATTAAAGATCACCAGCCAGAGAGCACCGGAAACCTACCAGTAGTCTAGCAAAATTGGGTTTATTTAGTTTGCTATGGCACAGAAGACAGCACACCAGATGAATCTCTGGGTGTAGGTAAGAAAGAGTTAGGAGAGACTTGTTAGAGAATTTGGGTTTGTTCTAAATATCGTGAAGAGGGTTCTGAATAAGATGCTGTCAGGATTGGGGGCAATTCAGTGATGTGTATGTTGGTAACTTTTACCTACAAAGCACAAATATTGAAACAGAATTAGATTTGCTATTATAAAGATGTGTGGTTAATCATGCTAATTTATGTAGTTGCTGAACATCTTGGTCTGTGTCCCCTTTTAGACCTGGTTATGGAATAAACTTGCCTTTTCTTATTCCACCCCACAGGCATAGAGTGGCCTTGTCTGATTATTGTTTAGATTCTAGAGAATCGTTTATGTCTGTTGAGCCTATTTCAGCCTAGCTATAAGATGCCAGTTGTTAGCTTCCAAAGTCATTTTCACTTTCTCGGGAGTCCAAAATGGAACTATTATAAATATATACTTTCTGAGCATTTTTAGCTGTTCACCATATTTCAGTGTGCATTATTAAGCAAACTTCATGGAGAAAGACAATTTTTATAAAGCTTTACATGAAAAATGTTATACTTGATGGCCAATTAAAAATAACAACTCATTCTATCATGGTTTAATATGTAAATGGCTAGAAGGCAGAGACCAGATCTATATAAATTATTTTTCCTAGCATTTAGCATACCATCATTCAAGTATGTGAAGTTAATTAAAACTAACTGATAATAATACTTAATGTTCCTTTAGGGATGCAGAACATTCCCCAGGGGTGAATTGAGGAATGGAAAGTGGAGAGGGACATTTAGTACCAGTTTGCGTCAAAATTAGAACAAAGTGATCAAATTGGGTATGGTCTTCATAAACACCTAAGAATAGTGATAAAAGGATCTCAATAGATATTTCCAGAGACAACAGATCATGGCTCCACATAAATGCACATTGCAGTATGTATGATGTGGAAATTCCATGGATGCAGGTGGGGGGAAATAGAAAGAAGAATTGGAAAAGGAAAAAAGTGGTTAGTCTAGAATTTATGGGACATAAATTTAGGATTCCACATGATTTTGCAATGTTCCTATTATGAGTAACTGCAAAGACTGGCCCAAATAGAGGAACAGCTTTTTGGACCCCCAGAGCAGAAGAGATGCCATTGTTTTCTGTGGTGACTGACAAGAGTAAGTTTATATCCCTACAATAATGGGAAGTTAGGACTACACCTGAAATAAAAATCCTGTGTTATTGTGGAAAGGCAAGTTTGATGAGAAACAAGACATAAGGGTTAAACACATAGTGCTAAGGATCATGATGAGAACAAATTGGAGGAGGAGTTATGTTTCTAGGGCTAAATGTTTTAACTCTGTTACCCTGTGATATACAGTTTAGTAGGACTCAGCCTATACAATATATCACAGCAACATGCATTTCCTTATAAAATATTAATCTTAAATTTTAATGTCACTGTGATGGAAGAGAGTTTCTTTAAACTTGAAATTTAAGAAAATGTATATTTTTCACTGTGAACCACAAATACTTGCAAATATCATATAATAGGTAACAGCATACTTTGCACCTGAGCGCTGGAAAAAGCTATTTTTTTTTTAGATGGAAATTCCAATTCATCTTCCTGTTTTTACACAAATCCCTTTAAAATAATAACTTTTTATTTGTCTGATTTAATTTTTAGATGAACAGATTATATAAGTCAGATTTTATTTGATTCTCAGTAAGAATATTGTATCTCCACTAACAGAAAGGACTATGTACAAAACACAGAAAAGAAAAAAATAATTAAATATTCATTTTCTATGTGTGACATTGACAAAATTACATAAAAATCAACTGTTATTGAAAAGGAAAATACAAGAGACAGATTAGTAAAATATTTCAGCATAATGAGTGTTCTGAGAAAGCATTTTGGTACTGTGGCACTGAACTGCCAGTAAGGATAAATAAGAACCCAAATTTTAAGTGTATATGTATGTGTGTTGTAAGGTACATTATATATAATCATCAAATCATGAAATCTTATGCTATCAGTAATATTTGTTTAGTATTTCTATTGTGTAACAGTGCCATGCTTTGCCTATAAAATAAGTAACTATACATGCACATCGTCAACTTTTAAAACAATACATAGTTAAAATAAGTTATAGAAGAGAACCTGCTTGTGAGCCTAAACAAATTCAGTGTGAGCAACTGGTAAGAAAAAAAAAGAAACGAAGGGAGGGAGTGACTTTGGAAGCTGCAGTGTTGAAATTGTGTGTTTTAGATGAGATCAATTAGGTTAATGACTAAAAATAAGAAATGCATTATATACCTTTAATAACCAGAACGCTCCTGGATTCATTACTATAATAATATAAGGAGTTAAATGGTCAATTTACAGTCCCGATCTTTGCCGTCTTGAGGCTTTTATTTTCATTCTAGTTAACGTGCAAATAAATAATACAATTAATCCAGTCTCTCTTTAACATATTATGTTAAAAAATGTATTTCTAAAGAGATTCCTTTCTTGTTTTGTTCTTTTAGACGGAATTACTTTGTGCCTAGAGGAACTGAATTCTTGACTGTACATGTCTACTACCTTTCTGGACCATCTAATGTACTTTATCAGTCTACCTTTGGTTCTACTTGTTTCAATAAAATAGAGTAAAAAATAAAATTCTGTGTATAACAGAAGAGATTCAATACAGATGGGTTTGGAGGCTTCTTATTATTTTGTTTATAACTTCATTTCCACTATAGATATACATGATACAGAACAGAAATATTTTCAAATGTAGGCAGAGATTCTTCATTAAGTGCAGATTTTGGCATTTGTCCTTTTTAATTTATAAAAGATAATTAATTCCCACCTACTCAATCCTCCCTACACAAACCTGTATACCTCTTTAGCCCAGGTCAGCGTCTTCTAAATTGTCCTGTGTTAGTTGTATCAACTATGCTTCCACTACTTTTCTGTTTATTATAGAAAGCACTTGATTAAATTTTTCAGGCCATATAGGTTTATTACACATAAAGGTGAATGCTACAAGTCGTATTTTAAAATAACATATCTCACTCATGTGGCATCTCATTTGTAAAATGCTGATTTTCTAATTATTTTGTCTACCACAAATTTTCTATGGTCCAGAGGCACAGAATATAAAAGGAACCAGGAAAGGTGAAATGAAAACTATCTTTAGATTAAATTTTCCAAATTAAAATAAATGGTTCTTTTAGGTAACAAAATGCCACATTTATACATGAGGATGCCTTGGAAGTATTTTTAATAGAGCCCAAAATATTTCACAAAGCTCGTGAAATGTGTACATACTAGAATCATGAAGTGATCTATGTCGCTTAACAAAAAGTACATTTAACTACATTAAGAAAGGTGGCCTAATGTACAACCTCTATTTGAGATCCCAACCTCTATTTTTCAACTTTTTCAAGGAAAATACATTCATTTATTATATTACCCATAGTAATGTATTACTGGCACATGTTGGTCATGAGTTAATTTGTCTTCTTTTATATATGATAGGAATATTTTATTTAGCCCCTGCAGTATCAAAATATTAAAAGTAATTGGATCACCAAATATTTTAAGTGATCTAAGGGCAGGGATTCAAAATGTTACTGTAAAGTTTGTATTATTAATAGAAATAACATTTTTTGTGTTATTAAAGCCCACTGAAGAGGCATGTATATGTTTGTGAGTAGATTCTCAAGTTTAAAAATTAACAAATTCATAGATTAAAATAATATACTCTCAAGTGGTCTTAATCAAGTTTATAAAATATGTATTTATGAAACTTTTTAGAAGTTTTAACATTAGTTTAAGCATGTAAATTAATTTCACAAAAAGACAGTCAAAAATAGTCCCCAAATGATGTGATCTATATATAGTACAGATGTCAATGTATCTTTTGAAGATAATTTTGAGTCACTTTAATAGAGAATAAAAACTGCATAATCAAATGAGACAGAAATGATTTTGGCAAGTAAAACCTAATATTGAGAAAATAAACATAAATTATTACTATCTAGTATTTTAAACTTTCAATTTAAAAACTAATTCCATTTTATAAATCTATTTTTAAAAGATAGTTAAAAGCTGATTATTTTCAAAGAGACTGCATATTTAATGTCCCAATACTTTCAGATTGTTCTAGTTCTATTTTCTGAATGAACTATAATACACACACACACGCACACACATTTTTCTAAGAGAAAAACATATGGTTAGAAAACGACTGTAATCAATTGATATATTAAACTTTATTGTATTAGCTCTTAATATATCAGCAAAGATTGTCTTTACTATTTACGATCTGGGTTCAATAGACTTTTTTTTTTAATTAATAGGGTTTATTTTTTAGAGCAGTTTTTAGTTAACAGAAAAATTGATCAGAAAGCACAGAAAGCATCAGAAAGCACAGAAAGCATCAGAAAGCACTTATGTTTATGTGTAAACATAAGTTTTCAACTCCTTCGAGTAAAAAAGTCATTTGAATTTTAATTAAACCACATTTTAGCAAAAGACAGATAAAGTGACCATAAAAAGAAATATGTTTACCTTATACTATATATCTTATTATGGGAAGACCATGTTTAGTTTGTAAGAAACTGCAAACTATCCTCTAGGGTGGCTGAACCATTCTGCATTCCCACCAGCAGTGAATGAGAGTTCCTGTTACTCCACGTCCTTTTGGTGTTGGACACCAAAATGTGTTTGGACACCAAAGGTGTTTGGACACCTTTTGGTGTCCTTTTGGTGCATTTGGTGTTGTCAATGTTTCAGATTTTGGCCACTGTAAATAGTGTATAGTGGTATCTCCTTTTTGTTTTAATTTGCAATTCAATAATGATATTTGATGCTGAGCATCTTTTCATATGCTTATTTTCCATTCGTGTGTATTTGTTGAGGTGTCTGCTTAGATCTTTGGAAATTTTTTAATTGTTTTTTTTTTTTTTATTATTATTGTTGCATTTTAAGAGGTTTTCATGCATCTTGGATACCAGTCATTTGTCAGATATGTCCTTTGCAAATACTTCCCCCCTTGTCTTTTCATTCTTTTAACAGTGATTTTTCTCAAGAGCAAACATTTAATTTTAATGAATTCTAGCTTATCAGTTTTTTTTCCATAGATTATGCTGTTGGTGTTATATCTAAAAAGTGTAAAACCAAACTCAAGGTCACCTAGTTTTTTCCTATGTTATCTTCTAGAAGTTTTATAGTTTTGCATTTTACATTTTGATCTATGATGCATTTAGAATTAATTATTGTGAAAGATGTCAAGTCTATGTTTAGATCCATGTCTTTGCATATGGATGACCAGTTGTTCCAGTGCCATTTGTTAAAAAGACTGTCCTTTCTTCATTGAACTGCCTTTGCTCCTTCAGTAAAAGTCAGCTGACTATATTTATGTAAGGTTCTTTCTGGCCCTCTATTCTGTTCCATTGATCTATTTGTTTATTTTTTCACCAATACCACACTCTCTTGATTACTGGAGCTTTATGCTAAGTCTTAAAGTCAGGTAGTATCAGTTCTCAGAGTTTATTTTTCATCTTCAGGAATTTTGTTCATATTTGTAAATTTGTAATTACAAATTATTATGAATTTGATTACATTTGTAGTTAAGACAAATATAATCAATAAATATGTTAAACTTTATTGTATTAATCCTTGATAAGATCAGGAAAGAATGTAATTACCATTCATCACCTGGGTCTAATAGACATTTTATTCTTAGGGTTTTTTTTTTAGGTTTTTAAGTTATTTTTTGAATAATGTGTAGATGTAATAATAAAGGAGAAAGGGATAGTGTAAAACAACTTTATTAGACTTTTAATAAGAATTTAAATATAGCAAACCTGAATTTCTATTTCATATTTTTCTGGGTTTGATGATATATCTACCCAAAATGGGCAACAAGTGTCATGCATGATCCTGGAACATATCCATATTGTAAATACGGAGTTCAGATTTCAAATACATTCTTAATGTGTCGTATTTATCATTGCTTCTGGTTCTTCCTGCACCTGCATTGTCAGAATGTAATACTTTAAAAAACTTTGATGGTTCATAATTTTTTCGAAGGGAGTAAAAATATCTTTTTTCCAAAATTGTAACACATTTGCATTTTTAGGTTTATAAGCACTAATTAAATTTTTAAAAATGAATGTTTTAATTTCTTTATCATCAAATACCTACATTTTTCTACTTGTAAACTGTATAAATTCTTATGCACAGAAATTATCAAAGATGAAAGAGTATTGTCATATATTCCTTTTAGCAAAATCATGTTGCAAAATATTATGTGATGAAATTCTTCCTTTTTTTTCCTTATAAATGAATTTTTCACTTATTGATTTTTGAGTTTACTAAAATTAATCTAGAATAAGTGAAGACTTCTGTTTCACCATTTTCACTAGATTCTTGACTTCTATTTTCTCTTTGTGTTTATTGTCTTATCTAATAATTTTGAGATATCTTCCTCTGACTATTCCCTTCTTGCAATTATAATCAGAAAATGAAAGATTCTTAATTCTCAACTGAGAGCATGAAAGCTAAACAACCAACAAACAACCAAACAAAGCTACAATGATGATGTTTTATTTCCAGACTTCTTTCCTACCACCATGAAAGAAAATGTATAACCTGTGCAACAGTGATGATTTGGATAAGTAAATAGGGATCGGCAACAGTGATGAATTATATCACTCTTGCATAATCTTTCCACACTAGCACTGTCTAAAAGAACTTACTGTGATGATGGAAATGCTCTATATCTGTCCCAAAATAGTAGCCAATAGCTAGCTACATATAGCTGCTCAGCATTTGCAATGTGGATCTTCTGACTAAGGAACTGCAGTTTAAATTTTATTTAATTTTAATCAATTTACATTTAAATTTAAATAGCCACATGTGACTGGTTGTTACTGTATTGGACACCACCACTCTATATGATTTAATCATACTTCCATTTTCTTATTATGTCATTCCTTTTGAAATAGTTGAGAATAATTGACGAGTTAGGAATGAATTGATAGTGAAGTAATTCATAGAATGCCAAAGTAGCAAGATTTGTCAAAATACAGGAAATATAATACATATAATTTCATGATATATCTTAAATTTGTAAAAGAATCCAATGTTTTTATATTATAATTGCAAGGTAGGATAATTTTAAATCTCTAGTAATATACTAAGGGTAAACCTTGCATTTCTTTTTAAAAGGGAAAATTTTGTTT
The DNA here is from genome assembly GCF_965194805.1 of Balaenoptera borealis. Taxonomy (NCBI): domain Eukaryota; kingdom Metazoa; phylum Chordata; class Mammalia; order Artiodactyla; family Balaenopteridae; genus Balaenoptera; species Balaenoptera borealis. Next base: position 39,041,229 of record NC_138862.1, read on the forward strand.
ATATTTTCAGGAACTAGGCCAGTGATTTAAATGATTATTAAGTGCAGAAAGTTTTATCCTGCCCTTCAAAATGCCTTTTCAGTTTTCTTTTATGCTGCCTAATATTTTTTAATTTGTGATTTAGTTCTTGTTGTTCTTGTTTGTTTGTTTTGTTTTGTTTTTTATTTATGGCTGTGTTGGGTCTTCGTTGCTGCATGCAGGCTTTCTCTAGTTGCAGTGAGCAGGGGTTACTCTTTGTTGCAGTGTGCGGGCTTCTCATTGCGGTGGCTTCTCTTGTTGCAGAGCACGGGCTCTAGGCGCGTGAGCTTCAGTAGTTGCAGCACGCGCAGCAGTTGCAGCACAGGGGCCCTAGAGCGCGCGCTTCAGTAGTTGTGGCATGCGGGCTCAGTAGTTGTGGCTCATGGGTTCTAGAGCACAGGCTCAGTAGTTGTGGCACACAGGCTTAGATGCTCTGTAGCATGTGGAATCTTCCTGGACCAGGGATCAAACCCGTGTCCCCTGCATTGGCAGGTAGATTCTTAACCACTGTGCCACCAGGGAAGTATTAGTTCTTGTTTTCAGTCTAGGATGCTCACACCGGAGCCCATGAGTGGGTGGTGATCAGAGTCCATAGATTCCTTGAGATGGTGTGTAAGCTATGCCTAATGACAGATCGGCCCATACTTTAGGAGACCACAATGTTTGTTGTCACAATACAGATTAAAAACCTCTGGGGTGAAATATAAACATTTTTAACAAAATGTATTTTGAATACAATGTGACTTTGAGAATCAATATCTTATTTTTTGAAGTGCAAGGCTAGGTTGGAATCCAAGTTCCCCTATGTGACTTCATGCTAGTCACTTTAAACTTTAATTTCCTCATCTGGAAAGTGTACTTCTTATTTTGGGGGATGGGGGTAAGGATTAAATCAGATAATTCATTATACATGCTTGGCTTTATTTTTATCATTATCATTATTAGGAAGGTAACATACCTTATGAATGCAAAGATGTTTAGCAAACAGATGGAGAGCTATACTATGTTCTTGGATTGGAAGAATCAATATTGTGAAAATGACTATACTACCCAAAGCAATCTACTGATTCATCGCAATCCCTATCAAATTACCAATGGCATTTTTCACAGAACTAGACAAAAAAGTTTACCATTTGTATGGAAACACAAAAGACCCCGAATAGCCAAAGCAATCTTGAGAAAGAAAAACGGGGCTGGAGGAATCAGGCTCCCTGACTTCAGACTATACTAGAAAACTACAATAATCAAGACAGTATGGTACTAGCAGAAAAACAGAAATATAGATCAATGGAACAGGATAGAAAGCCCAGAGATGAACCCACGCACCTATGGTCACCTAATCTATGACAAAGGAGGCAAGAACATACAATGGAGAAAAACCAGCCTCTTCAATAAGTGGTGCTGGGAAAACTGCACAGCTACATGTAAAAGAATGAAATTAGAACACTGCCTAACACCATATACAAAAATAAACTCAAAATGAATTAAAGACCTAAATGTAAGGCCAGACACTATCAAACTCTTAGAGGAAAACATAGGAAGATAATTCTTTGACATAAATCACAGCAAGATCTTTTTTGACTCACCTCCTAGAGAAATGGAAATAAAAACAAAAATAAACAAATGGGACCTAATGAAACTTAAAAGCTTTTGCACATCAAAAGAAACCATAAACAAGACGAAAAGACAACCCTCAGAATGGGAGAAAATATTTGCAAACAAAGCAACTGACAAGAGATTAATCTCTAAGATACACAAACAGCTCATGCAGCTCAATATCAAAAAAAAAAAAAAAACAACCCAATCAAACACTGGGTGGAAGACCTAAATAGACATTTCTCCAAAGAAGACATACAGATGGCTAAGAGGCACATGAAAAGATGCTCAGGGCTTCCCTGGTGGCGCAGTGGTTGAGAATCTGCCTGCCAATGCAGGGGACACGGGTTCGAGCCCTGGTCTGGGAAGATCCCACATGCCGCGGAGCAACTAGGCCCATGAGCCACAATTACTGAGCCTGCGCGATTGGAGCCTGTGCTCCGCAACAAGAGAGGCCGCGATAATGAGAGGCCCGCGCACTGCGATGAAGAGTGGCCCCCACTTGCCACAACTAGAGAAAGCCCTCGCACAGAAATGAAGATCCAACACAGCCATAAATAAATAAATAAATAAATAAATAAAATAAAAACCCAAAGTTTAAAAAAAAAAAAAAAAAGATGCTCAGAATGACTAATTATTAGAGAAATGCAAATCAAAACTACAATGAGGTATCACTTCACACTGGTTAGAATGGCCATCATCAAAAAATCTACAAACACTAAATGCTGGAGAGGGTGTGGAGGAAAGGGAACCCTCTTGCACTGTTGGTGAGAATGTAAATTGATACAAACACTATGGAGAACAGTATGGAGGTTCCTTAAAAAACTAAAAATAGAACTACCATAGGACCCAGCATATACCCAGAGCATATACCCAGAGAAAACCATAATTCAAAAAGGCACATGCACCCCAATGTTCTTTGCAGCACTATTTACAATAGCCAGGATGTGGAAGCAACCTAAATGTCCATCAACAGAGGAATGGATAAAGCAGATGTGGTACATATATACAATGGAATATTATTCAGCCATAAAAAGGAATGAAATTGGGTCATTTGTAGAGACATGGATGGACCTAGAGTCTGTCACACAGAGTGAAGTAAGTCAGAAAGAGAAAAACAAATATCGTATATTAACGCATATATGTAGAATCTAGAAAAATGGTATAGATGATCGTATTGGCAAAGCAGAAATAGAGACACAGACGTAGAGAACAAGCGTATGGATACCAAGGTGGAAAGGGGAGGTGGGATGAATTGGGAGATGGAGATTGACATATATACACTATTGATACAACGTATAAAATAGATAACTAATGAGAACCTACTGTATAGCACAGGGAACTCTACTCAGTGCTCTGCAGTGACCTAAATGGGAAGGAAATCCAAAAAAGGGGGAATATATGTATACATATAGCTGATTCATTTTGCTGTACGGTAGAAACTAACACAACATTGTAAAGCAACTATACCCCAATGAAAATTTTTTAAAAAGTTTAGCAAACCCTTTCTATCCTTTTTTGAGAATACAAACAAGGAACCTATGAAATAAGTGGAAAGAATATTAAGATTTTTTTTCTTCGTAGTTTTTGCCTAGGACATATACTATTCACTAACACTGATAAAAATCAAACAAAATTGGTGATATCAGGAAAATTAAAACAATTTTTAAAATATTTTTTCCTTTTCATTAACAAAAGCTACAAACAAAATATCCTCATCCTAAAGGAGAAATTTCACGGAGACCTTCTTATTTTTTGATTCGAGTTTTCTCAATTTAAATATATTTCAAAATATACCAATAACTTAAGGATTATTAAATTTTTTATTGTTGATGATGATGGTGATTGAATGATGATGATGATTTTGACCTTTCTCATATTTACCAAAATTATATGTGAAGGGACATTTTAAAGATTAGATAATATATGAAATAAAAATGAACCTGGTAGTTGACTAAATGACTAACAAACAGGAAATACGATGTCAACTTCCACATTGTCTCATAGTTTTATAATAAATCATTATATTTGAACTAACCTATACATCATGTATTAATGTTGTATGTTTGTTAAATAAACATTAAATGCTTAAGGCATCCCATGGCAGATTTATAAAACCTAAAACAACTTTAAATGTGTTCATTTCATTGTTTATTATTTCATTTTGTGTCCCCATGATGAATCCATTTCATGGTGCTTTTGATAAATGTTCTTTAAAAAAGCATCAAAAACATAAATAGCTTGAAAATGTTTAGAAACACAATGAGTTTAGTTTTTTAAATTTTTTCTTTTAAATGTTGATATGAAGGCTTTTTTCCAAAAATGAGCTTTCAAAGTGTTAAAATGTCCTATCTAATGATGAAATTTGACAAGCAGCCTTCCTGATGCCTTTTCCTAAGTAATCCATCTCCAGTGTTGAAGCTGTCAACTAGTTGGATTTGTTTCTGCCCTCCCAAGCACAACTAACTCTATCAACAATATTGAATCAAAACTATGCATTTTACATCACCACTTCAGACTATTAATATAGGAGAGTTTCATTTGATAAATTCCTAAATTCTATTTATTTTATTATTTAATTATTACAAATACCTAGATTATAAATTTCTTTATTTCATAAATATTTTAGTTATTCTAATAACTGGAATAAAATATTGGAGAAACAATTATTTTAAGCTAAAAAAGTAAGTAAGGATAATAAATGAGATACAGAGAAAATGCACTTAAAGTAATGCACTCTAGAGCCCACAATTGTAGAAATTTATGAATTAGAATATCGACAAAATGTTGATGCATTTATTATCTATATTTTTACTGCTATGTTTTCTTCTTAAGATCTTCCTTGTGGCTCAACTTTATCATAGAGACATAATTGCTTTAAATTGCTCACTGATCCAACCAGTTTTACACACTGCCAAATATCTCCTAAAACCTGGCTCGGAGCCTGACACTCACTTGATCACAAACTTAAGATGATTTCTTATTGCCTCTAACATAATATCTGAATTCTTCAGCCTGAAATTCAAGGCTTTGAAAATACAATCCCTTATAATGTCACTCTTAGTATCCCTTTTCAGATAACGCACCCTATACTTTACAGTACTTCTAGATGCCTCATATACAGCCCACACTCGTCTCTACACCAACCCTTGTCCAACTCTTTGCCTTGGGTTCCCTTCTTTTCTTTCCCTCTAGAAAAATTCTGCCAGTTCAAATACTATGTATTGTTTGAACATTTTTAAGTACCTCTTCTCTAGGTAACTTTCTTGGTTTCTAACAAATATCTATAATCTCTTCTTCCATAACTCCCATAATATTTCATCAGAGTGCTATGTTCCTTTCAGTTTTGAATTTTGCATTATTTTGAACCATACATAATTTATCTTATTGGGACAAAATTACTGTGGAGATATAGCACTTGAATAGTAGTAGTAAAGTATCTTGTACATATTATACATACATATAATTTATACGTATTTGTTAAATAAATAAATGATGGCCACAAGAATAAATTTTTACTAGAATTATAGGAATTTAACAGACTGTTTAAGGAAAAGTACTTGACAGTCTTGAGCATTATGAAAGAGTATTGTGAGCACTAAAAGGAAAGTGAGTTTCAGTTTTACTGCAAAATTACAAACAGGCAAAATAAATTGGACATCTTAGAAAAAGTCAGTCTTACGCAGAGGGAATGAATAGCAGATAGCGCTGTAGCTGAAATGGTTCTGGTTAACTCTGGGTATATCAACCCACTGCTCCTAATAAAAAGTAGTAGGGGGCTTCCCTGGTGGCGCAGTGGTTGAGAATCTGCCTGCCGATACAGGGGACACGGGTTCCAGCCCTGGTCTGGGAGGATCCCACATGCCGCGGAGCAGCTAGGCCCGTGAGCCACAATTACTGAGCCTGCGCGTCTGGAGCCTGTGCTCCGCAACAAGAGAGGCCGCGATAATGAGAGGCCCGCGCACCGCGATGAAGAGTGGCCCCCACTTGCCACAACTAGAGAAAGCCCTCGCACAGAAACGAAGACCCAACACAGCCATAAATAAATAAATTAATTAAATAAATAAACCCAAAGTTTAAGAAAAAAAACAAAAACTTAAAAAAATAAATTAAAAAAATAAAAAGAAAAAGAGTGGATTTAGTAAGCAGTTTCCCAAAACTTAAAAAAAAAAAGTAGTAGGCCTTGAGGTATAGATTGAGCTTGATTTGTAGCTTTTTATTTCAGGAAAGTATCATGATGGTCTTAGAGTATTCAGCATTTCCTTCATTCTAGAAGTCCAAGCATCCCATATAGATACACATAGTTTCACAGTTCTCTTAGTATTTCCCAATCTGTTGTAACAGGGAAGAGATATAGTTAATGAAGTGAGTAAATGTCAATATTTTAGAGGAGGACACTAGTGACATTTTGCCTCAGGTAGTTCTTTGTTGTGGAGGGTCTGTCTGGTGCATGGTACGATGTTCATCTGTATTCCTGGCTTCTACTCATAAGATGCCAGAGGTATCACCTCTACCTCTCCCCTACACTGTAACAACCAGAAGTGTCTCCAGACATTGTCAAATGTCCTTGGGGGACAAAATCGTCCCTAACTGAGAGCCACTATCTCAGAGTAAGGTGAACTGGTGCATAATTTTCTTTAGTATTAATGTAATTAGCAAGAGATCTTTATAAGGGTGCTACACAAATTGTTCGGAAAACTTTATGTAATACAATTGCTGTAAAGAATCACAACTCTTTCATCTGTAAAATATTTAAAATTTCTAAATTCCCCTTGACAAAAATTTTCTGTGGGGATATTTCTTTGTTGTTCGTGGAGGAGAGGAATATGGATGAGAAGGATATATTGTAATGAATAAGATAAGAGAATATATATATACATACATATATATTTTTTCTCCAGTTTTATTGATGTATAATTGAAATATAACATTGAAGTAGCTTAAGGTGCACAACATAATTATTCAGTATATGTATCTATTGCAAAATGATTACCATAATGGTTAGTTAATATCCATCACCTCACATAATTACAATTTTTTTCTTGTGATAAGAACTTTTAAGATCTACTCTCTCAGCAACTTTTAAATATACACTACAGTATTGTTAATTGTAGTCACCATGCTGTACATTAGGTCCCAGAACTTATTAATCTTATTATTGTAAGTTTGTACCTTTTAACCACCTTCACTCAAAGAATATTTTCATCTGTTAGAGAGGAAAAGGATGTGAGAGGCAGATGTGAGAGAGTTAAAAAAGAAGGAAAGGGAGGGAGGGAGGGAGGAAGGAAGGAAGGAAAGAAGGAAGGGAGGAAGGAAGGAAGGGAAAGAGAAACAGGTAGACTGACAGGTTATGCATAGAACTCAGAAACACTGTCAGATATGTTTTACAACTTGCAGATCATATAGAGCAAAAGCAACTCTTGGGCCAGGTTCCAATTCAACCAGCTGGAGAAAGAGTTGGTTTTGAAGATGAGTAGAGGACACAGAGCTTATTACCAAAAGCATCAATCTCTCTTGTAGTCTAAGAGAGAACAGGAAACAAAGTTATTGACGTGTGATTAAGGCCAGGAAAAAGAGATTCAAACTGCCTAAGGTGATTTATGATTGTGTAAATAGAGTGAGTTACTTCTCTGAGCCTTAGTTTCATGTTCTGTACAATAGGTCAACAACAGAACCTACCTTATATGCTGTATGAAAGAATTCAGTGAGCCAATGCATACAGAGCATTTACAATTATGACTTGCCAAGTATTTTATCAGTGTTTATAATTATTAGAAGATAGCTGTGACAAATAAATTTGATTTTATAACACACTAGTGGTCCTAACCAGTAGTTGGGAAAAATTACAAAAAGTCATTCTTCATTCATTTATCCAACAAATATTTAACTGAAGTCTAGGAGTTATTCTAGGACTGAGGATAAACCAGTGAACAAAATAGAAATAATCTCTGCTCTGATGAGTTTACTTTTCTAAGAATATGCTAAGCACTCAGTAGCATTGTTTATGAAAACTAACACCTGAGTTTTAGGTGTTAAAATGTGAAAAAGCATACTATGTTATAGTGTTTTAATGTTGCAGTTCTCGTGAGACAATGGATAGAAATGGGTAATAGTACTGTGCCTTGCATGTTTTAAGACCTATAAAACTGTTTGTTAAATGAATCATTTGGGAGTGTTCTTAGGAAATGATTTTTGTGGACAAATAAAATTGTCAAGATAACACTTTCCACCCAAAGATCCACATGCCATGAGCAATGCAAATCACTACTGCTTTAAGTTATAAGCCATCTTTGTTCCTTCAATATATTATACACTATGGAATGATACAGTAAACTAATATTAGATGTTCATTTATAGTTGCTTCTCTTATTTTAGCAGTTGGCCATCACCATCATAACAGGCTAGATGTTACTTTTATATAACTTTAAATTTCTGTTGTATTTCTTTGATTACAGAATAAGTTTTTTTTTTATTGGTAAGATATTGACTTAAAACTTATTTTTATTTACCTATCTACAAAACCCTTAGAGATGAATAAATATTGTTGAACCACTGACACTAAATACTTTCATAGCTGTGCTTGCCGATTGTCCATTAGGTGATTTAATAGTAGTTTCATCACAGATCTTTTCAGTTTTCTAAAATCTTTGTTAAAAATATGGAAAATCCATTCCCCTGTATCAGTATCTTTACTTTGATTCAAATACTGAATCATTCAAATAAGATAGGAGGTGTCTTTACTTCCCAAGTTCATAAAGCTTTTAATTTTTGAATAATAATTTTAAAAACCAATTTTTTTTGTCCATTAATCTATCTCTTGAAAGTACTTGTGCTTCTTTATAAATTAGCCCCAGATTTTGTCAGATAAGTAAAATAAATAATACTTTTAAAAAGTATGGGTTTTCTCCACATCTTATTAATTTTAAAGTTGGACTCTAAAGAATAATATTTTTCCTACAAAAAGAAGCCTTAGAGAGGAAACATGATGCTTTTAAAGTATCTGCATATTTTGCCTGTTAGTAAGTAGTGAAAAATTATTTGTAGATGAATGACCATATCCCTATTTTTATATGCTTGTGCAAAACTTCCTCATTTGCTTGCATTTTGAGAGAAGTAGGAAATATTCATATAGTCATCTAATCTTTAAAGAACTCTTACAACATATCAAGCATTTTGTTAGGATCTGACAACACACAATCGAATAGGTTAAGGTCTGGGATTTTTGAATGTTCAAAATGCGGTGAATGAAGCAGATATGTAAAAAAAATACATATTTTACTAAGTGCAGTGTTTTATAATAGCAGTATATATCCTGAAATAATTTAAATCTAATTATTTACTGTTCCCTTTCATTCATATGTGTTTATGTATAGTAACATTATAAACATTGCATATTATATGTAATAAATATTATACTACTATGTACATAAATTTATATTCAATAAATATGGTGTTGTTAGAGTTGACTTATTTGAAGACATTTTAAAACAAACATGGAAATTATTAGTTTGTAAAAATAAAAATCTGAGTTTAACATATAGGATAAAGCAAGTGTGAATTAATAGTGGTAATGATAATGCACTTTTACTAACCCCCCCTTTTCTTTTCTGTTTAATTGGTACAATACATTATACTAGTAATTTAAAAACAGAATATCATACACATCCACAAAGTACTGAAGAAAGAGAGAAAAAGTGTCATTCTGTTTTGTGAAGAAGTGGAGCAGGATGAAATGCAACTCATATTGCACCTAGACTGGAAAATAGAGAGATTATTTCCAAAGCAAGTGTGGGATTACTATATAAGTAAACTTTGGTTAAAAAAATATTCCCCATCCTTTTGAAATGAAAAACTACAACCAAGAAGAAAATCTACAAATAACTTATATATGGACAGGGGCAAAAAAAATGTAATTCTTAATAGTAACTTGGCAAAGACATGCATTGAAAGGTTTGGATATGTGGTATTTACTTTCTGACTCCTGTTCACATCTGGATTAGTAAAAATATTAATAGCATAATATATGCATAAATTTGAAGATTATTTTAGAAAATTATTATCTGTTGTGCATTGTGCTGCTCCTGAAAAAGTCCCCATTCATTTTGATATATAAATATATATAAATACAGAAAAATATGTTTACCTTGGGGGTTGCAGTTATTAAAATAAATATTTTGAAGAAATCCTGGAAATTGAAGATTCTTAAAATTAACTCAGTTTTTGAGATGAGTACAGTTTTGTTTTTTTTTTTTTTTTTTTTGGTTTTGTCTTTTTGTTGGCTAACTGAGATATCTGAGTAAGAATAGGAGTTCTTCACTAATTTAATGGTATTTCTAGAATGTTATTGATTATTTGCTAACAGTGCTTGATCAGCTCCCTTATGGATACAATAAAGTGATTAATGAAAATATAATAGGAATAGTAATGATAGAGATCTTTATTATTAAGTAAAAATCTATTAAGCCCAAATTATTTCCTGTTATTAAAAAAAAATTGATACATATATCCACTCTTTTTTAGATTTCCTTCCCATTAACACAACATTGTAAAGCAACTATACTCCAATAAAAATTAATTTAAAAAATAAAATAAAATAAAATATTTTGACTTTTAGGCCATGTAAAATGTTACATATTAAAAATGTTATTTTAAAGTAAACACTGTGGCAGGGAGAGATAAGTCAGAAGCTTGGGATGAATACACAGATACTACTATATATGAGATAGATAAGCAACAAGGATCTACTTACTGTATAGCACAGGGAACTCTACTTAATATTCTGTGATAACCTAAATGAGAAAAGAATCTAAAAAAGAATGAATATGTGTATATGTATAACTGAATCACTTTGCTGTACACCTGAAACTAACACAACATTGTAAATCAACTATACTCCAATAAAATAAAAAATTTTTTAAAAAGTATTTGAAAAAGAGTCAAGTTTGGGATAATATCACATTACTGTTGTTTTGATGTGGTAAAAAATGTAATTTTGTGTACATTGCTAACGTGGTATGTTTAAAGATGAATGCTGACATTTCATGGAACTGTAAACTAGAATTTTGACCGATTATATAAATAAATCTCTTCACAATTGAGTGCTTCCCCTGTCAAAATCAGATGAGGAGAGAAAAGTTATTTATGCAGTATATGCATTAAAAAACAAATTGCCATTTGTATAATCATGGAAAGTTGTTATCTAAAATTATCTAATGCAGAAAATTTATACCAGGAAGAGAATCAGCAATAGACATTTAATTAAATTAAATATGTGTAAGAATAAAACTCAGTGTAATGTTTGTGACATGAGCATTTAATATTAATTTTACATACAAATGCAGGTCCCAACAACATTTCAATTAAGCAGTTTTTAATATTTTAAAATTAATGTATTAAAATGATAATAAGAAAATAAAAAATTAGAGTGTTCCCTCATTTAATAATTTATTTATTAAGCACAGATTTTGTATAAAGCACTATGCTAGACACTGAGGATACAGAAATGCCTTTTAAAAATTATACAGAGATGAAAAAGAGAACATGCAGCAGAGATACATGACCAAATGTGAGGGTAATGAATGATTGCCCTCAGCAAATGATATTTGAGTTAAGATTTAAAAGAGTTAAAAAAGCAAAGGATACCCCCAAAATGGAGCATTTCAGACAGTTTGTATAAAGTTAAGAAACATATTCATTAAAGTACTGGAAAGAAAGTATAATTACCTGGAATTCAAAGAATGAATTGAGTGTTACAAGGCTTGAGAGTAAAGACCTGTGTAGATCATATAGGACTTAAAGACTACCCTGATTATTTTTCTTTTAATCCTAAGAGAAAAAATTTACCATGCAAGGTTTTAACCAGAAAATTGATGTCATCAGATTTAGAGGTGTAAAAAGCTGACATGGTGGAGGCCATTCACTTTTGCGGTAGACTAAATGAAAGAAAGGTTGTGGAGATATAAAAAAGCAATGAGTAGATTTCAAAATTATTTAGGAAATAAGTCAACCAAACTTGATGATTAATTGATTGATTATAGAAAAGATAAGGGAACAGGAGGTGTCTGGTGTATGTAGCTGGATGGAGGCTGGTGGTATTTATAGAACTAGAAATTGCTGGAAGAAGAACGTGTCAGGGGAGAATGTGTCAGTCAGTGGGAGACTTTGAGTTCCTTTTGGACATACTGAGTGTGCCGTGTCTTTTCAACATCCAACTGGACATGTCAAGTAGGCGTTGCGTATACATGAGTGCAGCTTGTGGTACAGAACTGCCTTAGGATATAAACCTGGGAGTGATTAATGAGTAGATAGAAACTGCAGAGATTAGGTATGGCTAAAAGGACCTAGAGAATTATGTGAGAACAGATTGTGAATCCCATTCTTGGTGATCTCAATATTTAAAGGTTAAATACAAGAAGACAACCCAACAGAATATGAGAAAGAGTAGCCAGAGATATATGTCGAATCAGATATATGTGTATCTATCAGTGCGTGTGTCTGTGTGTGTTTGTGAGGGGTGGGAGGGTTGAGTGTTAAAAAACCTAGGGAAGATAATTCTTAGGAACAAAGACTAATCAACATATTGAGTAATTCAGAAATAAAATAAGAGTATTGTATTATATGACTTGATTTTGGTAACTTAGAGGTCTTCCTAAAAGTTTCACAGAAATACATGCTAAGCATATTATCTGCTTTTGCACTTGCTTATAATTCAAATTCTGTGTTCTGGATCTAAAGGGAATGCTGAACCATGCTTCAGGGGACCACATGTTATATAAATTCTCACCTCTAATAAATTACTTAAACAGGCAGAACTGTGTATTTTACTTCACTGAGGCAGATACTGTGGGTGACTTGCCCATATCCCTTTGGCACACACCATTCCTGTGCACCGAGTAGACCAGGGGTGCCAGGGAAATAACACCTGCATCCCCACCCCAGCAATCCTCAACCGAACACTAATGAGTATTGGTCAATATTCCCTGAATACTCCTCTCCCTTGCCCATCAAGTGAGGTGACTCGGAGGCAAGCCCTACATTGTCTCTCTGAGTTCCACAGCAGGATTGAATCCAGCTGCCCACAGGGTAATCTGCTCAATAACACACTCTTGATTTACTTCCTTCCCTTCCTATCTCACTTCCCAGTGCTCCCTGAGGTCACTCCCCATGAAAGAAATATCCCAGGGTCTGTTTCTAAGGATTCTGTATTTGTCAGAGTTCTATAGAGAAAAAGAACTAATGGGATTTGTTACAAAGGTGCAAATTCCAAGATCTGCAGGCTGAGTCTGCAAGCTGGAGACCCAGAAGAGCTGATGACTTAGTTCCAGTCTGAGTCTAAAGGCCTGAGAAACCAGGAGAGATGATGCTATAGTTCCAGTCTGAAAGTCAGCAGGCTCAAGACCCAGATGTTTCAGTGTGATCTGAAGGCAGGAAAAAGGCTGATGTGCCAGCTCAGTTGCCTTCAGACAGGAATGCTCTCCTATTTGTGGGAGGGTCAGCCTTTTTGTTCTATTCAGGCCTTCAACGTATCAGATGAGCCTCACCCATATTAGGTAGAAGAATCTGCTTTACTCAGTCCACTGATTTAAATGTTAATCGTTTCCCAAAACACTCTTACTAGAATTCCCAAAATAATGAATTTTTGGCCAGATATCTGGGTACCGCATAGTGTAGTCAAGTTGACACGTAAAATTAATCATCACAGATACACAACTCTCTTCCCCAACATCACACTTTTCTGATCTTTCTTCTGCCACCTTTTTCTCTAGAATTAAAGCTTTATTTTCTATGTCAGGATGAAATTAAATTTTGCTATATGTATATATGGTCAAAATTTAAAAGATGATAGCCCTCATTTTCCCGGAATCATTCTGGTTCACACTTGTTATTCTATATAATTAAATTAATATTTTCTCTTCACTTTTAAAAGTGTTCTACTTGGAAGACAAAATTATATGATCATCATGTTAACTGATTCCATAAATGTGATGATGGTAATGAGATTAGTGAAGTATGTTTCAATCCTTTATTAAATTATATTTTTTCTACTGGTTAAAAATATGACAATATATGTCATATTTCTTCAAATTAATTTTTCTTCCTGGGTTATTTTATACTACAGTTTTTTACCATGATGTACATGGAATGCCTATTTGTAAATGGGATATTATTGTTGATTATCTTGAATGTATTTTTTTCTTTAAAGGATTGATAAAGAATGCATTTGAAAAGTATAAATAATTTATAAGTGGGATACAAGGCCTTCCACAGGATCTGGTTTATTGTTCTATATATGACAAATCTGCATAATCTTTTCCTGAAATAAGATAACTAAACTAAAAATTACACAATTGATTGATACTTATTGAATTGGCTTCAAAGTCAGAGAATGAGTATAACCTCAGGGTAGTTCAGTTCTTCTATCACAACTAAGGGAAGGGTGAGAATAATTGTGACCCCCTGGAGCATTCAGAGCCTATTTTGTTTATTGTTGAGGATATGGAGACAAGAGGAGGAGACAGTTCCATGTTGACTGTGAGCCACACAAAACCAGGACTAGCAAGGTGTCATAAAGGAATGAGCCTGTTTACACTGTCTCTGTTCTTAGTTTATTTTCCATTTTTTCTATGTAATATGTATCTCTGTGTTGATTAAACAATATTACATGGCATAAAAGTTATAAATATAAATGTCTCAAAGTATTTTTGCATCTTCTTCCACTAAGGATGATTTTATTGTTAAATGGAAGTAACTTTATAACAATTATGTTGTAACATATATAACAAAATGTTAACTTTTAGTAACATTCTAAGTAACTATTTCAGATGATTTGCTAACTGTGCTTTAAAGCAAACAGCATGTGCTGAGTGCTGCATTACTGCATTTTCAAAAAGATTCTGCATAATGCTCGTGAGACAGTAGTTGATCTCAAGTTCTTTGTGGGTTCCTTATTGTGAGTCCCTGGTATTCCTGCAACAATGAAAGAGTTGTTATTCAAATGCACATAAACGCGTTCAGTCCATAATAATAGTATGCATAGCCATCTATAAATAGTTGAAGAAACAATTGTATGAAATGCTTGATATTCATCTGAACCACTTTTTGCAGTTTCACTTTTGAATTCAGATTTCAGAAATAATATAACGGTGGTGCTCATAAGATATTCAGATATTTTTGTAAGCTTTTCCTGGACAGGATGGTAGCTTCTTAAAATTGCAGACCCTGTTTCACTAAATCTATATAAATATACAAAATTGTATAAATATATACAATTACAAGAAATGGGCTGAACATATACCATGATGTACAATTATTAAATATATAGTTTTATATGTGTGTAATGACCTTTCTTAATATTACTTTTTCTTTTCGCCTAGATACACCATCAGTTAAGATTATACCATCCACTCCTTTTCCACAAGAAGGACAGCCTTTAATTTTGACTTGTGAATCCAAAGGAAAACCACTGTAAGTGATTTAATGAGCAATAAATTTTTTTACTTTTCTTGTATCCTGCTTTGATTGCAGTCTTTAACCGCAGAAATCCACTATTTTTGTCTTTTCTTGGTGGGCAAAGTGATCTCAGAACAGAAAACCTCCTGAACCATGTCTTCATTAAGTGTCTGTGGAAGACTGGTCTTGTATTTTGTCATCTAGTGAAGTTTCTGGGGAGGTTTCCAACTGAGATTTTTTTTTTCTTTTTCTTTCTTTCTTTTTTTTTTTCCCCACTAAGATATTTCAACCTGAAAGGAGTATAGGCTTAATCAGTCACTGTTTTTACATCATCAGATTGTAGAATTACACATGCTGAACTTCCTTCTCTCATGAAAAACTTTGAAAATACCGAATCCTCAAAATATGCCCAAGTTTTAAAGTTACATGGGAAATCATTTTCCTAAGGGGAATCAAATCTACACCTCTAGTGTAGCCCCTGAGACATAATTTGTGAATGTGATATGTTTGGAGGTAGTGGGAATGAAAAGGGTCACAGACTCCACATTTTCTATTATAAAGCGATTTCATTGTTAGAATAATGAGTTCTAACATCACTTCAACCCTAAAATTTTACTTTTTGACATTCATGTTTATAAACAGCTAACTCATAGAAAATCTATATTTAATAGAAAATTCAAGTATGGAGTATCCAAATAAGGATTATTTCATTGGAAGTGATTTGATCTTTCTATAGTAACATTCTACATGGAGCTGAAAGTCATTTATTTGATCTTTTTAGAAGCTTCCATTGATTTGCATTTCTGTTTAAATTTTAATGGGAGGCATTTAATTGTTCTCTATACATAACTATATGGGATAGCTTTTGAGCAAATCAAATTTAATTACTAAAGATTTGTTTCTAATAACATTTGTTATTTAAGTGTAGATTTCATATTATCACACGAGGAATTTTTCTATAGTAATTTTAATACAGAAGCCTGAAACTTCAACTTCCTCAATTGTATTGTCTTATACTTCTTAACACACTAAGTGAATTCACACTTTCTTTATCACAGTATTGTTATTTTAGAACTGTTCTCTCTTCCAGTAATTATTTTCTAGAGATTTAAAATATACTGACTTAAAGAGCATTTTGTAAATTAATCTATTTTTTTCTATATTTTAAGAAACATTTAAGGCGTTTTAGACCTTGAAAGGAGCAAATTTTTTCAAAGTAGCTTTACTACATATATCCTGTACAATTCACTTTCATAGTTCTTACCCTCTGATAAGTTTAAGTTGCTTATAGAAAACATTTTTCAACTGCAGTGCACTATCTAATGTGACAGTGCATTTCAGTACTGCAATTTCAACAGAGCTTTTGGCTGTAAGATCAGTACTTTAACTAAGAAAGAAGTGTAATAGCCTCTAGTCAGCTTTAGACATACTTAAATCCAGTTTCTTTACTCCCAATGTTGTATATCTAATACCAGCACTTCTTTCCTAACTTTCCCTTCCATTTCCATTCCTGTTCCCTTTGCTTATTATTTTCCAACTCTGTCTGTTCCTCTTTCCCCACACCCCCCGCCCTTTGTTTCCATTTCTCCTTATAACCTCAGAGGTCAGTGTTTGGAGATATGATAAAGTATCAGGGAATAGCAAAGGATTTTTGCTTTTACCTTCTCTCCATAGTTCTGCCCCAAAGTACATATGTGTACATTTAGAATATGTGTACAATTTACACAATTAAATGAGGTGAAGATGGGAAATATAATATATAGAATGCTTGGGAATAAATACATTCCAACTCAAATAGCATCCAATTACCTATCAAAGATCTTCTCTTTGATTCCATATCCACTCTCACTATCCACATTTTTTTTTTTGGTGAGTACTTAGATTGTGATCTATGTAATTAGCTATTTAGTCCATTTCCCTCAGATCAGATATGGTTGAATAGATATGCCTTATTGTGGTCTCTGTTTCAGTTACCTAGAAATAAGCTTGGATATGCAATAATCCTCTGCACTGCAGATGAATGAAAAACACAATCTCTTATTTATTTATGTTATTTAAGAATACAAAGGTTCCAGAAGTTTAATAGAAAACGTCACCTTTCTCAGAAGGATCTTGATGAGTATCACTTTGCTATAGGTAATGGAAATAAAAAGGCTCCTTATTTTACAGAAAGGAAAACTAAAGCTCAGTATTAACGGATTTTCCTTATTCATCCAGATTTAAAATGGATGAGTCAGAATTTAAACTTAGTTCAATCACTGCCCAAAGATTACATTCCTTCAGCTATTTTCTGCTACTTCAATTGCTGAGTCTAAATTGTCACCTATGTTGGCCAAAGTCAGTTCTGAAAAATTAGGATGGGCCCTACAGTAACGTGCAGCACTGAAATTGAAGCTCTGGATGCTTGAAGGTGAAGAACTGGCTAGTCTCAAGACACATTTTACACTGCTGTTCTCTTCTATCAGGCTTTCTGCTGTATTTGTGCCCTTTCTGGCAACTTGCCAAATTCCTACCAAGCTGACCATTTCTAGCATGAGTTTATAGCCATATAGAATATCCTCTAATTAGTATAATATCGTCTGGCAATTCGCTCATAAGCTCCAGAAGGGTTAAAATGATTATTATTTTCTGTCTTTATCATTATAGATCATAATGTTATATTCTATGTGCTATGGTCCACAAGTAAATGTACCTTAACTTATTCTCTTGTATTGTATTCTCATTCCCAACTCTCTTTTTACCATTTTCTTCCCTTGTAGACCTCCAGGCCATTGACATTAAAGGTATAGCCAACTTCTTAGACTCCTTTTTGCCTTTAGACCACTGCTTCTCTTATGCCCTTCCTAATTATCTTAAAATCCACTCTTCTGCATTTTCAAAGTAACTATCATTTCCAATAAATGAAGACATTAACCTCTTTAAAGACAGTCTCAGTTCTAGCCTCTCTAGTTTATATTCGATCTCCAACAGTGCCAGTTGAGGCAGATAGGACAAAAAAAACAAGGGAAGACTGAAAAGAAATCATTGGATTTTCCCAGAAGGAAATTTTACTGATCATAAAGAAAACAAGTCTCACTAGAGCAAAGAGAACAGAACGCGAATTGAAATGGATTAATCAGGGAGTTAGTAAGTGGTGGGGAAACAAAGAAAACAGGAAGGACGCCCATTTCAGAAAATGAATCATGAAAAGTGGAAAAGGGATGAGAAAAGAAAGTTATGTCAAACAGAAGTTTTAAAACAAAAAATAGTAGAGAGGCTGTCCATATTTTAAGATAGGATCAAAAAAGCCTGTAAAGAGTGGGCGTAAAAATGAAGTATGTGATATCACATTTACCCAACAGGTAGGTTCGAATTTCCTATTTTACTCTGGTAATCACCATCAAAGTTTTCCATTATTTTGCTGCTATTACACCTGATTCCCCATTTTGTTATTTTGGAATCACGGAGAAGCAACACTGTGTCTTAGCTTCTAACTGACTCCTGAAACACCCGATTTCTATTATCCTTACCAATTACCTGAGCCCCCTTTGATGAGCAGATGAGAATCAGAAGAGGATAACAGGTGTATGATTTCTTTACATTTGGTAGCTGACATATCATTTCTTTAATCCGTGATCAAATCTTTATTGTTTCTTTAAAAATGTTTGACCGATATATGATTTCCTAAAGTATGAGTTATCCATGGTTATTAGGCAAGTTAATAGTAGAAAAAATAGCACCACTATCTTTTGTATAAATCACAAAATGATGGTGTGACTCAACTCATACTGAGACTCATGTTGCTAACCTGGCCTCCTGTATGCTAATATTGTTTTCCTTGTTCTAAATGTGAGGGCCCCAGTGACTGTTTATAAACAATCATGCCTTATTTGCCTGCTTTGGACTGAAGCCTTTTGCTGTTTTCCTGTGGAACAGCTGCATAACTTGGGCCAGGACCAAATTGTTCCACTTGACATTACTATAGAGGCATTCTGTTCTTTCCTTAAAAGAGAGATTACTGTACATGTCTGTCTATTGTTTTAATTTTAGTTTAAAGTGAGGACCAAGCTAATGCCAACCACTTTTCTTTAAAGTCCCCAGAATTTTTGCAACCTTCTTCTTTCTTTGGCTGAATTCCCAGACAGCTTTCAGGCAGCAGCATTCTCCGCTTATAGAAGTAGAGGGGGAAAAAGCTGTCATTTTACATTAATGTTTTGACCTTAAAAGGTGTGGGATTGCCCCCCACATGCTATAGCTAAAGAATCATCATTCATTTTAATCAAATGTTTAACACTTTGTAAATTTACTTCACAAAAGCAATGTGACATTTTCAGTCAAATAAATGTATATTTGGTATTTATTCTATAAAAGAAAATAATTATAGTCATTGATAAATTTTTCTGTATATTCGGCATTATGTTTATGTTGTAGTTACTATTTTACCTCTGGTAGCCACACTTTTTCTTATGATTTTGGTATGAATCTAGTATACATAATTGCATTGCACATAACATCGCTATTCTGAATAAGAAGAAAGATTTTAATCTTTAGGAAGACAGATAACATATCATATAATAACTAGTGAGGTGTTTTAGAGGAGCACTTACACATCCATTTTCAAAATGATCTAGAATTTAAGAAGAAATCTGATAAAAACACACTGATGCATTTTCCTATTAGCATAATAGAGATTAAAAAATGAGATGCAAATTAAGGCAAAACAGTTTTATATCAAATCTGTTTTCTCAGCCTAATATGTACCTTTTTACAAATCACAGGTTATTTACTATTTGTCATATAATCCAGTCACAGCCAGAAGAAATGACAAAACAAACCAGGAGTTAAAGAAGGCAAGTTATCCAGAGTGAAATGTCTTAGCCCAAAACAGAGGAAAATATGAATTTGTCAACAGAAAAACAGTGCAGAAGGCTGAAAATAATAAAATAGTTTATTTGGGGTATTAAGAATTGCAATTCAGGAGACACAGATTCTGGTTAAACCAAAAGAGTGTTCCAGGGAAGAGAAAGAGTCAGGGGCTTATAAAGACAAAAAGCCACAAGGCTTTTAAAAGTTGCCTAGTGAGAATTGTGATTGACTCTGATGTGAATCAGGAAATATTTGTCCTTGAGGAATCATGTGTTATTTTAGGGTAGTCCAATAAGTAGAGAGGCTGCCACAAGTTATTTTAGGGTATGGGCCCAATAATTATCTTGAGTTTCTGGCAGATGATCTAGATGTGTTAAGTAGGACAATAAGAGATCAAAAGGTTAGATTCTATTCAGGCTGAGATGTGCATAAGTCATACTTTGTAATAGCCTGCTGGCTCCATTTTAGGGAGCTCTCTTAGCAATATAGACTCCATTTTGATTTTCCTTTCACAAATTCTGGGAAAAAGAATATGATCTACAATGATGGCAATTTTATATGATTTGACTTAATGCCTAGTAGATGTTAATTACTTGTCTCTCTCCTGCCATCTGTGCTATAGAAAGCCATCTAATTAATCATCAGGGTCTGTGTTTATGTTCACATATACTGTCTAAGCTGTCATTCTCTGGGGCAGAGAAAGCTGTGTGGTGCAGTAGAAAGAGAAATAGAAGTAGCTTTGAATTATAAATCCGTAGATATCTGTGGCCTGAGTGGTCTTGAGTAAGTCACGTAACCACACCAAAATGGTTTTTTAATTAATAAACTTTAGTTTTTAGAGAGTTTTAGGTTCACAGTGAAATTGAGTGGAAAGTACAGGGTTCCCATATACCTTTCGTCCCCACTCATGTCCAACCTCCCCCACTATTGACATCCCTCACAGCAGAGGTATATTTATTACAATGAACCTATATGGACCTATCATTTTCACCCCAAAGTCCACAGTTTACCAGTGTAAATATACCAAGTATGTTTTATTCTCTAAAATTAGAAAATAAAACCTAGTAAACAAATTGTTTTAAATATTAATGAAAATATATATGCAATTTCTGCCTCCAAGTAATTTCATAATAAATAGTAGCCATGAGGATAAGTTATTATTTTGTCAAAAAATTCCATACAGTGTATCTCACCAAGTTTTAAACTCAAAGTCTTAATTACATATTTAATACACATGCTGATATTGGGCTACTATGGCAACGCTGGGAACTGAGTTACTATCTCAGATTTCTTCCATGGCTCTGAAATTCAAGGTTCTAGGCAGAATAAACACATTCTAGGACAATGGTCTGTGACTTTCCAAAGCATGTTTGAACAGCAAAGGAATCTAAACTAAAGTCATGGCAAAACTGGCAGGGCAACATGGCTATTTTAGTTGAGGTTAAATAGTAATAATGAGCTGTAGAGAAGAGGGACAGAGGCATGAACCCTTGTCAGGGGGTAAAATGTAATATAGCTAGAAGTGGAAAAGTCCTGAGACATAGGAATAGCCCCTCCATACTGTTAAGGTAGAAAAACATTTAGAACAATTGGAAGGACTGGAAGGGGTAGAGAATGAGTTCTGGTTCCACAAATGTGGAAAAGGCTACACTGTAAAAGAGTTCAGCTGGGATGAAATAGAGATTAACCAGTTAGCTAGTTTTGACAGAAAGCCAAAGCAGGAGATCTGGAAGGTTTTAAGAAACCAGAACTAAGTGAATAGCATGGTTCATGAGTGGTTGAGGATCCAGAGTCTGTGATGTATAAGGCCTCGTTTTGGCATAGGTTTCAAGTTCACTCACGCTAGTCTTATTTTAACCACACAACTATCCTGTTGTAAAAGGTTTACAAAGGCTCTTATAATTGTTTTCATTTTGTAGATAAGGACAGTAAGTCTTGTGGAGGTCATATGACCTTTTCTAGTCACTCAGTTGATAAATGGTAGACTCAGTTGATAAATGGTAGATTACAAAGACACTTTTAAAAAAATTTTAACAACTCTGATGGTTATGTTTTCTTATTTACATAGTGTTTTTAGTTCTCCTATCATATTGACTTTTCACAATAACCCAGTGAAGTTGGCAAGAATGAGAAAATACTTATAAATTTTTAGGAATGCCCATATTTTAACTAAATAATTATAAAAGATTATCAGTTATGAATCAAACCTGTACTAGCATATCTAAATAGTATCTAAAGAATTTCTAAATATATCTAAATAGTTCTGATTATTAAATATACTTGTTTTTAAAAAGCTAATTATATTATATTCTTAATTTGATATGTTTGAGAAGATTAAGACTGCAGGTTATAACTACAAAGCAATACCTGCAAACGTAATACCAATGTAATGAAATACAATGCACAGCATTAGAGGGTAAATAGAATAAGCAGGAAGTTCAAAGTGAACACTCCCCCAAAGTATGTCTTTCTTGCTAAATACTATGCTTAATATGTCACCAAAACAACTGGTGGAATAAACATAATGAGGGGACGGACCTACTATATACATATTCTCACAAAGTCAGTCCTTGGATGATAAAAGTTACAGAGCATTTAGATTTTTTTCCCCCTTGTGTTCTGATCTCTAGAGAGATATAAAGTTATCTCAATTAATTAATTAAAGGCATTGTAGTCAGTTTTTTCTAAAGTGTTTTCAAAGGAATAATATTGGGAAATTCGCTCTAAGTTTTCATAATTTAAAAAAATATACCCATGTGCTGTCCTTTTCATACAAGTTTCTCTTCTGAGGCCCATATGGTCTTTTGCTTCCATCTCGTGGCTTCAAAATTTAATCCCATGTTGACTCTCTGGAAACACACAAGTGGTTATCTTGGAAATGAGGCCGAATATATTTGGTTTTGTTTTTGAAACAAGAAGCTGACTCTCGGTAATCTCCACTGCTGTTATTTAGGCTGGGCATCTGTGGTGTGTTGGGCACTCAGTCATTTTCAGTTAAATGTGCCTATGTCTTGTGAAAGTCCCATAAGAGCTTGCAGTATCATGATTATAGATCCAAAGAGGAAATGTACTTCTTGAACATTTCCAGGTAAGCAATTTTCTTGCAACAAAAACCCAATTATTTTGTAAATGTTCAGTGGGAAACTCTAACACTAAAATGTCTCAATATGTTTAAGACATTGTGGAGTGATCATGTCATATCCTTGCTTAGATTTTCAGATGTGTGCTTTTGGGCTCATGGATTTTAAAATCTCTGTTTCTTTTTAATATATTAATTATGAGATTACATCTAAGCATTTTACTCTTTATTTAAAGATCTGTAAACATTCATTTGTGTTTATATAAAAACAGTCATCAAAATGGTAATTGTAGGAAAAGTGCAGAAACAAAAATCACTCTTAACATGTAAAAGAGCTGAAATATCATACTTCATCCTTGATTAAAGAACATGTTAACCTATTGCTCAACAAGTGCCATTCAGTAAGATTTGTTTTTTCTCTTTGCAATTTTTTTCCGTAATACATGTCCTAATGTTAGAGCGAGTATCCTTCTGGTGATCACCATTCAACTTACTGAGAAGTGCATTATTTTGTGCTTGTGGTAAATAATTTGATTATCATGTTTGCAAATATATGGAGAGAACAAACTGTGAAAAAATAAAATTAATTCAGAATCACTGGAGATAGTATTATTTCAATTAATGGTGAAACAGAAAATTTGTATACCTTGGAAAGCCATTTATTCAAACAATCTAAAGAAAATTTCTTGCATTATATGTGTTTTTACAAAGTGTCGTATATATTGATTTGCTTTTCTAGATATAACCTCAATCATACAGGAACCCCTAAACTTCAAAGTTTGAAAAAAAATTTAAACAGCAATGTCCCAAGTTGTAGAAAATATGAACATTTACAAATGTTTCCAGTGAGAATGAGTAGAATATGTCAGTGATTGTTGATGGCCTTAAAGCCCAACTCTTTCAAATTCAAAGTACTGGAAATATCTGGGATGCTTCAAGGAAAGGAGAAAGAAGAGAGAGACAGAGAAAATAAAAAAGACAGGAGAAAAGAACAGCAACTCTTGTGACTTGTGACCAGCAGATTTCTCTAGAATGGTGAGCTGTGATGGACTTCCGCACAACCACTCAAAATTACACGTACAGAGATGAATATAGTGAGGTGACCATCAAGAAGCAAGATGAAAAATATAATAACTTTCCAGTATAGGGACAAAAAGAACTAGAGGCCACAGGAGCTCTCATTGTGGGTCACAAATGCAATGTTTTTCAAATAGCTGGTTGTGGCTTTTAATGAGTCATCAGATTAATTTTAAAAACCCTTTTTAAAAACCAAAAATAAAATGGAAAAATAATAAGAAAGGAAGGAAGAAAAAGAAAAGAAAATGTTACAGTACATTAGAAAGAGCAAGCTTTTATTTCCTGTGTGTGTATGTTTGTGCATTGTGTAAAGCTGTAAAATATATCTTTTCCTGTAGGTCGCATTTCAAAAGATTTGAAAATTGTTACATTAACACCAACTGTGGTGAAGCTGGATCTTGGGGACATTCAGGAAAAGAACATGCTAAATCCTAATCACTTCAGTTTCTCTAAAACTGTCACTACACAAAAATGTATGTTCAAACTGAGGAGATTTTAGCTCCAAAAAAAACAGTTGAATGGCACTAAGTATGTTCTGTTTAATAATGCAGAAAAGTTTGATCCTTTACGAAGGATTTCATCCAAATGATTAAAATATACTTGCAAATGTTTTAATCTTAAATTTCAATTATCTTCAGCATTTACTTACATGAAGCATTTAATTCCCCAGCTACCAGATAAATGATGTGCGCTTTACTTTTACTTTTCCAAGACCATTGGTTTTAATATTAGAAAAGAAATAAGTCGTGGAACAGAAACAGTTCTATAATGGTGACACAGTGTTTAACATAAGTATTAGATCTTATAAGGTTAATTAGCACAATTTTATAGTA
Source organism: Balaenoptera borealis (assembly GCF_965194805.1). Taxonomy (NCBI): domain Eukaryota; kingdom Metazoa; phylum Chordata; class Mammalia; order Artiodactyla; family Balaenopteridae; genus Balaenoptera; species Balaenoptera borealis. The sequence goes on from NC_138862.1 coordinate 39,066,126, forward strand.
GTGAAAGTAATGGATTGTAAAGTAACTCTTATATGGAGAATAGGACCCTGTCATTGCAATGTGCCCTTGAACTGAATGGTTTTCAGGCATCGGACTGATTAGGATGCTTGTAGATACATTTTATATGGTATCAAATTGTCCTTATAATGTACACAGGTTGATAAGGTGGGAAATTCTGAGAAACTCAGACTCATAAGTTATTGATTTGAAAGACATGAAAATGTTCCAAAGTCTATCTTAGTCAAAGGAGGTTTCAAGGAGTTCCTAAGTTTCAAAGAAATTGAAAACAATATTTTCTTAACAAATTTTTTTAAAAATATCATAGAGATTTTGAGCTTAATGTACATACACAGAAGGACTTATTATTGCTTGGATGAGGGAATGAATGTTTACTCAAGATTTCTTGATCTTTTAACCAGGAATTAATGTTCCGTGTTTACCAAAGGGAAAAAAAATGTTAAGTGTAGATAAGGCATGGGTAATTGTTTTGCTTTAGCACAAAGAGATTAGCTTAAGCATTTGTCACAATCTTGAATATTTTTTCTTCAGTGCTAAAATCTGTCACTCCTTCAGGATCATAGCAATCTTATCTTTTCTGGGGATAATCTTTTATTTCTTGTGCCACAAAGCGTCTGGAATTATACAGTTTGTAGTATGAATGCTTTGTTTTTCAAAAATGTTAAAATAATTATCAATGAACACTACCTTATCAGTAAAAAGTGGTTCAGGATTTCACAGGCACTCTAAAAGGTGCCATTATTTTCAAGTCTCTAAAGGCACTTACCTCTTGCATATAGTTTATTTTCTATTTCTACTACAAGTTTCTAAACTTGTAGGCAAGAAGTACCTTAAAAAGTCAGAATCAAGTAGCATATGCTCAGATTAATCAGGGTAGAAGAAATCCATTTCTCATTTTCTATTGAGATTTTAAATCTAATGATGAAGTTAGCATTGATTTTATTGTCCCATCTAAATCCAATCTTTAATGTAATGAGACTCCTCCTACTTGACACTATACTAGTGCAATAGTTGATTTCAGGAATTTACATGAGTAGATAAATTCAGAATCAGACTTTCAACTTGCTTGATAGAATAAGTAGGCTTGATTTTCCACTTCAAACTGACTTCATTTATCACTGCATTAAACACCTTTGACCCTATCAGGCAGAAGTACTGATGGTGATATTTGAGTAGGGGCTTTCATTGTTGAGGCTTTCAACAGGAATCACTGGGATTCTCAAACTGCAAAAGAAGGGAAAAAATCATTGCTTTTCATAAAAAGAATTTTTCAAGTATAGGAAATATCATGTCTATTCTGAGCAAAGACTAACCCTTAAGAATTATGTGGATATAGCAAGAGACTGAAGAACACGTCCAGAAACCACTAAAATCAGAAGGGAGTGGAGACCAATGAGGAAAAAAAGCTAAGGAGCTATTTCACTCTTTCCCTCTCTCTTACACACACAAATACACAAAGACATATTTATTAAATGAAATACAAATAACTGCAACAGGCTAGAAACACAATGGAAAATTACATACGTTAAAGAGAAGTAGTTACATTTTCTTCACCTGCATAATTTCTTCAAGTCTCCTTTCCCTTTTTTTCCTCTTCACTTACTGTATTATTCCAGCCCTAAATATTTGAAATATCAGGACAGAGCCAACTTAACAAATGATGATACCAGCTGTATCAAAATACAGATTTTGCAAAAATAATTATTCTAAATATTATGTTAAAGAGCTATAGGGGGCAGAAATGTGTACATATAATCATATATTTTAAACATTTATGAAAATACATGGGGCACATTTCCACATATCAGAAAAACAAAACTTTTGTTTTTTGGCCGTGTTGGGTCTTCATTGTTGCGTGTGGGCTTTCTCTAGTTGCGGCAAGCAGGAGCTACTCTTCATTGAGGTGGCTTCTCTTGTTGCAGAGCACAGGCTTTAGGCACTCGGGCTTCAGTAATTGTGGCATGCAGGCTCAGTAATTGGGGCTCGTGGGCTCAATAGTTGTGACGCACAGACTTAGTTGCTCCGCAGCATGTGGGATCTTCCCAGAGCAGGGATTGAACCCCTGTCCCCTGCATTGGCAGGCAGATTCTTAACCACTGCGCCACCAAGGATGTCCCAAAACTTTTTTTTTTTTAAGTCATGAAATACTCAAAGACACAGTAATGAAATTTATTTTGCTTCAAAATTGCCTTTCATTGCTCTTCATGTACATTCTTGCATGACGACTTCAAGAACAGTATTTAGAAAACAAACAAACCATTACCCTCTCCTCATTTTTTTTCAGTTAGTTTAGATGGCCTGACAGGCAAGATGGAAAAGTTGGGTTCATCAGGGCTGAGAAATATAAACAGTTAAGCACAATGGATGGGAAAAGAAAAAAATATTGATTGCATAGTAATACTGATTAAAGAGAGAAGTAAAGTTAGGAGTGGATTGAAGAATTAAGGTAAATGATGGGTTCAGTAGTTAGGATTGGAGATTTTGATGATGAGCTGAATAGTGTGCCGAAAAGATGGAAGGCTGTGATCAGAAAAATTGAAATATTGATATTTAAGGAAGTGAAGTAATGATGATGACAAAGTTTAGTGTATGATTATGGCTGAGTAGGGCTAACAAAATAATTATTGGATATGAGAGGTTCAGGGAACTGAGAGGTCAAGGAATTGGATGAGTTATAAATGTAAATATGTAGGTCAATGAATGTTTAAAGAGATTCTCTCTTGTTCCTATGACATTAATTTCTTTTGACTTCTCTAAGACATACTGGATTTCATTGTCTTTCTTTTCTCATCTCCTAAATGTTTGGTAATCTGTTCTTTTGTTTTCTCTCTTAAGCTTGGACACTTGCTTGGCTCCAATCTCTGTATAAATTCTAGTCCTGCCCTCTGCTCCAGTTTCTAATTTCTCATTCCTTATTGCTAGATGGAGATGTATTTCTTTATTTTCTTCTAGCACTTGAATTTAGAGTTTCTTAAACTGAAATCATCAACTTTTCCTTTCCACTGTATCTCAGTTTGTTTCCACCCTGGTTTATGTTTTGTTTGTTTGTCATTCGGTTGGTTAGTTGGTTGGTCTTGCATTGTTATTTTTTCCTATTCAGGACTAAGATTGTTCTCATACAGACTAGACTCCATAAGGAGAGTTTCTCCTCTGTTTTCACTAACACCATACATTTTCTAGCTCCAAAAAGTTATGTTTACTTTCCCAAGAGCTCTTCTATTATATTCTATTATTCTGTGCTTTCCTTTATTATTACTCCAACTTCATGTAAATCTTTGTTTTCTCTCTTCAGAACTCTATATATGGTCTCCTCATTGAATTTTCCTTTTTCAGGTATTTCACATTGCTATACTTAAAGGAAACTCTGCTCAGAGATATTTACTTCTCAAAAGAGTTAGTAAAGCGTTTTTATTATTCAGGAAAGTCTGGATTTTTCCACCTGATACTCAAGGCCAGGGTTGATTGCCAGGCTAAAAAACGTACAGGTTTAAATGTACGGGTTTGTGTTTTTACCCCCTACCTCTCCATTCCAAACTTTTTCATTTCTTTGCTTTTGTTCATCCTCCTCTTTATGACCAGAATGTTCCCTACCATATTTCATTCTGTATTCCATATTAACGGCGTCATCAGTCTTCTGGTCTAATAGTAAAATAATACTTTTTCATGTTCAGCTTCATGTCCTAAAAACTTTGTCTCGGACTAAGCTTCTTATGAGCATATTTGGTCCTGTTCCTTAATATCAACTTACATCTTGGCTTTTGATTTTATTACTCCCAACTCAGTTATCACATCAAATACTTTTAACGTTGCCCTTTCTTAATTTGTTATCTTAGCCAATAACACTATCACCTAGTAACCTTATACTCTTTCCTGGCATTCACCATGTTTAAATTCATCTATTCAACAATACGGCCTCTGGAAGGCAAGCATCCTAACCAGGATTCTGACTCCTCTTGAGCTGTCATCTTCCATTTCTACCGCTCAAAATCCTGCCATAATTAGAGAGATGAGTCAAAAGTTATATCTTTCATAAAGCCTGTTGCAATGTTCCTAATATTGATATGATGAATCTTTATGATTTTTTATAACTCATTTATGCCATAAATCCTGCCAAATGTTATGTTTGGTTAGACATATTTTATATAAACTATTAAAGTATAGTATCTCAGAGAACAGATATTATTTTAGTTTCCTTATGTCCCTCATAATTCCTGGTTCAAAACTTGCACTGATTTGTTTATAGATACTTGTTAGATAATAATTGTGTAACCTTATGAAGTATCTAGTCAAGAATATATGGGTATACTTTAATTAACAACAACAACAAAAATGTTCATTGATCTCTTACCTGTCTTAAGATGTAAGTGTAAGAGTAGGACATTTTCCGGTAATTAAACCCATCGAGACTCATTGAAGATTACTCTACTATAAACGTTTCTGAAGTTTTGTTTTCCCTTAAGCAAAACTATATCTATAAAGACAGACACATAAATGTTTCATTGATTATGTTTTAAAACGAACCTCAATTGTGATAAGTAAAACATTCAAAGTTAACTTGGCTAATAGTAAAAGTTATTTGATGTTTTAAGAATTGCTCCCATGAAAAGTATAAAATCAATATCAGAATAAAAGGAAAACAAATTTCATTATAATTAAGTTGCACAACAATCAAATCTGAGGAAAAATCACAGCTTGTATGTATTCTCCAAGGACCTAGATCAATATTTTTACAATAATTAAGAATATACCTTTCAATATATGTAGAAAGTTACTTACAAACTATGTCCAGAAACATCTCATTTGATCCTCAATAACAAAATAATCCTTTAAGTATCTTTAAATTTGAAATGATCAACATAATAAATTACTCCACAAGTAATCCCTTTCAGTCTCTTTCTGTTTATCTACCACATCCTTTGCTTCCAACTGAGACTCATTACAAAATTATGTTTTGAATTGGTTTCACAGCTTTAAGAAAGGCTACTCTTTGAACTTCCTTTGTATTTGTATTTTAAATTTTAAAAAAGGAGCAAGCAACCCCAGCTTCTGTTTTCCTATTTTCTATTTTTCTTCTTCCTCACTTGATTGACAAAGTTTGGACTGTGGTTTATGGATGCAATATCCATCTACCCAATGGAGATTGCCTAGGCTAGATTTCTCTCAGAATCCTCCCTATGGGAACCCAATAAAATTAAAATTCTGCACTTGAAACCAATTTCAAACCCACTTTTCAATTAATTTTCATTTAAGTTCTCTCCCTCCATTTATCTAAAAATTTGATAGTATAAATGCTGAGGTTTTATATACAGACTCTGCAGTATAATTTCTTGATTTAAAAGTTTGCTTAAAGCAGAAAAAGGAATCAAGATGTTTACATAACTCCCACCACCTTCTTTCACTTTAGAGTAAAAATATTATAAGAAATAGAGGGGAATTAGGCTTTAAAAAAATCTCCTGAGTATTGAAGCTTCAATCACATCTACTGCCACCCATGGATTTTCTAAACTGAAATAAATGCAGTAGTCATCTTCATGTGCCATATAAGTATATAAGGCCCCAAGTTATTAAATGTAAGTTCATGCTTTGTCTTATATTAAAGGAAATGTAAGATATATGTAACTGTAGTATGTAATTTCTTTCTTTTTCCTTTGAGCCAGAGCAAGATGTTTACTTGAATGCTATTACAGTGACTTATTTTTTTCTTTTATCTAGAAAAAGTAACTTAATTTTCACAGGATTAATTTTAGAATTAGAACCCAACATGTACTGTGCTTATTGAAGGAAAAGACATTGCAGAACTCAAGGGGGATATAGCCATTTGGGAAAAGGAAGATACTGGAGAGTGTATCCATTCCAAAATTTGGAAGACCTTTTACTCTTGTCCACTTTGTAAGGATACTAGGAGAATTCTTTCCTTAGGAGATCTGTATTGTGGGACTGATATTTCTATAACTGAACTGCTTATTCTTTATTCTTCTCAAGCATGAGCCTAAAAGGGAAAATGGGAGCTATGAAGGCAAAGCTCATCAATAGTCTCATCAATAGGTATACTCATCAATACCTAGGGAGTGAATGATTCCATATACAGTTGGAAGAATTAGCGGGATTGTTACTGTGGCATAACTTTACAGAATAAATGCCCCAATGACTAACTCAGGAGTTTCAGTGGATATTAGTAATTATCTTTATATCTAGTTCAAATATTAAATAAACCAGTAGTCTGAGAAAGTTGTGGCAATTCTTTCCAACACTAATTTATAAATAAGGAATTGTTAAAGATATCAGAGATTCTCCTATTAGATATCTACAAAACAGTGAGTTAATAAAAGTTTTTAAAAGTCTGTTAAGATAAAAACAACTTCACCAAGACGTTAGAATACAAGAGAATAAATATACAAGCATATTTGGTTCCTTTTTTCACTTTTATTTTCTTTTTGTTTTTTGCTTACCCTAGGAAGAAACTGCTACACAAATATTTTTAGGTGCCTAAGAAAACAAAACATCTTTTTCAGCCTTATAGATTTGGTAGACAAACATAAATTTAATTTCATCTCGTTCAGAAGATTTTCTACTTTTAGTTGAAAATTAATTGCTTTGAAAGGGGCAACTCTCTGAATTGGCTATCTTAATATTCTTGCTGTGGAGTTATACAGTATTATCTCATGCCTGATGCTGTGTCACTGTCCTCTTATTCCTGGTGTCTGGCTCCTACTCTTTTTCAGCCTTATCACGTAGAAACTGTAGACTGGAACCACTTTTTAAATGATCTCCTTTGGTTGCCTGAACAGCAGGGAAGATTTTTATTCATTTGCAGCAAGAAACTCAATCATTCTAGGTTCCAATTAGAGAAAGCCTAGGGGCCCTCTTTATTAAGCTGAAACACAAATTGTATCAAGACTTGCTAAACCAGTTAATATTTTTATGGTGAAGCTCATTTTATTAAGAAGCTTGAACATTTTAAGTACTAATTGGAATATGTATAGACTATTTTTAATCGATGTGTAAACTCTAACCTCCATTTTGTTAAAATTGCATCTTATGGTGCTAAATTTTTTGCCACCTTGAAGATTTATCATACAGAGTACAATCAAGAATCCTGCAATGTTCGGTGTCAGGAGTGACTTATACTGCTATAATCTCCTGTTAACCATTTTTGCAGGTGTTTGTTCATTATTTCCTAAAAGAGAGAATTATTATTTTAGAAAAAAAGTTTTTTAAATACTGGCAACTTGAATAATTTTTCTAAATCTTTAACTTCGTTTCTATACACAAAATTTAAAATATATATCTAAATTTAATTACATATTTACAGAGCCATGTGCTTTAAGATATGACTTAAAGCTTATGAACACTAACAGAGAAAAAATTGACAGTTTAGATTTGGGGAGTATAAATTTATGTATGGAAATGTATAGGTATTTGCATATAATTATATCTGTGTGTTTAAATTCCAACTTATACATGAATAAATATTGCCTCTTAATATAATAAAATACTTCTATTAAGCAGTATTTTAAGGATGAATTTTCTGAAATTCAAATTATCCTTAATGTAACTGTTATCTTAATGTTGGCCTTATGTGGCTTTGTAGAAAGGATGCAATTTCTAATTATTTCAGTTACATGCAGTTAATCATAATTTTATTGTGCCAGCTTTTTTCTTTAAAGAATTTTAAGGATGTCTATGGTCCAAGATTATCCAGTCTATCAGTTTTAAAATAAGAATTAGTAAATTCAAATAGCAACAAGCAAATGTGGAATATATGAAGAAAGTTGAGAAGTATTAATGGTTTGACTTTTATTAAAGATGCTATCAGAATGAGTTGTCTGTGTAATTGGATGATATAAATTATTGTATTATTCTAATGTTTTTAGATAACAAGCTTTTACTAAAAAACTAAGCGATTTTTTTTACCACATTGCTGATCTACTTATTTTGATACAGTTTACAATATTTATTATTATTTGGTTCACAACTTTTATTTCTTTTACAAAATTTTGTCAGAAAAATATATATTCTTCATCTTAGAAAAGCTGTGGTAGTCACAGGCACCACTTATCAAGACCTATGTTCTAATTGTATTCACAACAACAAAGCATAAGTTCAACGTTTTCACCAAAATAAACAAATAATTTAAGCTTTTTTGAAAATAATTTACAATGATAAGATAAAATCATTTTTAAATTTAAAAATTTTAACATAGAGGAACTAGGAAAATATTCATCATGTTAGAACACAAGGGGTAGTGGGCAAAACATTGACTATGGATTCAGACCAGGGTTTGAATACATCTCTAATCTTCTATATTATTATCTGCATTATATTTTTTGAAATGATACTCACCATGTTCTTATGAGGATTATAGAAAATCTACATAGAGTAACTAGGACATTGTCAACACATGGTTATAGATACTCATAACCATTCTTATCATTAACAATTACATAAGACTGAACTCTTTGAAGGCAGAAATTCATGATTCATTTATCCTTTCTTCCCTGAAAGCAGGTTTTGAGAATTCTTTGCAAGTATTTGATTAAAGGAGAACTGTCAGTTTCTATGAGTTCAGTTTTTTCTTAGATTCCACATATAAGTGAAGTCATATAGTATCCGTCTTTCTCTGTCTGACGTTTCCACTTAGCATAATGCCCTCAAGGTCCATCCATATTGTCACAAACGGCAGGATTTCCTTCTTTTTTTATGACTGAATAATATTCCATTACATTTGGAATTTATTTTCTTTATCCATTCATTTGTAAATGGACACTTAGGTTGTTTCCATGTCTTAGCTATTGTAAATAGTGCTAAAATGGATATGGGTGCAGATACCTTTTTGAAACAGTGATTTTGTTTTTTTTCCTTTGGATATACACCCACAAGTAGAATCACTGGACCATATGGTAATTCTATTTTTAATTTTTTGAGGAACCTCCATACTGTTCTCCATAGTGGCTGCACCAATTTACATTCCCACCACCAGTGTAGGAGGGTTCCCTTTTCTCCACACCCTCCCCAACAATTATTACTTCTTGTCCTTTAGAAGGCAGCCATTCTAACAGGTATAAGTGTTATCTCATTGTGGTTTTGATTTGCATTTCCCTGGCTGTTAGTGATGTTGCGCATCTCTTCATGTACCTGTTGTCCATTTGGAAATATCTCCTTTGGAAAAAATGTCTATTCAGATTATCTGTTTTTAATCAGGGTTTTTTGCTGCTGACTTGTATGAGCTCTTTCTTTATTTTGGATATTTACCCCTTATCTTATTTATCCAGACATAATATTTGCAAATAATTTCTCTCATTCCATAGGCTGCCTTTTCATTTTTTAAGTTGTTTCTTTTGCTGTGCTGAAGCTTTTTAATTTGACGTGGTCCCACTTGTTTATTTTTGCTTTTGTTGTCAAATCTGACAAATCATCACCAAGACCAATGCCAAGGAGCTTCTTTCCTGTTTTAGGTTTTCAGGTCTTACATTCAAGTTTTTAATCCATTTTGAGTTGATGTCTATGTATAACGTAAAATAGGGGCCCAGCTTTATTCTTTCGTGTGTGGCGCTTCAGTTTTCCCTGCACTATTTATTGAAGAGACTGTCCTTTACCCTATTGTGTATTCTTGCCTCCTTTGTCAAAAATTAATTGACCATATATGCAAGGGTTTATTTTTGAGCCTTCTATTCCATTTATCTATGTGTCTATATTTTTGCCAATATCATACTCTTTTAATTACTATATCTTTGAAATATCATTTGAAATCAGGAAGTGTGAAACCTCCAGCTTTTTCCTTCTTTCTCAAGATTGCTTACCTATTTGGGGCCTTTTGTTGTTGCATACAAATTTTAGGATTGTTTGTTCTTTTTATGTGAAAAATGCCATTGGAATTTTGATAGGGATTGCATTGAATTTGTAGATTGCTTTGGGTAGTATAGACATTTAATACTAATTCTTTCAATCTATGGGCAAAGACCATCTTTCCATTTATTTGACCTCTTCAGTTTCTTTCATTAATGTCTTATAGTTTTCAGTGTACAGATTTTTCACCCCCTGGTTACATTTTTTTTCTAAGTATTCTATTCTTTTTGTTGCGATTATAAAATAGATTTTCTTAATTTGTTTCTGATATTTCATTGTTGGTGTATAGAAATTCAATTGATTTTTGTCTATTGATTTTGTATCTTGTAACTTTACTGAATTCATTTATTAGTTTTAAGAGTTTTTTAGTGGAATTTTTAGGGTTTTCTTTATATGCTATCATATCATCTGCAAATGAAGACAGTTTTACTTCTTCCTTTCCAATTTGGTTACCTGTTATTTATTTTCCTGCTTAATTGCTCTGGCTAGGACTTCCAGTAAAATGTTGAATAAAAGTGGCCAGAGGCAGGGGTGGGGGATAGGGGAAATGGGTGAAGGTGGTCAAAAGGTACAAAATTCAAGTTATAAGATAAGTTCTGAGGATATAATGTATAGTATGCCAACTATAGTTAATAATACTGGATTGTATATTTTAAAGTTGTTAAGACAGTAGATCTTAAAAGTTCTCATCACAAGAAAAAAAAACAACTATGTGAGGTGATGGATGTCCACTAAACTTATTGTGGTGATCATGTGGCAACATTTACATATATCAAATCATTATGCTCTGCACCTTAAACTAGTGCAGTGTTGTGTGTCAGTTATATCTCAGTAAAGCTAAGGAGGAAAGAAAAGAGATAACTTGCAGAAAAATAAACCTCTAGAAGGATGAGAAAGCAGGAAAGGTAAGGGGGAGAAATGTCAGGTGGTTTCAGGCAAAGCTGTGCCCCAACAATGGTGGCCCCAAATGCAAAGGTATAATTCCAGGTACCTCTGTGGAAGGCTGCTCCAATAGCCCACAGGCAATCCTCCAGAGTCCAGCAGGTATGAGACATTTAGCCACAGAATCTGGGCCGCAGGACCTGCTATCTATCAGTGACTACTACAGTGACTCAACTAATTAGCTCCTTAATACATGTCTGCTTAGTTAAGGAGAATAGAATAAAATTATAATTGCCATACCTCCAAAATCTTCCGAGTGAGTGCATTATGGTTCTTTTGGTACCTTATAGAAGTTAGCACATAGTTATCCATGAAATGGGTGTTAAATATTATAAATTGCTTAATTAATTCACAGAATATGTAACATTTCATATATTTTTTGTTTATATGCATGTTTAAATCCAATAGGCCAGAACCTGTTTTGTGGACAAAGGATGGCGGAGAATTACCAGATCCTGACCGAATGGTTGTGAGTGGTAGGGAGCTAAACATTCTTTTCCTCAACAAAACGGATAATGGTACATATCGATGTGAAGCCACAAATACCATTGGCCAAAGCAGCGCAGAGTATGTTCTCATTGTACATGGTGAGTACCTTTTGACATTATTATACATGTGAGAATGACCTGAAAAACTGCTTAAATTTATCAAAATCTTTAGAATAATAAACAAATTTAAATGGGTTTTCTTTTTCTTTCATAAGGACTTCTCATAAGTGTAAATATCTCCAAGTTTCACAATTAATATGTTTCAAGTCAAACTAATAAAATTACAGCCTATACTCAAAATAAAATTTATATTTGTGAAAGATTTTTTTATTATAAATATACTGTATAATATTTGGTGGTGAATAGTAAATCATATTAATGGTTTTCTTTACGTTTTACAAATAAATGCTTTAAATTATAAATCAGAATCATGAAAACAATATTTTCCCTACGTTAATTTTGGTAGTATTATCATAAAAATATGCTTTATAATCAGTATTACTAGTTTTACAAAGAGAGACAGCATGTAATCGAGATGTAGCAAAGACAGAGGTGTACAATACTAGTGAAAACTGCACTAATTTCTTATGAACAATAATTTGAAACACCCACAGACATTTTTTTCTCCTCTGCAATAATCTCACAATTTGAGTAAATATAGGAAAATGGCAAAAAGACATGCCAATACCCAAGATTAAAAAGAATCTCTGTTTTTCCTAAACTCCAAAAGCCAGGACAAGTTGTTCATGAGGTAGCTTTAACATATTGTTAGACGGAGATGAACTTTTCTGAAATCGATAAATATCACAATAAACAAAATTAGGTTTCTTTATTGCAAGACTTCTCAGAGTTTATTTATAGGGTACAATGTGAATCTCCAAGAGAAAAAAGCATTAGAGAATGTAAGCTTTTTCTCATATAGTTCACCAAGAAAACTTTTTTTAAGACTAATGTTGTGTTCTACACAATATTACAGTATTTGAATGAGTACTGTGTAAAAATTACACAATGCTGTAATAAATCCAATGGATCTTAGAAATCCTGAAGGGAGTATATTTATTTGAAATCTTTCTCATGAACCTAAGTATAAAATAACTGTAAGAAGCATGGGTTAACTTTATACCTTTCCAAAAAGGAATTTGGGGGATAACGTCTAATTCTTTGTAAAGGGATTTAATTTTAGGGGAAAAATAATCCCATTTGTGTTTTTTTCCAAGATGTTTACTTTTTTATGATACAGGCCAAAATTGGAGAAAGAATAATGTATTGAATCAATTTACAACTTTATTTTCAAATTGCCTTAGTGTCTACCATTTCTCAGTTCTTAATAACACTTTTGTTCTTGAAGGCAAACAAAGTCTTGCATTGAATAGACTTTCCACATATAAACATCTTGAAGGTAACAGAGCTGAGAGAGTAATTTCTAGTATCTCATTAATTGTGCAAATTCCAGCTTTTGGGAAAGATCAGCCTAATCAAATTAGACTGATAAATTGGAATTAAATGTAGTAACCCCCTGTAGATAAACCCTACCAGGCTCACTGCCAGAGAGAATATAACAACCACTGAGTGTGTCAAGAAGATAAGTTAGATCCTTAGAGCAGGATCCAGGAGTAGCTTTCAGTTCGTGCTGACCTGGATGTTTAGATCCTGTGGTCACGGAAATGAAGTCTGATTCACCCTCGACTTGCTAAGCACTTCTCTCACCTAACAGTTTTTGGGAACCTAGGGGCATGTTGCATAGCATGTCACATTGTGTTGAAAGCAATATGGCATAAAAATATAGAGAATTAGAAGGGAAGTGACAGGAAAAATAATATACTTAGTTGAAAAGTATGTCATTTGTTTTTTTAAAGTAATTCAAGTGGGGAAAATTCATATGTTTTCTCAGTGTTTGCAAGCTAGCCAACAGCATGATTTCCTAAATAGCCAAGCTACCTTTAGGTAGTTGGCAGTTGACATATTTCTAATAAATACTTCTCTGAGCACTTTGTAAGAAGTCATTTTTGGCTTTGCTTTTTGAACTACAATTCATCAAAAGCACCCCATAGATTAATGCTATTCATGCTGCTAGATAAATGCTGTGAAGTTCAACAGTGGTTTACCTAGGATTATTGACACAAGTAATGAGAGGCTCCATGCAACAGTGAAACCATATTACACGGTGTTTAAAAAGGGCTCCAATTGGGTTCATTACAAAATAAATGTTTTTTTTCCTCCTTTGCACACAGGGTATAATGTTTCATTAGTCACTGGTTGTATAAATATAAAAAGCTACTCTCTTCTGTTAATGGTTTGGCTGTTTCAAAACCCAACTAAATGATGAAATTTGAGTGGTATTTCAATCTATAATGAATGCTGTATGCATTTTGGAATGGAGTGATAAGTGATCATTTGTGAGAACTTTACCCTTTTATCTTTTACACCAAGTTTGATTTTACATTAGCTGTGATAATTTAATATAGCTCTAGCACAGAAGGGCCTTTCATGAGCTGAGACTGTCTTTGATTCTACCACAGTTACCTAGGTTCTATTGATTCTTAACTTGATGGAGGTCAGAGCACTTTGCTGTGAAATCATCTGCTATCTCGGTACCATCCTAATGGTTAGATTTTATTCTTTGGGTGTCAGTGGAAGTGCATTATTTAAATGTTTTCACATTTAATTGTTAACAGCACTGACTTTGTATGTCATGGACACTGGAGTGTTCCCCTCCACCCTAACCCCCATGATACCTTTGCAAATTTAAGCATTACAGTTGCAGATGGTAATTTGAAACTGCCAGTCTGGTTCTCACTCTCAATGAAAGGCCTAACAAAATTCAGTACATGTATACAAATACCTGTAAGATAAAACATTACACTTTTGAAACATTTGCACTGTAGAGATTCCATTAGGAAAAAAGGTACCATTTTTTCATTAACAAGCTCAGCAATGGAAAAATTAATCTGTTAAATTAGTAGCCATAGTTATACTATTAATTCCTGTGAGCACAGTAGTTTTTTGTTTTTTGCTTCTGTATAAAAATATTGAAGTTACTCTCATGTTATTATTGTTTTCATGCTATTTATTTCTTTTGAATGGTTAATTACTTCCATATTAATGGTCTTAAAATATGCTGTTCCATTGCTGTTTTTACTATTTGGAGAACTCACATCAAAGGAAATATTCATTCATTCCTCAAATAAATATTTAGCATTTATTCACTGAGTGCAAATGCACTATAGGAGCAACGGTGAATAGCACTCAAGAAGCTTAGAGTTAAACATGAACGATAAGCATTCAAGTAAGTATAGTACAAAAATCAAAGAGTTATAGGAGTATGGATATACAATGATGTAGATATTCAGAGTTTGTGACAACATGGTCCAAGTGTCTGGAATTAAAAAAAAATAGTAACACAGTACGACTGGATTATTTATAAACAAATGGCATATGTCATAAATAGAAGTACCCACCAGTGCCAGGTACATAGATATATCATAAATCAGAGTATTATTATTATAATATTACTAGTAGTCTTATGATACCTTAAGGCAATCTCAGTCCAATGCTCTGGTACAAAATTTACCCAAAGGTTGTGTACAATTTACTGCCCATAGTCTTCCCTGAATGGTACCCAGAGCATAAATTAAGTTATCCCTATTGAAGAATGAGAAAATTCTATATTCTTGTTAACTAAGCAATAGAGAAGATCATAAAAAAATCAACACTATAACAAATTAGTAACATAGAGAGAGCAGGATAAAAGTTATAATCACCCTTGTTTCTCTGATGCAACATCAAGTTCAGAAAGTTTAGATAAAATATCCTCTCCTCAAAGAAACGCTACCCAGATCTCCATCTTTTAGTCTAGAGATCATAGAAGATACCTATTCATCATGCAAGGAATGGCTGCAGAGAACTGAGAATGACCTGAGACTAACCTTATTTTGTGGTTGGGGACGATTCAAGTCCTTATATTTATTTGTCCTCCATTTATTTAAAAAGTATTCTTTTGGAAGTGTCAGAAATTTATAGTACCTGGGAAGTTTTGAAAGAATATCTATGAAGAGTGGAAAACATAAATTACCACTTCCCCCCAAATCCTATACTTCTTCCTCCTCAACTATCCCAAAGCCTTTGACCTCCCTTCACACTCATGCTAGAGAAAGGCATAACCATGCCTCAGAATACACATGGAAGATGGACAGTGGTGCTGGAACTCTTTTACTATCATCTGCCCTCCCCAGAATTCAGGAAGAAATACAGTAATACAAGTAGAAAAAGTGAGTAACTTATTTCTTCTTCTACCAGTAGCTGTACTAACTATGGCAGGTCCACACTGTGGAGAGGAGTAACAGGGAGTCCAGTGTGAGCTTCAGTGGAGAGGACACTCCACTTAGGACCCATCTCAGGGCTGTCTCACACAGTCATGGCAGAGTTGAGATGCACTATTCCAGAACGTTGTTCATGATACTCACCATCTCTCTTCAAATTTACTTTTCATATTACCATAGTAGCCCTTAAATGAAATTTAAAATTATCTTACCACTGCTTTTTTTCCATTACTTCACTGTTTTTGATTTACAGAAATAAGCTTTTGTAACAATTCATTACTTCTTCATTATCTTAACTCTTGCTATTCTTATTTTGAATAAAATTACCCACTATGCACCTTTCCACATTTTTACTTTTCTTTATATGTACATATTTTGCTTTTTCTAGCAAATTTCATATGTATGACCATATAAAAACAAGTAAAATTTTTCATAACTAGTATTATTATTATAGTAGAAAGTGAAATAGTATAAAAAGCTTGTTTATGTAATGCCAATCAGTTTACTGACAGTTGCTGACGTTGTATCCCTAAAGTATCACTTGACCGTTATGGTTTGTTTTATGTATTTGTTCATGTATCTATTGAAAGGAATACTGATGAAAAATGTGATATTGCTTTTTGTTTGTTTGTTTGTTTCCGGGATAATTTACCTCAAAAATAACACACACATAGAATAAGATCCATCACATTTTATTGTTAGCTAGTAAGAACAATTATAAAAATAGTGTTTCAGGTTTTTAATTTTTATAGTAAGAGAGAATATTACTGCTAGAAATATCTATGTGTTTTCATTTAGTGAAAGGTATCAAACTATTAAATATGCCTTTCCAGCTTTAAAAAAATTGATACAACTGCTACTTTCATTTCACTTTACTTTTATTGTTTAATAATCAATGTCAAAATTACGCAGAGACAGAATGTTGTACACCAAGACATTACAGATTCCTGCATCAAACCAAGCTTCCAAACTGTTGTTCATTTAGATACCTGTCTCTTTCAGAGACTAGAAGTAAATGCAGGTTCACTTCCCATCCCAGGTGCTGATTCTTCCTTGCAGTCAATTTGCTTACCATGGGAGAGAGGGAAATTGAGTCATGGAGGGTAGCCTTTCTTTCACTTTAGCACACATTTCCAAACCATCTGTTATCTCCTTCAAATACTTAACTAAGGTACAAGATATAAATTCAGTTGCTTTAGGGTTTTAGTTCCTGATCCTAAATTTAGCAAAATAAATAATACATATATAGGTGCATGCCATACTAATTATGAAACAGATTAGGAATATCATAAATAATATCCTAAATTTCTTTTTAAATTTGTCTTACTCTAGAACTAAGCAAATATGATTATAATACATACTTTCCTAGTCTTAAGGTATATATTTTACATATTCCTTCTATGATTATCAATGATTTGAAAGCTAATGAGAACTCTCATTAATTAAAATTAAGAATGTACTTCTGTGCTTCATAGTAAATATGTAGCTAGACTAAAAAGTTGGCAGTCACACTTACATTTACTGTTATAATTATCCAGCAACAAAACATTTAGAAACATTGAGAGTCTACATGATTTTTTTTGCTTAGCTGTGCTGTTAGGAAAGGTAATACAGATCAGAATGGAAATAAGAGAGTGAATCTTTGAGCTCAGATGAGTGGGTGGGGAGCAAGAAAGAGAAGACTGGATTAATGGACAGATGTACAGCCAGCCTAGCAAACATTTGAAAGGGATTCAGCTAAAATCTGTTTCCTCACATGGAAACAGGCCTACCAGTTGGTAAATTAATTCTGCGTGCTCATAATGAGCATTTTTCCTTTGGAGATGCTTTCTTTAGAAGCATAGATGGAAAAATATACGGTGTAGGAAGAAAAGGATAGAAAAGACATCCATGTGGAACAACAAAGAGTGCACTGATGGAAGAAGCCTATGGCTGCTGCTCTCATCTCCAGTTTAGAGTTTCCAGACAATAAACTAGTTGGATGAGTCTTAAAACAGTACCTTCTTTAATCGCTGAGATAAAACATAGCATCTCTGGACATGAATAAGCAGGGAGAGCTGTGATGCCTGTGGGAAAGGAGTACCTCTGACTGGATGAATATGCTGTTGAACTCTGCAGAGAGAAGTGGAACGGGATCAAGTAGTGGAGACAGGGGCGCTGCTTTCATTATAAAACATTTTGAAAAGTGGATATGTACAGGCATACCCAACACGGAGTTGAGGCTAAATTTCATCTCTTTAAGATGAGCCTAAAGTGGATAAAGTTTCACCTTTCACGGTAAAAATTCATTGAGATACCACTCTGAAGTAAATGTTTCTGTGGTACCTAGATGGATCACTGACTAAAATGTCCACGCGGAAAACCCTCATTCCTGTCTGAAGGGAAGAAAGACTCCACCACCCAACAAATCCAACATTTAAAATGTTTTTCCCTTGCACTCTTTATATATGATCTTTTCTGTCAATTGCGGTAAGGTAAGCAGAACAGAGGGGTTATACCCGTGGCACTTAGTCTTTCTAGATTTTTTTTTTTATGTTCAAAAAAGGCTAGATTATAGCTTTATAAAATGTATAGAGCTCTTCTCCCCAAGTATATATGCATTCATTCATTAGAGAAATTCAATCAATATTCAATCGCCCATGGGGGGAAATTTTTGGCATTCCTTTTTAGAAACAATGGCATGCCTAACTAGAAGAAGATTTTACATAAAATCTGCTTTGTAGCTTCTTACAAAAATGTAGTTTTCACAAACATTGTAACAACATATCACATACTTGTTCCAGAATCTAAGAATTATCCTTGAATCCTCTCTGCCCTTCTTTCCAATTCATCAGCAAGTTCTGCCGGCACTGTTTCCAAACCATTCTCCCAGTATGTCCACTACTTTCCACCATCCTTTCTAGCCTAGACTATTGAAACATTGTCTAATGGGCTCCCTGCTTCCACCTCTCCAGTCTGTTTTCCACACAGCTGCAATATATAAATATTTTAAATGCATATTCCTTCATGTCTTTCCCCATTTAAATTTTGCCAAAGGCATTTCATCACACTTAGTATAAAACCCAAATTCTTATTATCCTAGTTTATCAGTCCCAGATTTAGCACCTACTCTGTGACACTTCATCATTCTCCACGCAGTTCTGTCTCCCTGGTCCTCTTTCAACTCCTCTAAGACTTCAAGCTCTTCTCTTTTTAAGACCTTTGCCTCTGCCTGGAATGCTTATCCAGGAAGTATTGATACAAGGAATGCCATCATGAATGGTCTTTCCAAGAGTGATTTCTTATAATTCAGATCTCAGATGAAATCAATCTTCTCAGTGAGGCCTTTTTTTGTCCACTCTATCTAAAGCAACTCCCAGTCACATATGACTTTATTTTAATTATCTGCAGGGCATTTATCATTATTTGGTATTTTAGTTGTATATTTGACTGTAGATATGTACATGTATATGTATATGTGTATTATACACGTGTACATATATTGTATATGCATGCATTTATGTGCATATATTATATCCACAAAGCAGAAATCTTATCTTGGAACAGTGCCTTCTAAATAGCAGGCAATCAAAAATATTTCTTTAATGATTAAATTTCTTTATCTCTCTGTTTCTCTCTTTCAACAGAAGAAACCTTAATAAAATAATACACGCATGTATGTATAGGTACATATATACATACATAAATATGCACAAACTCATATTCACATACATACACATATATACACGTATATACCTAAGTGTATATGTGTGTATGTGTGTGTATACACTGCCCTAACTTCTGAACCAAATCAGGGTAATGATATTCATTCCTTGGTCACCAAAATCAAGACCTTTAACTTTCATCCAATATTGGGAAAATAAGTGAGATGTATTTACTTGGCAATCCATATGTAAATGGCGCCTTATAGATTTAAGCAGTGCACAGTATGAATAACTGTGTATAGAAGAATTCACATCTCCAATAGAAATCTTTGAAATTAGAAGAGTTTTGCAATTGACTTCACATGTCTGTTTATCTTTTCACAAAACTCTATGACTATGGCTAACTTAAAACTGGATTTGTTTTTTGGAAATCTATATCCTTTCTCTTTTTTTTAATATATCATTTCTTATAAAGATAACATTTATCTTTAAATGTAAACAGATGTAAAACTTCTCTGAGGCATGGCCTGAAAATCCACATCACTACTAGTAATATTTTACTATTCCAGGAAATTTTTCTTGAGTATCTGCTGTATATGAAGTGCTAGGCCAGGTCCTGTAGATCCTATAATAAGTAAGTAAACACTCCCAATTATGCCTGGACTTCTTAGTAAAAATAAACCAGTGAGGTGTTTTCACTCGTATGTTTTACCATGATGCAATTTCACAGATGTTTCAAGGTCCCCTCATTAATTGTAATATTTCAGGAGACATAGCCAGGAGAATATGAAATTCCACGATTAGAAATATATTACTTTGGTAAAATGTTCACTTCTTTATTGAGCCTATATTTTAAATATAAATAATTTGGGGATGTTATCAATCTGTGTCACCAAATTCCATGTGGGAATTAGTTTATTAAATAAGCTTTTTTAAGGTTAAGAAAGACCTTGCTTTTGCATGAGAACTCTGAGTTCTAGGTTTACAGGTGATAGGAGGGCATATTGAAAGTGGAGCTCAATAGGCATTTCTTCACAATTCTGCTTAACATTATTCTTAGTGTTTATTAGGGATTATCTGTTGTGGATACAACCAAGAGACTCTATTTATTAATATGATTGCACAAAAAGTATCTACAAATAGCCCTTGTTGGTTTTGTTAAGTTACAGGATAACAAGTTTATAATAATATTTTTGAAATACTCCCAAGTTCTCCTTTAATTTTCACTTAAATAAGCTTTTATATTGCAATATTAAATATTATATTTGAATGCATTTTACTACCTTTAAAACTCGATCAGACAACAAACATATATGTGAAAATTAGAATTCACTAAAATTAGTGCTGTGTAATAACTTCCAATTTTATGACAGCATTTTTTAACTTATACAAGTTGGTAACATAGTACAGTAGCACAGTTTAGTTAAGCCTTAAGGATATTTACTTCAGGATTCCAGAACCCATTGTTACTCTTTTATGGAATTTGTGTATTAAATAAGAAGAAGAATCATTTATGCATAAATGACCAGGTCTAAACTCTGTTTTTTTAGATGAAGAATGCAGAGGGATTAAATTATAGGCAAAATGTCTCTCAGTTATTTTATCACAGAACCTAAATGAAAAATCAAAATATCTGGATTTTTCAATCAGTAATTTTCTACTATATCATACTTCCCCTTGTGTATATTTATATTTGGTTTAAGTTTTTCTTCTAATGGGCGACAGTGCTATTCTCTCAAAGGAAACTGACATCCTCACAGAACTTAAAGTGTTTGATCAAATCATCTGATTTACTTTTTGGTAAAGCACTTTTTGGAAAGAACTCCCAGTATGGAAGTAGGTGGAGCTAAATGGTATGGAATCATCCACTTCAAAGGTATTTTTTCCCCACTTTAAATGTCACTTTCCTTTCTCAGTTTGGAATGTAAAAGAGTATTTTAAAAGAAAAAAAATGCATACATTTTTTTCAGATGACAAACTGATTTTATTCATCAACTTTTCTTGTAATTACATGTGACTTTTGGTTACCACCTACAGTTTAAAATTGCAGTACTTTCTATTTTTCATTTTTCAAGAACAGCTTTTTTTTATTGTATGAGGATTCCATTTAGTATGTGAAGCCAGTTGAAACTATCAGAGGAATGAAAAGGGATGCATTCAAATCTAATTTTTAAAAGGACTCCTTTTTATGAAGCAGATGAGGTTACCGTACAGCTCTGGAAGAAGAGGCATGCTCTGGCTAGTTGAGGCCTTGTCAGGCTGGTGGCTGTCATTTAAGTAAGAGCCTTGGTACTGTTATCCATTCTTATGCTATAACCCAAATAGGCTGCTACATGTAGCTGAATATAATGGGAACAGATAAACGTCCTTCTCTGCACAGGCAAAAAAGCAAATACAGTAAACTTGTCCTCTTACAATTGCTTCCAATGGCAGTGCAATTATCAGTAAAGTTAAGGATGCCTGTTATTTTTAAAATTAGGATATGCGAATAACTTCTTTCAAACAGACACTTCTTACCTTAATACTTCTAGTATACATCGAGTTGTGACTAATAATATTCCACTAATAATCTTCTATATCTCCACTAATAATCCTTGGTTTGAATTCACTCTTGATTATCCTGGGACCACCCAGGGGAGTTAGTGACATAAAGCAGAAAGGAAGTAGACATATGGAGTCCAAACTAAATGGTAGCAGTTTTTCTCCCAATTGAACACTAGTCCTTAGAGAGAAACAAGCAGCTTGGGCTTCTGGGACTCTTTAGACTTAATTTTGCTCTGAAAATCCATTCTGAATGGGCCAGAATGCAATTTTTAAAAAGAGAAACTGCCACAAAACAAAAGAGGTTGACAAGTTAGAAATTATTGTACACTGAATTTGTAGAGAACAGAGCATACCTTTAACCTGAAAAGCTCGTTATTGGAAAAAAGGTGCTGTACCACTCTTCAGTTTATTGTATACAGTGCTTGTTGGAACTGATTTCATTTTGACAAGGTTATATAGGATCTGTTGTGCTCTAATAAGCTCCAATAACAAAATGTGTTTGCATTTTTCGAATTCCTTCATTAGGATGTGAAAAAAAGGGTCCCTTTTCTATTATTTTGAATTGGATATTGTGATTTAGAGCTCCACCACTTTTAAAAACATTGAAAGACTGCATTTGGAATATAAGATTCTTCAGTATGCTGCATTTTAATTTTTTAAATAATTTTTTAGACTTGAAGACTCTTAGCAGGAATTCCTAAAAATTACCTCATGAATGGTAAAAGGAGGAGAGAGGACAGTCTTTTACAGAGATTAACCATGTGTAAGGCTCAATTACTGATTCATGTTATTAAAAATGATACCATTTCCTATCTATTGACAACATTGCTATTACCACCAAAAGATGCATTATTTATAAAGCACCAGTCAAATTCAAAGCATAGAGCTAGGTACCCTAAGGAAGCACAGAAATATACCATGGAGTTGATGTCTAATTCTTCTGTTAGCTTATCATCTTATTGGTTCATGAAAAAAAAACAAAAACAAAAGAAAACACTAGTAATCATTAAGTGCCAAGTGAAAGTGATAGCCTCCCAGTTTTCAACCACTGATTTCATGAAGAGCTCTGATATGTATTCTGTTTACTGTGAACTTTATTATTAATAAAAGTTAGAATAGTTGAGTGTATTAATTGATTATGTTAATTAGAGAAAATTTTTAAATGTTACCATAGTGCTACACATGTATTTTGATAAGTAGGGAAGGAGAGAGAGAGCTATGTAGCTAGTGAGAGACACATAACCCTGGGTGTGTTCATAGTAGTGTGTCATGAATGTAAACATCTTTGTCATGGCAGAGGGGTATAGATAACAAAATGAGGGAAGCAGAGATAAACTCAGAAAGCACAAAAAGTATTCAGAGAAGGGAAATCAGTTGGGTTTTAGTTGGTCAAGGAAGTCTTCACAGAGCAGGTAGGAATCAGGCTGAAACTTGAGAGTGGTGTTTTACTAGGTACATCAAGAAAAGGGAGACTATTCTAAGATGAGATTGGGTGATACTGAGGGGTTGGGTCAGAGTAAATTTGTCCCAAGTCAAAATTATATTTTTAAAAACAAAGACAAGTTGATTTATAAAGATTGAGCTTACAGTTTATTGGAAAGATAGGTACATAAATATACATGTCATGGTCATATAATGTATAATAAGCATGTGTAGAGGTGTGTGCAAAGTGCTTGAAAGCACGCTGAGGGAAGGTATTAACTCTACAGAATTGGGGGATGCTTTACAAGTGAGATCGTATTTAAACTGGACTTGAAAGATAGACAAGAAAGGGAAAACTAATGTTGTGAAACAGGATGTGGCTCTGAGAACATGGCAGCAAAGAGAACAGAAAGAGCTGAGTCTAGAACTTGGGGAAAGCACTTGTGTCAGGGAAGATGTCTTATGCTCCAGGCTTTGCTTTTCTGTTTATGTTAACTTGGTACTATAAGAAATAGAAGCCAGGCATATACATGCTCTGAAGAACTCTAGCCCCTGTTGTTCCAGAAAACCTTAACATTGAGACATCTCAAGACAATGGTGGGTGCAGTTTGGAGTTCACATCAGAGTCACGTAGGTTAAGCAGGAGACATGGTGTACTGATGAATTTATCATAGCAAAGTTTAGCCATGGTCTCTGGACACAAAGATTTTAGTTTCCTGATTCAACAGCTTTGTTGTGTGAGCTAAAATTGTGTTTCTGCAAGTGAATAGGTTCTTACAGAAGTAACCCACAGTATTTACACTGCATTTATTTGTAACCCAACAGTCACTCACATGAGTAACTTGTGCAGCCTACTTAGACTTTGTCTGCACTAATATGCAATTGTGCAGTTGACTAGATTTGGGGTTCTGTCTGACATTATTGAAATACTCCTGAATTTTCCTTTTATGTCAGAATAGCACTTTATATATGTTACAAACAAATGAAAACTGTAATTTATTTTAATTCACATCTTATGTGTAGGGAAAACTATATGCAAATATTTTCATGCCTGGGACCTTTATTTTTCTCAGTTTCCTGTCAATAAAAATGCTCAAATTTTTCCTTTAAAGGACATCCCTGATTTTACTATGGATCCTATAGTTTTCACTAAAACTATAAAGTTTTAGATAATGAGTCATAGACCTCTATGAATTAATTTTAATATCTTACTTAAATCATGAAGCTATTTTAGCAAGATTTATCCATTTTAGTATATAGTAAATAAGAAGTCCCCTAAGATTTAATGTGCTAGGCAAAGATTTTAAACACATAATCACAATTTCAGAGACTCTGGTGTTACACATTTGTATATATTGTGATAAAAATTTTTAACAACTTGAAAATATTTCTATACCATAGTCAAACAAATTTCTTATTAACTAGAATATGCTTTTATTTCTGATTTTGAAGAACTTTATTGAAGTTTCTCTTGTTTGGATTTAAATTATATCTGAATAATTTATCTATATTTGCTAATTTATCTGATCAGGTCTAAACTAAAATTAAAAAATAAAATCTAGTTATTTTCACTTTGTGCACTTCTCAAGATACCTTTTTTTATGCACTACATATTTTATCAATTACTAACTTCATTATTTATACTTTAACATCTAGAAAATATATAATACAGTAAATTTCTTTTGTAAATGCTGAACTTCTTATTTTAACCATTTTTTTTCCAGGCAAATTCAACAGTATTTGATTAAATTAACATGCTCTCCAAGGAAAATGACAATAAAAGATTTGAGCCCATCTTTGTATTGTAGAAAACAGAGATGAAATATCATGTAGTTAATTGACTGACCTGTCTATTAGACAGTTATCATTCCTGAATTTTAATATTCATAAATTGCATACCATTAATTTTTCTATTTTTTATTTATAGTTATCTTAGTGTCCATTTAAATCATAGGATATAAACATGTAAGGCATATATTAAAATCTTCTAAATTTAAGTCATATTCAGCAAATTACTTATAATATTAATATGATTGCAGATTATGTGGCTTTATAAACAGAATTAGTAAATTAATGTTGAACCAGGAGTAACTTACTTTTATTATGTGTGTGCACATGTTTGTAATTCTTCTGCATATGAATCAATGTATTTTTATTATTTGGAGAGATAAAAATGGATGCGTCTTAGGGGACGAAATGACCTGCATTTTCTATCCTGTACTATATTTGATTGAGTATTCTTTGTAGTAACAACATAATGGTTTTTAAAAGGTACAGGATTCTAGATACCTTAAAACTAAGGCAAATTATTATTACTCATGTTTCCAATTTCGTATTTCCTTATGAAAACGTAGCTTCATTCTCATAATCAATGTTTAAATAAAAGGCCAAAAGTGAATGCATCAAACCAGGACCTTTAAAATAATTGCTGAATGTTTCCAAATGTTGCCACTCATTTGTAGGATAAAAACCAGAGAGGTGGGTGTTTGGACTTAGGAAGGCGAAGGCAGCTCAGAATTTTACTAATTTCTGCCTTGACAAGAGTTACAATCAGGCAGATAAAATAAATGATCTTGAGATGGGAGTGTTAGAGAAATTTCTCTCTCCATTATACTTAGGTTTAAGAAAATATTCTCTACAATATAACATATTTATACATATATATACATATGTGTGTAATTTTCAAGATGAGGAAACTATCTCAAAGTTCTTTCATCCATTAAGTGGGGATAATAATAGACAACTCATAAATTTGTTGATTTCATTCACCACTGATCACAATGAGAGTTACTTAGCAAGCCCTCCTGGTCGTACACCCTCCGTACACCCTTTCTTGGAAAGTCTCAAGTAGGTTGAAAATGGAGAGAGTTCATAAGGTGGTGTAGAATACATGGATCTCAGGTTAGGCTCACAATACATGGATCTCAGGTTAGGCTCACACAGCTTTCAGAGTTGCAGGATATGTAGGCAAAGATTCATTTTGTTAGCAAGGCAATTTATTGAAGAAAGAATTTGTAGGTTGTAATCTTGAAAATGTATCCTTCAGAAAATAAAAATTATATGTATTAAACACAGAGAAGAATTTTTTTTTGAGCAGAAGTAATGAAATATTTTAGTTCTATATTGACTAGTTGACCTGTCAAAAAAGTGAACTTTTCTAGATCCCCTAAAATATGTTTTATTTTTATAATGCTATGAACAAATTCATTTAGTAAACTTTTATTGACCTTCTAAATTGTGCTAAGGTACCAACAATAAAGTAGGCAGAGTTCTATTCAAAGATTAATTGCCAAGTGGGGAGACTGACAGCAATAAAATCAGAACAATAGAAAGTTTAGGTAAGAGAAATATCACACAATTTCCTTGGTCTTTCTGAGAATTCCAACTAATTCCAACTAATCTTACATTTTTGAGTTGTAGTTGATTCTGATTAATCTCCTGGTATTGAATATTAAGATTATTTCAACTTCTGCTATTTCACAATGGAGTTGAAATAATTGGATGGACATGAATGTGTGATAAAAAGAAAGAACAGAATGATGAAACCCTCAAAATTTTCGCAAAAATGCAAGTGTTTAAAATGTTTCAGAACATGTAGGATGAAATAATGTTACTAGTGATTAAAAATATGTAACAGTGACTGGGAGAGATTTCTTATTTGACAGGTCATTTTCTTGACCCAATTGTCATATTGGCCAAGGCTCTTTCCATCAAATTGCTTTTAGCCAGTTTGTTTTTAGGTACATATGAAGTCAAGGGGAGAAGATGAGAATGACGAGCAGATAAGCAAGAGCCAGACTATGAGTCAATAATGGTTAGTGGTGTTATCTCATCTATCTGGACCCTGTAGAAGACTCTAGGACAGTTCTCTTAAAGTGGATTAACAATTATTAAAACTACCCATTTTTTAAATGTTTTTTGAATATTAGCCTGGGGGGTGAAACCCTATATATCATGCATCTTCATATGGGAAATAGGATATTGTTGGCTTATATAAGAATGCTCATGAAAATATATAGACTATATCTCCAAAACAAATCAGAGTTAATTATTACCCATCTTTGTTGATATGAAGTAAGGAAAAAAATCCAAACAATATGGGGTTTTTTGGCTTAAAAAAAAACACACCGAAGTCTGTTATTTGCACTCCAGAATCAAATAATATAGCTGGTTTTGAAACACTGCTTTTCAGATACAATGAAATTTTATTCTAACCCATTGTCTGATAGCAAATAATGTAATATTTTATAATCTGTGATAGGTTTGGTAATCTTGGGTTCTTTCCATGGAGTTTTAAAGGACTAATATTATTGTATATTCTTATATTTGTTAGCCCCTGAAGATATTTCCCTTTGCACTAATGAAATACATATATTTTGAGATCCTAATGAGCAAATGATTTTGCTAACAGACAAAGAATGTATTATTTTCTATTTTGGAAATGTGTGAAAATTAAAATTACTTTTTTTAAATTTAGAAAATGTCTTTCATTTGCCTCCAGCCTGCCTAAACTATTTAGGAAAGCTTACAATGAAAATAAGAAGTTATTACAGAAATTAGTAAACAAGAAGCATATGTGCATATATACATAATATTTATTCATTTATGATGTTGTTGAAGTCAGTTCTACTTTATGATCATGGTAATCGCACTCCAGACAATACCCATTTTCTCTAGTGATTAATGTAGCACCATTGGGTTTTCAGAATGTTGTTTTCTTAATGTGACTGGCCAGGAAACAGGTGTAAACATAAATACCAAAGATAAGAGAGTGATCTCATGCTGTTTTCTGATGTCTCCAGCATAGAGAATTCAGCAGGTTAAAGTCTGAGTATTGAGTAGGGCTATTTATCAGAAGTAAGGAACTAGAAAAAATTTGGTGTGACTCAGAGACTTTAACTGAGAGAATGACAGGAAGCTTTTTAATAGCAAAATAATCTGTCAAACACTCTGAATATATAGGAGCTGTGTAACAAACATGTGAAATCAAACCCTAGCACAGTAATTACAGGTAATTTGTGAACTGTTTCTAATTTCCTCACTGTGTAAATTATATGCCTATCCACTTGAGACAAGATTTGACTCTCTGAGGATATTACTGAAGTTCTCATTGCTTGACACCAGCTATATTGTTTCAGTGTTCTCTATGCTGCTTTTCAAAGTTTTAGCTGCTTTTGAGTGAAAGGAAGGAAGATTTTGGTGTTAAACTCTAAGCTATTTTTTCTCTTATGTTCTCTGTATTTGAATCTACTGTCAACTTTTGCCAACTTTGACTGATTATGGACTAGGGGTTGAATGTTATGGTTCAGATATATGTTCAATAACTTCTAGGTATGCCAAATAAAATAAGTCATAAACAGTTCAGAATATTGAGTTCCATGCTAGTTGACCCAATACTTGTTAAAGACTCCTAGGTACTGCAAAATTGTTAGAAGGCGTTACCAGCTAATCAGGGTAAGAATTATAAGATTCTAAGCTGTACATTAACACCATTTGTGAGAAAAGGAAAAGCAAAGTAATGGTAATAATAATAGTAACAATTGGCTTCTTTTTTGTTTGTATCTAAAGATTGCTTTCATCCTATTTCCTATCATTGTTTGCCTAAAAAAAAATCAAAGAGTATTTAACATGCATATATTCATCCATCGTTAACATTTCTTTAATCTTATCTGGTGGTGTTATTTGTGTTTATTTTCTGTTGTGTTGTTTCTTTGTTTACTTCTTTGACAAAGCATGTCAGTTTCTGTTTTACCTCTCTGTATTTTGCTACTGCATGTCAAACTTTTTAAACGACTCAGCGAACGAATGAATTCTTGTCATTTTAAGTTTTACTCTAAATATTGCAGGCAATCTGCTTATAATCAAACATTGCTCCAAGTTTTTGCTTTGTGTAGGAGCATGAAAAATCAATGAAAAAAAAAATGACAAGAACTGCGTGGTACCACCAGCTTTGTACCTGATAATCTGTTTAAGCCTGTTAAAAGTTAAACCCAAATAAGATATATGTATTTGTAATTTGAATCATTTGTGTTTCTCTTTTGTTTGCATGATATGATTTTGTTTTATATTTCTTTTTCCACTCACCAGATGTTCCCAACACTTTGCTTCCCACTACTATCATCCCCTCCCTTACCACTGCAACAGTCACAACCACTGTAGCCATAACAGCCAGCCAAACCACATCTGCAACATCCAGCAACATACGAGGTACAGTATGCTTCTTTGTTATGGCCTGGAAAACACAGTAAATAGAGCTTTTATAGGTTTTATAAAGGGTAGAGGAATAGAGATCCAATTTTACTTACTTCTCAGAAGTAAGTAAGTCACCTCAGTTACTATCAGTTAGGGTTGTTGGAATAAAATATGAGACAAGGTGGTACATTTTAATTTTTCTTAGTGTCAGTTATGACTCTTATGAAAATGTTTCAGAATATAGGTTGAGAATATATGGAGCTCTGCAACATTGAGAGTTTAAAATGTGAACATGGGACACTGTTTTTTTTTTTTTCCTTACCCTATAAATGCAAAGAAATAAGATGTTCAAAAATGCAGAGGTAGTTTTTGCTTTTTTTAAGACCCTAGTTTAATGTTAATGATTTGTTATTCCTCTGCAACTAGATTAAAATGCCTGCAGTGTTGAATTTGTTGTAAAATTGGCATAATACAGGGGTCATTATAAACTACACATAGAACTTTTAGGTAAATATTCAATATGTCAGCCTAAAGTGATTTGCTGAGTGGAGCTACTTATTCTACTAACAGAATGTTCTGAAAGCAAATGTTCTAGACTTGTCCAGGATGACAGGAATTGATGGTTGGCTCCATGAGTAATTTCTGGCATCAGTTTACCAATAAATATGTTTGTCTCAAACAGAGCAACCTAAAAGATATTGAAGTAATCCTTAAGGGCAAAAATAATTATTATGTCATGGTTCAGAAATATAAAAAAGCATTTCTGAGTAGTCTTTAAGTGGTCAGTAGATGATGAAAAAATAAAAAGTTGTTTGAGCACATTAGAGAAATACACATTTTAAACTTTATTTCTTCATAAGCAATGTTCAGAGACAATTTGTCCTATTTAAGTCTGTCATTTACTCTTATACATGTTTTGTGTCATGTTGGCTGTCCTAATATGTGTTAAATGTAACAATTTAATTTGAAATCATGAGGACTTTACAATAATATATATCTAAAGTTTTGTCAAGGATAGACTTAATATTATTTTCCTTCACTTGTAAAGACTGTTCAATTAGACTGTGTTTCTTAGAATTTTTAGTAATTCTCAATATTATATTGAGTTGCTGCTAGCTTTTACTTTATAGTTATTATATTACTTTTTCTCTTGTTCCAGAAAAATATTTTAGTATCTAATAATTGTTAATATTTAATAATTTGGTCAATTCTGTTATACAGTGTACAAGATTGATAGCCAAAGCTTGATGATAGTAACAATAAGAATTTCTCAAAACACCTAGTATTACTAGAAAAACTGTATTTGAGCTAAATCTATAAGTAGAAGAGTTTAAAGATCATTCTTATAACAACTTATATAAAAATGAGTAGAAAAATAATAAAAATGAAGAAAAAGTTAAAAAATACTTTATGATGTTATATGAAATGTAAGATATCTAAAGTTCTACTTTGCTTTAATTTATTGTTTTTCTAAAGATATTTTTACAAACAGTAATTTAAATGAAATGCAATTTACTGCTTACCAACAATATCTCTATGATATTGTTAAGTTCTGACTGTACAAACAAATCATTTTGTTGGAAAAGGAGAGAGATATATATTGACTTAACTTTTTTTAAAAGACCTAATTATAACAAAAAAAAGCCTAGTTCATTTCTTCTTCAATAAATATTTATCAAGTACCTGCTGTATATATAAATGGCACTATGCCAGGTCCTAAAATTATGGGGATTAAACATATTGTATCTGAAATCACTAGCAATTAAATTGATGCATTTCCCCCAAATAATCAGTGTCTATACTTAATTAATGAAAAATATTCATATTCTTTGTGAGTATATATATATATATATATATTAGGCTAAAATAATAGAAAATATTTTATTTCAAAGTGAAGTGTTTAACAAATCTTTTATATTTGTTCACATGCATCTTAAGTGACTCTTACCTGTTCCATTTTAACCAGCCTGCTAAAAAGAAATCAATTTTCTACTTTTTCAAGGAAATTCATTTTTTAAAGGTTTCCTAAGATGTTTTGTGAACTTTACACCATGGAATTCAAAAGTGCTGAAAAAATTTATTTTTCCTTCAAAGGAACACACAAATAAATAAACCTCAAAGAAGACACACACACACACATACCCCCCATTCCTTCTTTTTTTACTTAACAGTTGCAAGATATTATTTTTCAAATGGCACCAAGATATGTGAAAAGAAAACGTATTTTATGAGTTAGGCAATTCATAGCATCTACTTTATACAGAAAAAATAGTAGCACCAACATTGAATGTTAGCGTAATGTCTATTTTTCCCTCCTACCTTCAACGAACAACTGGGAATTGAAGAAAGTCACCAAGCTCACCTGCATGATTAATGTTCTTCCGTATTTGAAGGAGGTGGGGATTCAGTCAATAAATAAATATTTTATGATTTTTGTACTCTATTCCTTTTAATTTATATGATATTCACTTAGCTGTGCATTACCTATTAGAGGTTTCAGGTACAATT
Organism: Balaenoptera borealis; assembly: GCF_965194805.1. NCBI lineage: Eukaryota > Metazoa > Chordata > Mammalia > Artiodactyla > Balaenopteridae > Balaenoptera > Balaenoptera borealis. Next base: position 39,098,049 of record NC_138862.1, read on the forward strand.
ATATTTTAAGTGGAATTCATTTATCTATAAATTAGTGAAAGATGTTTCCAAATTATAGTTTAAAAGATATAATAAGAATATGTTTCCTAAGAAAAACTAGGAACTAAATATTTTCAGCTTGCCAATTTTTTTTGTTTACTTTCTTCATCCCTTTCTCTCATTCAGTAATCTAAATTACTAAGCTAACTGTATTTAATTTTATTAGGTTTAAATGGCATCTCTTCAAATTTCATAAACTGTAACATTTATCTCACTATATACATACTTATTTAATAAATGACCACAAATGAATCACTGTTCATATCTCCATTTACACTCTTTCACCACCCCTGCCATTGCTGAGTTTTCTATCCTAAGATATGATAAACATCCAATTAAAAATAAAGAATCATAGCTGTAGCTTTATTAAAAATCAAGATAAAATAGACCAAAATAAACTACTCAAATTGTTAGTCATAACCTTGAGAATTTGCACCTCTCTTCAGTTTGTACATGAAATGCATCCCTGTGTGCAGGGAGAGGAGCTTCAACCATATGGAAGAAAAGCGGGCAATTAGCAGTACCTTGTTACAAAAAAGGGTGCTATAACACAGAGAAGGGAGCAAACTTGAACAGTCATGGGAAAGACCGAGAATAAGTGAGCCTGAGAGATATCTTTAGGTGTGAGTTTCAGTTCTTCTGTTTACAAAGTCTTTGGTCTTAGACGATGAACCAAATTTAGCATCAGCATTTTCGTCAGAAAAATGAGAAACACTTAATTCTCAGATTGCCTTGAGGATTGGATAATGCCTAGAGTTCTGGCAACATAATCAGCACTCAATGTATGACAATGATTGCTTAGTTCTTTTAAGTAAAACAAGTGTGTTCACATGTAGTTGCATCTGAAATGGTATATTTTTCCTATAGTAATTCTAGTTTTAATTCTGGCAAAATTCTTTGGTGTTAGTGCACTGATTACATTTTAATTTCAAACCTATTTTTAATTGATTATGTGAAAAAATTAAATATTAAAATGGCACTAGAGCATATGGAACTTACTTATCTATCCTTGACTATAACAACAATTTATAAATTTTCTATGAATTTTATAGGGTTCTTATTTATTTATCATATACCTAAAACCTGAACATTTTATAGATCTCTTAAATGTTTACATTACAAAGCATCACTGCTACAACACATTTTAATTTTCTGCTTATGGGAATTGCAACTTTTTAAGACTAGTGGCCTGATTAATCCTATCAACTATTTCAAAACATATATATCTGTATATCTATATCTATATATCTATATATATACTCTTCTATAAATTTGGGGTTTTTTTTAGGTCACTGTAATAAATTTTTAATGAGATAAACTTTAATGAGTTAAATATGATAATTTATAAAATGCTTCCAAATGACCTGATGTGATTTCTAGTATTAATATTATTTTTGCATGGTATCGTTAATTTGAAAGCATTTTTAAAATTTTTTTATCATACTGTATAATTTTAATTTTATATAAACTATCTCATAATCTAGGAATCTTTAACAGCAAGCACCCTCATTTACAGATCATGATATAAAGGTATTGAAAAGTCAAGAAATATATATGAGACACAGTGAGATATATCAGTGATTATGTCCATTTATCATGATTTTTAAAATTAGAATTCACAACTGAATCTTTTGTACTTACCAACACAGAGGAACTCCTAAATGCCTAATTATTGTCTGTCTCTGCCTCTGTAAGACTGTAATTGCACTACAAGTATAGAAATGAAATGACATATATGGAGAGAAGATGTGAAATATCTGATATACTCCCTGTCCTAATACTAAGGGTCTGTTCAAATACTTCATGCATTTCAGTATATTGGATAGGAAAAAATAAATCCTAAAAGTGATGATGAAATTGTTTGTACAATCCATGTAAAAATCCAAACGAAATATTGATTCAAGTATTGATTTAGTTTTACATCAGACTTTAAAATGGTGAAATAATTTTTTGTTAATAGAATCATACCATTTGTCTAGTAATATGAACCAATTTATTAACTCTAATGAGGTAATTGCAATGGTACCTTATTTCACAATGGCACTGCAAAACAAAAACAAAAGACATATTTTTTAAATTTAAGAAATCAACCATTATCAAATTATCTACAACCAGAGTAATAATGACCAATCTCACAAAATTTAGAGATGGGTACTGTTGTGTTGGTCCCAGCCTATTGATAGTGATGCTTTTCGCTAGGAATGCTTGAGGCACTTGCCTCAGCTCCTATTGTTTTTAGGAGCCCTCACAGACATTTCCTCCACCAGGGCCAAATGTTGAGGTTGGACCAGCCCTTGTTCTTAATATGATCGCAGGCTGTACTTCAGCAAGAAACCAGTAGGGAACTTTGAGGAACAAAATTATTACTCAGAGATTCTGGAGGGCCACATAGTGAGGTCACAGGTAAAAAGAGAAAGAGAGCGTACAGACCTGGGCTCTGCCTTTATTAGGGTTCAAAGGTGGGGTGTCTAGAGTTTTGTGGGTTCACCCTTTATTGGTTAATTTAAAGCATAAGAATGGGAATTAGGGCACAGGAAGGGAGAAACCAGGCTACCCAAGGTGATCAGTTATCTAGGTTACCCAGGGCTTTCTGACAAAAAGAACTTCACGGGTGGGGCAGCCTAGTTCCTTACCTGGTTGTTTTGCTACAGCTGGCAATATGTTTATTCAAGGTGGATGTCTTTTTGAAATGCGTGCTTCTGCAATCAAAAGTTTAATGTCAAGCACAAACTTAATGTCAATTCTTCACAATTAAATTACACATTAATTTAGTTATTATGTCTAAAAATGTAATATTAAGTAAAATATTTTAAATTATTCATGTAGAATAGAATGAATTTTAGCATACATCTACAATGAGTATAGATCCAGTCTAGAATTAAAGGTCCACTGTAATTTTAAAATCATGTGAATCATAAAATTTAACTATTTAAATGTATATGAATTTAGGGACATGGTTAACCATTAAGTATAATCCCAAAATATTGCTGTTTGAAAGATCTCCCTTCTCTAAAGATTTCTTGAAGCAATCTTAGTGACTTGTAGAAAAAAATCATATACACAAAGTTAAGCTATATCAAATGAAAATAAATTGCCGAAGTATTTACTTTGTGCCAGTATAGAGAAATTGAGATGAATTGTAACATTCTACTCATATTTAATGTGGGCATTTTTAATGAAATGCAGTTGCCTAGAATGTTGTTTATGAAATAGTATTTTTGTATGCAGATTCCTTTACTTCAATTGTTGTTTCATTTCTCTGGCTTCAAAATACAATATGCTAACTTAAAATAAACACAAAATGCATACATGAGCACATCAAACCACTGTCTGAAACATCTATTTAATTAAATCAGGTTAAAAAGCAATAATGATCTGACCTGTGCTTCTAATCTCTATTTCCTTTATGTCAAAGAAAATCTAGTCTATATTTTATTTTTATTTGGTTTCATTAATGTGTGCCCTCCTCCCCTTTTTGGCACAGATACTTTAAAAATAGAATACATAGAGATAAAGAAACGTTTATCAGAATAAAAGAGAACACCAGCACTGAGAAAGAATGAATGGAGTAAAATCATTATACCTCTGAGTTAGTCATAATAAATGCATTCAAATAGAGCATTTGCAATGGTAAAATATATCATCTTGACAGAGTTAAATCCCAAAGTGTGCAAATCAAGAAGTTGTTTATGAGCTTGTATTATGAGTGTTTAGCTATTAAAAATGTTTCTGATTTTATTGGTGGTAATAAAACACAATTTGCATGGTGCTGTGAGCTTTTAAAAATTAAGTGTCAATATGTTGGGCTTTTTTTCACTTGACAAAAATTAAGTAATATTTCAGTCTCCAGATGATCCTTATAGAGGGACCTGCTTATCTGCAAAAAGATAGGTTTCTACATTTAGGCTGTGAGTGTAGCTAAATTTCCACTAGTCTTTTTAAAAACCATAATTACTATATAAAGTTGACTCTGTTTCAAAATTAAATACATGAAACATAGTTCATAATGGAAACAGGATATTAAAAATGCTTCTCACTTGGAAAGAATAAGCATGATGTATGCTCACTCTCAACCTTGCTAAAAGTACCATATTATTAATGCTGAAAGGAGTGGCTACAGGCCAGACATGGGTGGGAGCGCTGACTGGGGGTCCTGGTCTCTTACTCAGCTATAGACCCACACATTGGAATAATGGCAATGTTTCAGATTAGGTTATTCCAAGATAGCATAGGGTGCTAAAGTTATTCTTTCTATTCTAGTAGATCTTATTTGGAATAAGAATCACTTGTTGTGTATAACCATTTCTGAAACCAAGTGGAGCATTTGCCTCTGACTTGTATGAAGGTGAACTCTGGCAAAGTTTGAAAATCTTTAAATCTTTACTTATTTCTTTATGGCATTTAGGAAATATCTGAAGAAAACGGTATTCATATTTTCTTCCCCATACCACCTATTAAGGGAAGCAGAACACTTATGCTCTATTCTATTTTCTAAGGGCATTCTTGTGGCTTGTGCAATTTAAAACATCAAACATTTTTAAGAGTTTCATTTTAAGCTTATTTCTTTGGCTTAGATAAATTTAAACAGAAATCTTGTTCCATTAGTTTATATTTCTTCTAAGTAAACAGTTCTACTAATATTGTTTCTACTTGTATAAATGTGTGTCCTAATTGATTTTATGATAATAATTCTAGATTTAATATAATCTAATAATATATACATTTCCTGTAAAACAACCTCTAAGAAAGAAAAGAAAATGTTCCCTAGTAGACTATGTGCCATTTTCTTGAATTCATCTTTATATAATATGCATACACATATAAATATTAATTCAAAAATTTCTGTAAGTATTATATTCCAGAAAGCACATCGCTTATAAAATATTAAGAATAAATGAGTTACTTATTATTAGGAGGATAATCTGTTTTATATTTTAAAACCTTGGCCTACATATATGAATAAATGTATTTCCAGAACATCTCTGAAATTATTTTAAAAATCATTAATAAACTGGTTGTATCTTTCTTACTAACCAATGAATTAAATTTATGAACTGTGCCTTTGAAGCTGAAAAGATTGCCAGCACTGCCCTTGCTTCTTTGACACTCCACATGAAACACAGTTAATAACCTCCTGTGTAAGCTTGGCGAAACACTGAATTGATACTAATTATAGCAACTTTGGGATAGAAAGTGACCTTGACTTCAGCCGGAACTTTCTGCCAGGACAGTAAATAAGAGCAAATGCCACAAAGCATGACTTCTGAGGAGGGTCTAATACAATCTATTAAATATAACTTCGTGGAATTACAGTAAGTACTGGGATAATTTTTATATTTTAAAACGTCTCTTGCTTCAATAATATAGTAGTTTATTTCTCTAGATTTCAAATAATCTCCCATTAGTTTTCTGTACTCATTTAAATTAAGTTGTGGCCAGAAAATTAAAAGCTACTTGATGCAAAGTGTCTGTAAGGTGATTGCAGGGCAAGGAGACAGATTTTTCCAAATGGCTTCTCAAATACATACATAATATTTATACAATTTTATTATCAGAATTGCTTATGCTGAAGCTGTGATAACACTGACTCTTAACTAAAGAAATGTCTTTGTAAAATTATTAAGAAAAATGACTAAGAAAAAGCAATTGTCCCAGTAGGTGCACAGGTTTAAACTATTGCCAGAAAACCTGTCAAGACCAATGATATGTAGCAGTTTCACAGATAAAAATCTGCATTCATAGTGTTAAAAAAGAGTCAATAAAATAGTCAATAAAGTTACTATAAATTCTAACAGGTGAGTAAGAACAGAAATTAAACTTTCTTCACCAATATTGTTTAAAGAATTACATTAGTGTAAAGGGAATACTGTTCAAAGTGTTCAGTATAATAAATGGGAATACCTAATTTAAGACCACTTATTTTTCACTTTAGAAAAAAAGAGATGAACTCAAACATTCCCAGGGGCCTTTTATGTAACCCATTAATAAGCAAAGAATGCTGATCAGTGAAAGTTTAAGTAGGAAAGGAGGAAGCAACTTTGAACTAACATGAAGAATTGCATTAGATTCACTGAGAAACATATTTTTTTTCAAAAGCATTTGAACCATTCTTGATGTCTAAAACCCAAGTTTCATAATAAAGAAGCATAGTGCTCTTCTAGGGTAGTCTGTGTTAAACTGGGTAAATTACGATGGTCTTAATGCATTTTTTTCTTTTTCCTTGAAGTCATGTTTCCTAAATATTGATTATAAGATTATTATTTTTTACTCATTTAGATAGTGTGTGACTCAGGATATCAGTAGGAACTGATTGCAGTCTCGAAAGGGTGTAGCTAAAGAGTTTTTAATGAGGACACTTCCACAGAAATATAGGCAGAGTTTGGGAAACTAATAAGGGAGAAGCACAATTGAACTCGTAATAGCAAGATGCTGTTACCAGCACCGGGCCTGAAGGGCCAAAGGCAGTAAATAGGGTTATCCTAGTCAGAAGAACTGGAGCCAGGAAAGGGGCAGTTCGCAAAGAGTGGTACTTTAATATGTAATTTTCCTTCCAGGCTAAACTTAGAAAGAGACAAGCACTCTAGACAGCAGAGGGCAGATGATGAAGCTTGATAGGGCTGGCTTTGTTATTAGACACAGAGAAATATATATATATATATATATATATATATATATATATATATATGTATCATTTAAATAACCTACTTCACAAGAGAAAATCATTTAGAATCTTGGTGTGAAGAATACCCATCTAATTCATTGAGTAGTGAGAGATTCCTCATTTGAAATATTTTCAAATCTACTTGTATGGATACAAACTATTTCTTTTATTTGAATTAAGTGCCTTGAAAATGTTAGTGGCAGGGGGGAAAAGCTCTAAAAATGAGCTAGCCATACATTAATAATATAGTGGTACAGATATGTCTTATTAACTTTCTATTTAAGGTATTTTAGTGTCACATAGACAAATAATTTTCAGTCCTGAGATAATAGATTTTCAGAATAGAAAAGCATTTTCTTGAGAGAAAGTTTTAGAAAGAACAATCACAGTCTTTAATACATAATATTATATATCTGCCTTTGATGTCTTTAAAGTATGTGTACATTATTAAATGAGTTAAGTTGGTAGAGTGGAAACATGTCAAATAAATACAATTCAGCTTGTGTTCACTCTGAACTATACTTGTTTGCCTATGCTACAGCTTGTGTTCCTTGGCATTTTACCACCAACAGTCCAGAAAGTTCTGTTCAGCGTAGGATATAGAATAGTTTTTTAAAAGGACTAAGAATGACAGTCTAATTTTTCTGGTATTTCTAGGTATCCTATTCCCTAGTTCTGAGAGTTAGCTGGAAAGTGAGCACTGTATCTCAAAATGCTGCTTTAGGGAACCGAAAACAAATCTTCATATACTTTTCTCTTAGTCCTACAGGTTAAATCCAGATATATTCCATCTTAATTCCAAGTTGAAAGAAAAAAATATGCAAATGAGAAGGAAGTTCTAAGGTTTCATTTTACTACTTCATGTTCGTACTTCTAATTTCTCTATTCAATTTGGTAATATATCAATGTAGGATTTTTCCTTGATAATCCATCAATGTGGGATTTTTAAAGTAACCTTAAAATGAAATGGTTCTTTCCCGAAAGCTAAAAATAGTACACAACACAATTTAAATGTATAGTTATTGCTTCACTAGGTTAACAAAATACGTCAAATCTGGACTCAGCATGAGATAGTGAAAGTAGTTGCTGGGGGCAGGATATTTTTCTGTCCTCCTGACTTAGCCTCTGGACATGTTATCTCAGGCAAGAAAATTCATTTCTTTTTACCACAGTGGGCTATGTGAATTCCAAGGTGTTTCTCAGTTTTGGGTCCTCTACCAGAATTTCAGGAACGAGTATAGTTTCTGGTATTTTTTAATCAGAACTTGTAGATAAAAACCCTTTTGCCGTTTGAAATAGTGTCAGTAATTTCCTTAACATAATTCTACACTTCCAACTCGTGTATATTTGAATGTTCTGAAAAGCTAAAAGTTTAAAAATGAATTGTCACACTCTGACCATAA